>NW_021939396.1:43358712-43575810 GCF_001715985.3 Manacus vitellinus
TGAGGGCGGCGGTGGGTGTCAGGCTGTCACAGCGACCGGGAGGGCACGGACGGCGCCGGGCGAGGGGCGGCTCAGAGGTCGCAGCGCGATCCCGCCCGCCCGGGGAGCATCGGGGCGGCGGTAGCGTGCGCTGATCCCGCATCTTTGTTCTGCTGGTTTCAAACGCTCTAGAAGGTTCATGTGCCATCGCGAGGTAGGTGGGTGCTGCCCTTGCCTCGGAAAGTGAGGCACAAAAGCAGCTCACCGCTTCACCGTGTTATAACGGCAGGAACAAGGAAAGAACTGCCGAACTGCTGGACTCACTTGGATGTATTCATCTTTCGAGTTGTTAGTAACTGCGTTAATAATAAAGCACGCGTGAACAAAAATTAAGAACCAGTTTGAAAGTTTGTTGTTTACTTCCGTCAGTGGGATCTCTCTTCACAGGTTTTACAGTTTGTTAACTTCCACTTCTGGAGGAACCACCTCAGAGGGGAGAGGGAAGACAAACAGTTGATTTAGGAGAATCTTCATAAAATAACTGTGCAAGTTTGTGTCAGACAAAAAATGTGCTGTTTTCCTTAGTTTGCTCTTCTGCTGTTACTGGGAGACTGTCAGGCTTTTTTTCACTGGATGATCCTTTCGAAACTGGTTAGGATTACCCCAGAGCTAAGGCCAGTGTTATCCTGTATGGTGCTCTGTGAGTTTTCACTATGTTGGGTGTCTGTTGACTAGGCAATGTTTTTTTTTTTCCGAGGAACGTTTCCACTTTCTTCTGCCTGTTTCCTTGCTTTTCAGGTGCTACCTAAATAGCTGTAAAATCATCTCTCTTTATCTTCAGTGCTTGAAGCGCCTCTCTGCAGTCATTACTGTGAAATGTCCACATTCGACCACTGAATCTGCGGGAATTGTTTCCTGTTGACTGCGACTTTATGCTATTTGGCTCCCTCTTGTTCACTATCTTATGTTTAGCTTGTAAATGCTTTCAAGGTGCAATTGCTTCTCCTGTACTTACATAGTTCTCCTGTAGTTCTGTAATTCTCCCACACTTATATACTTCATACAATATTGACAAGCCTGTCATTTATTATTCCAGTTCAAATAAATATAAAAGTAATTAGGGAATATATCATGGGTTGGAGTTCTGAACTTTCTTATCTGTCAGTGTTTCCTTGCTGAAAGGGGTGTGATGTAGTCTTGCAAGTGAGAATGATGCTGCTAGGGTCCATTTAGAAATCTTAGGTCTTTGAGACACTGCTGCAATACATATATGTGTATATATATATGTAAAGTAGACTTCAATTACAAGTAGTTGGTGTACGATTTAAATAGCAGAGTACACATCTTTCTAAGTGAAACTATTAACATCTTACATAATGTGCACAGCTGGAGTTTTACTTTGTTATTTGAATACTTCTTTTCAGTGGGTATCTTTTTAGGAAGCACATCTTCTCACTAAACAAGGCTTATGTAGTATCTTGTACAGAATCAGAGCCTTTAGTGGGGTGAGACTTTTCATTCCCGACTTTATCTTGCTGCTCAGCTGTTGAAAATTACATATGTTTCCTTTTTATTAGGAATAAAATGAAAGCAATAGTATGTACCATAAGTCTTCTTGGGGTAAGTTACGTCTGATCAGCCTTGAGGAAAAACAAATCGTACTGAAACTGGTCTCTCTTCCTATCTCAGACATATATACTGTAATTGTCTCTTTCAAACTGTTGTTTAACAATACAAAAATTTGGGGTAGTTCCGTAAATTTGTGAGATTACATCTCTTTCTGGCTACTGATTAATTCTGTGCTGCCCTACCTGTATGCAATTGTGTTCTGAATGCTTCCAGCTTAAATCAAAACCCTGCAATATTGATATTCTTTGTCTGTGGCACTTCTTGATCCACTTTGAAATGGTACCAAGCTGTGCTGGCTTGGGGGTCCTGGGGGAAGGAGTATAGAAAATGGTAAAGGAAAGGGCAAGGAAAGTTTTTACACTGGTCCATCAGCCTATCAGCTTCCAGATGTGATGCTGATTTCCCAGGAATTTGCTCCTGAAAATGTTACTGGGTGGAATGGAGAGAAAGAAGGTCAGATGTTATCTAAAAACCAGCAAGCATCCTGGCATATTCATGGAAAATGTAAGAGTGGAAGATTTTCAAAAAACCTAGGAACACCCAGGTTTATAGGCAGATGATTCATCTAATAATCCTATGCTGTATGCTCATGCCATTTGCATATTGTGATAGAATAGAATGTTTCACTCTACTTGCTCCTTTTCACTGAATGTAATGAAACAGATGTTTCTAAGTTAAGGCTGATTTTGTGTGTGTGTGGAGAGGAAGAGGGCTTAAGATTACTTATGGAAGCTCAGCCACTTTACCTGTGAGCAGCTTTTCATGAAATATATTCTGCAACTAAGTCATAAATGATTGGGATCTGCCATAATTTATGCGTACAGATATGTTTTAGTTCATCAGAACACTTTCATCCTCAACAAACTATAAGCCACAGTGTCAGAGAGGATAGAAATTCTAATTGTGTTGTAGGGAACTGGAGCTGTTCCCTGGCTACTTTCTCTTCCTGATGGTCAGAGGAATTGAAAAGGAGGGAGAAGTTCACTCCCAAATGCTTTATGGAGCAGCAGTGTGATGGAAGGTGGGAGGGGAAAAATAAGTGGATTATGTAGCAGAATGGTTTCCTGAGATGTCAAAGGGGATTGAAAATTTGAATTCTTATGGTCTGCTAGGGTGGGATTCCCTCTTAGCAAGCAATTCATAGCTTATCAAAGGAAGGTGTCTGCACTGAGAGAATTCTCAAAGAGGTCAGTATCACATTCCCTCTGCCCTTCATGCTATTTAGAAACTAGAGTTACTGCATTTTTGTAGCAAAACTGCAGTTTTTTGGCAAATACGGTTTGGGTCAACTTGAAATATTGACAATTTGTTTAGGGGGAAAAAATCTTAATTACTTATTATAGGGTATTTAGTTATTTCTGTCTAATATTTTATAGATTTATTCGCACAAAAATTACAGATATTACAGTAACATCATTGCAAGCTTTTTTTTTTTTTTCCTCTCAGGGTGTTAGTTCTTTGGGAAAGAGAAGCTTTTATTATCCCATGTATTTCAGAATATGAGGAAAGGAAAAGCATTTGCATTTCATGTTTTCAGGCACAGTTCTGTGTTTTGAGACTAAGACATATAATATTCCACATAATATAAAAATATGGGGTTTAAATGATTGAGGAAAATTCATACATAATGTTGGGATTGTTCATGTGCCTCCTTCCCCCTCTTCTGTAAGCACAGACGATTGGATGAGGTAGAGATGGCTGCAACCCTACATCAGCAGCACCCTGATGGCCTTTTGATAGTCAGAGGAGCTCGAACATGAGAGTAGAATGAAACATTGAAATGTTTAAAATTTAAAAATCTCATGTAAATGTTTAATGATACTTCTGTGTGATAGTCTCAATAAAAGCAGATAACAGGTACTGCTTCTCCAGAAAGACCACTTCATCTGGTGCTCTTTCTCTGGTACGTGAAATGAAAGGATAGAAACTGAAGTTTCTGATTTTGAATTAGTTAATAAAGATAGACTGTGATTCTGAAACTTCACTGGAAGTTACAAATATCCATGTAGTAAAGACTGAAGAAGGTGGCTGAGAGCAAGAATATTTGGCACCAGTACATTCTCTTTCATTATTGTAGATAACAGTAGTGATAAAATGGACTCAGATAGTCTTTGTCTGGTCCTGACAACTATCCAGAATACATAGGTATGTTCAAGTTTACGTCCTGGAAAGGATCCAAAGATGAGGAGAATAAGACAAATTAACAAGGCAATGGTGACCAAGAGAGCATTTGCTGGTCTTATTTCACTGCCAAGCCAATCTGAGTATTGTGAGAGATATTTTTTTCCCCCCCTGCTTTTCCAATTTGCTATTCAGCATCATAACTGAAATGACATTGGACAACATAACTGATCTCAGAAAATGATCACTTATTCATCTCTGGGGTTTTCCTTTCTGTCTGATTCCAGCGGAGAACCTTTACCAGACTGGGTGGAAGAGTACCTTAGAGCTCTCAATATTGTAGTCAACTGCAGTCTAGTTTTTCACTCAGAGGGTGGTTGAGCACTGGAACAGACTTCCACAGGGAAGTGGTCACAGCGCCAAGCCTTTCTGAGTTCAAGAAAGTTTGGACAACGCTCTCAGGCACGTGGTGTGATCCTTGGGGTGTCCTGCATGGTGCCAGGAGTAGGACTCAGTGATCCTGATGGGTCTCTTCCAAATCAGCACATTCTGTGATTCTAACTTGTCCACCTTGGACATGATGAACTTTGTAGTTCTCATCAGAACTGGTTATGAAACAATGCAGTGATCAAGGAAGATGCAGTCTGCTTTGGCGTCAGTAACTAGGAGTCCTGAATGGTAAAATGAGATTGAGGAATTAAAATCAGCTGCTGTTTTCTCTCCTATGCTCTTCTGCTTCTTTTATTAAAACTTTACTACTTCCCTGGCAATCCTAACCGAAGGGCAGCTGTGCAGGCTAGTTGGAACTTTGAAGCATCTCCATTGGTTTTAGCTTACAACTTTACATAAATCTATTTCCTACTCTGTTATTAGGAAGTAGTTTTCCTAATAGGAAAGGATGATCTCACTCCTTTTTGAACTTGTGCAAAAATGGAGGAGAGTGCTGCAGGTGCTCTCAGCAAGATAAATTTTTAGCAGGGCTTCCATGTGCTGTGCCTGTAAATGTGGGCACAGCCTTTGTGATGATATGCTTTGTTCGTGTCAGCTATGGTTGTTGTGGTATTACCAAAGACTTGCTGTGTGTTTATAGAAAAATTTAGTTTGGAAGGGACCCCTAGAAGTCACCTGATCCAGTCTCTTGCTGAAAGCAGATCCTACTGGATCGTATTGCTCAGAGCTATGTCTAGATGAGTTTTGAATAAATCCAGGGATGCAGATTCTGCTGTCTCTCTGGGAAACCTCTTCCAGTGTTTGACAACTGTAAGATTGTAATATGCAATTAAAATATTCCATCTTGCACCTTGTGTTCATTGCCTTGTGTCTTTTCACAGTGTACCTTTAAGTGTTCAATTTAGCCTTCTATATACAGTTCTGCTGTATAGCTGAAGACAGCAAAAAATTCATCCCCCTCTTAGCCATTTCTACTGAAGACTGAACAAACCCATTTCTTATACTTTGTGCTTGTACAAAATAGGCTTAATTTTGAAAGGTTTCCTCTGGGCTCACTTTGGAATATTAATGTCTGTCTCTTACTCAGGTGACCAAACTGGACATAGTACCCCAAATACCGTTTCACAAGCTGCTAAATAGAGGAGAGTAGTTGCTCCTATAGGTCTGCTGGTTGTTAATACAGGACAGGATACTGTTGACTGTGTTTGCCACAGTGATACACAGATGGCAATACCTTGTCTGAGGGTTTTGTGATAGAACCTGTGTATGGGTTTACTACAGCTCAAGGGCTGCACTGAAATAGGGATAATACAACTAACCTCTTTAAAACAAAACAAATCATTGGTTACTCTCCTTCTCTGATGCTGTGTGGAGATACCTGATAAAAAGCTGATGAGTTTTGCAGGATGTTGTAGATGTTCATGTTTGTATTTTTTTTTTCGCTATTGCCTTCTTTTATTCCTCTCTAGGGAATTGTTCTCATGGCTCTCTTCCAAGTTTTTTGAGTGAATGAAACTTGTCTGTTGCATTGTTTCATAATTTCTGCAGGGAAATGTCTTTACTACAGCCTGGTTGTTGTTTGGGAGCTATTTTCAGCTATATTCCATTATTGAAGTTCACCTGTTATTAAAGGCTTCATTTGGAGGTAGGAGTACTTTCATTAGTTGCAGAGGTCTTTTTCTTGCTTGCATTGCAGTTTTTCACTTCAGTTCCACAAATTTTAATCAAATCCTTTAACTGAAAAATTTTAGTCAACTTTCTCATTAATCTCTTGCACAAAGAAGAGAATGAGATTTAAACATTCTCTGCTTGATCTCTGATTTCTAATGATCAGATGTTCTTCAGCATTCTGACTAACAGCTTGAGCTCATTATGAACTCAGGCAGGTAAGTTTTCTGCCTTATTCTGGGAAGTGCAAAGATTTTTCAATTATGTTGGCCCAGCACAGTCATTCCTAGCACCTCACTGGCTTTCACTTTTACCAGCACATTAGCTTTGAGTAAACACGCATGTTTCTTTCTGAATCAGTTGTTTTGCGTCTTTATCCAATAGTTTTCCTGAAGTCCTTAGGTATTAATAGTTATTAGTCAGGGAACTTGCCTACATAAGATTTCAATGAGTACTCATATTGTGATGTTATTCTTAGACAGAAAAGGGTAAAAACCCAAGCACTTAGGATGTGCGGCTAACTTCCTAAGGACAAAATAATTACAAGACCCCATGTGAAATGAGTTTTCACTTAAGCCAGCCAGTTACTTGAATGTGTTCTTTTCATGGCTTGAGAAGAAGAGATTGTATTCCCTGGGAACATTTATTTGAACTGTGATGCTTTACTGACATGGCCAAAGCTTTAACCATTTCCATACCTGTCTGTGGTAAAGATAGCTTATCTACTGGCTTTTCGTTAATAAGACTGTTTCTGCAAGTGACTATCTCTGCTTGCTTTTCTACAGCTCTTAGTCTGTTTCAGGTAATCTTTTGTATTCAAATTATGCAATTATGTTATGGGAAACATCATGCAATTATTATGCATTGTGTGGGATCCAGTGTTAGATTCTTGGGAACACAGTGTAGAGATTGGTTTCAGGACTTTAAGATATAAGAGAAGCTTTTTTTGCAAGGTATCGCCAATGGTCAGTTCACTTTCTTAGATTTGCAGTTGTCCTTCTTTACCTTCTGTTCATTGTGCATTTATTGAACTATTTTATGGCTTGCTGTATAATCAAGTAGTATCCTGAGAGGGTAGAATAGTATCAAAAGTGTTAGAAATTATATTGAACATTATATCCTTTATCATGCTTAAAAATATTGTTAGGGAAAGAAATTTGAGATTCCCTTTTCTACTGTCTCCAATAAACAGTGAACTGACATTTATTTAATTCCTCAGACTTGCAGTCTGAGGAATGGACTCATCCATTTGGCATATATGCTTTGTGGCAGTGAATATACAGGGATTGTCTGAAGTATTAAAAAAACAATGCAGTCTCACATCCCTGTGAAAGAAGTTTGAATTTATTGTTAATTTATAAATAGTGCAAAACTGCTATTAAATATTCAACAACAAATCAGGTAAAATTATATTTTAAGGCATAATTTTTTTTTGCTTTTTTCCTGGTTGTTGCATCTGCTTTAAAAACAGCTTCTGATTAACAACAAATGTGTAAAAATAAATAAAATCCCAAGGAAGTTGAACACTTACTGTAGTATTTATTGATGTTCATGGTAAATTTCAGTTTGTGAATAGGAACTAGTTAACAGCAGTCTTACGTTACTTTAGGTATCATCCTTCACTGGTAAATTGTTTAGTGAATCAATTTTACAGACTAAGGTCACTATCCAGTAGTGGAAAATATTTCTAGATCCTAGATGTTTTAGAAGCAAAGCTTCTGTCGAGCTCTATTTACTGTATATTTAGATTAATTGTAGAACTTAATCTTTAACACTTTTGTGATAATTTGCTATGCATAAACTCTGCCAATAATTTATTTATATCTCTAGTATTGCTGAGAATAATATCATATAACCTTGAGATGAGAACATATCCATGTGGGATGTGGTCTAGAAATGCTCCCATGGGATGATTCCCCATTTACAATTACTAATGGAGAACTTTCTGTTAACTCCTTTGAATCCAATTTTTATGCATTATGTTGAATGTGCTTTTCAGAAGTCCTGTAAAACAGGTGTTGACTAGCAGATGGGTAACTTTAGGGTCAATGGTCATTTGGAAAGACCTGTTTTCTGTAAAGCCATGTTTCTCGCATTTGAATTTTGCAGCATCCACAGATTTTCTATGAAGTATCTCCTATCTGAGCTTTCCAGCAATTTTTTTCCCCTGGAAAGATCAGTGTATAATTCTCAGATGGTTGATCATCTTCTTACTTTTTAAGGTTGTGAGTTGTTAACTTTTTGCTTATTGCTTTGATAGCATTCTTCAGATAAGGCTTTTTCCATGTTTGCTTTTGGGTTTATTGGTTTGAGGGTTTGGTTTTGTTTTGTTTTTGTTTTTATTTTTAGGATAAAAGCTGCATTTTTAAATCAAATTTGTGATCTCCAAGTTTGTTCATCTTTTGTTTAGCATTTAAGAAATCATCGTTTGTAATCTAATTAATACTTTTCTGTGTTGCTAAAGTATTCACAGTTCTAACTTCCTGCTGTTGTTCAGAACGTCAGTCATTGATCCATTTTCAGCTTCACTTGTTCTGTTGTATACTTTACTATGTTGGTTGCTTCGAAGTGTGTGGCATATTTTTTTGGCTTTGCTTTGGTGTATGTGTACAGCATGACAAATTGCTAAGTATTTATGTAAAACTGATTCTTGTGTTTTTTCTGTGAAGCTGAGGGATTATAAACTAATGCAGTGTTGTGAGAAGTGCTTTAATTTTTGGTGTACTGTTTGGAAGGAGCTTGATTCCTTGAGAGAGAGTGATCTGTGAATGAGACCTTTTTCTTTAAAAAAATAGTGTAAATAGTCTTCGGGTAAATATTTTAATAACAGAAAGCTACCTGATGTAAAACACTGAACCATTTTAACAGTTATTTTTATACTTCAAGAATTAATACATTGCTGCCACCCCCTGCCCCAGTGGTCTTGTTTTCACTCTAACACTTAAAACTATTAATAACTAGTGAACTATAAAGAATTAAGACAAAAAATGAACCGTCTGATATTTTTAATATGTCCTCTGAAATACAGGATGATCCTTTTAATGCCCTAATGTGCTTTATCAGAATGAGTTTTAAATAATGGCCTAAAACCAGGACTTTTGATGACTGATGTGTGGCTGTGTGCTTATGATTGCTGATACAGGTCTGGATCAATTGATAGTAAAATTTCATCTGAATTAGGTATGAGCTCATGCTTACACTGTAGTTGCTTTAAGTGGAACATTGAGTATAGTATTGATTCCAAGGTGTTCTATATGGGTATGTTGTTCATTTTTCACTGCACTGCCCATTCGATTACCTTGTAAACTGTGTCTGTATTCTATGTTTCTTGAGTCAGAAATTATCTTTCTTACTGCAGATCATATACAGTAAAATAAGGAAGATATAAATAAAACTGGTTCTACGTGGTTACATTGTTAAATGTTTTCTTTAGTTACATGTGAAATTTTACCTTCCTGGTTTGTGCATGGCCTTGCACTATGACAGTGATGGTTGGTACAGATGCAGGAAGACAATAGTAGAAGTGAAATCACAGAATAATTGAGTTGGAAGGGGCCTCTGGAGGCCACCTGGTCCAGCCTTTCTGCTCAGGCAGGGTCACCTGGAGCCAGTTTGCCAGGACCACGTCCAGACAGCTTTAGAATATTTCCGTGGATATTCTCCACAACTACTTTGAGCAAGCTGTGCCAGTGCTCCATCCCCCTCATGGTACAGGACAGTTTCCTGGTGTTCAAATGGAACCTCTGGTGTTCCAGTCTGTGTCCATTGCCTCTGGTCCTGGCTGAAAAGAGCCCGACTCTGTCCCTCTTTGTATACATACACACGCACCCATTAATATGATCCCCCTAAGCCTTCTTTTCAGTCTGAACAGTCCCAGCTCTTGCAGCCATTCACCATAGGAGAGATGCTTCAGACCCTTTGTCTTCTTCATGGCTCATTGTTTTACACTCTCCAGTTCTCCTCTATTCTACTGTGGAGCTCAGAATTGGACACAGTACTCCAGGTGTACCTTCACTAGTGCTGAGTGAAGGCTGGAAGGATCACCTTGTGCTGCTGGTAACATTCTTCCTAATGCATCCCAGAATGCTGTTGGCCGCCTTGGCAGCCCATTGCTGGCTCACGTTCTACTTGGTGTTCGCCAGGACCTCCAAGGTCTCTTCTGCCAAGCTGCTTTCCAGCTGGGTGCCCCTGAGCATATATTGGTGCGTAGGGTTGTTCCTCCCCATGTGCAGAAATTTGCACTGCTCCTTGTGGAACTTCATGAATTTCCTGTCAGCACATTTCTCCTGAGGTTGCTCTGGATGGCAGCATGGCCCTCTGGCATATCAGCTACTTACCCCTTTTTTGTGTGATAAATAAACTTTCTGAGGGTGCACTCTGCCTGTCATCCAGATAACTAATGAAGATGTTACACAAGACTGAACCAAGTATTGACCCATGAGGTACACCACTGGTCACTGACCTCACCCTTTGGGCTTGGTCAGTCAGTCAGCTTTTGATCTACCTCACTATTTGCTTGACCAGCCTGTACATCAACCAATTTTCTATGAGGATCTTATGGAATGCAGTGTGAAAGGCCTTACTGAGGTCCTGGCAGGCAATGTCCACTGCTCTTTCCTTATCTACCAGGCCAGTCATTTCATCATAGAAGGTTATTAAGTTGCTAGAGCATGACTTCTCCTTGGTGAAGCCATGCTGACTATTCCTGATAATTTTCTTGTTGTTCGTGTATCTGAAGAATGGTTTCCAGGTTTAGCTGCTTCATCACCTTCCCAGGAATAAAGTGGAAGCTGATCAGCCTGTACTTCCCTGGGCCCTCCTTCTTGAAAATACGAGTAACATTTGGTTTCCTCCAGCTGTCGGGCACTTCTTCCATTCACCATGATTGATTAAAAATTGCCAAGAGTGGCTCTGCAATGACATCTGTCAGCTCCCTCAGCATATGATACATGCCATCAGGGCCCATGTTTGGTTTGCTTAAGTGTTCTCTGACCCGATTGTCTTCCACCAAGGGCAAGGGTAAAACTTCCTTGCTCCAGCCTGGTCTCTGGGACTTGGGATTCCTGAAGATTAATCTTGCTAGCAAGACTAAGACAAAGGTGACATTCAGTACTGCAGACTTTGAGCACTGAGTTCACATTTTCCTTAGTTTTCTTCTTGTCACCTATGCACTTGTAGAAACCCTTTCGTTGCCTTTGACATCCCTGGCCAGATTCAGTTCCATTTGGGCTTCAGCTTTAGCTTTCCTAACTGCATCCCTGGATGCTCAGATATTGTTTCTGTATTCCTCCTGCATTACCTGTCCTTGCTTCTACCCTCTGTACTATTTTTGTGTTTGATTTTTTTCCAGGAGGTCCTTGTTCATCCACACAAGCCTCCTGGCTTACATAGTCCTCTTGACTTTGTTCTGGACTTGTTTGAAAGGCTTAGTCACAGTTCTGTACTTTATCAGGTTCTTAAGACCTTTGCCCTTCTGATTGTTTCCCCTGTCCCACTCCAGGGGAGTGAGCAAGCAAGTGGATGGGGGCTTACCTGTTAGCCAGATAAACCCACCACACTTCATATATGTGAATTAATATCATACTTCTATAAACCTGCTGTTCTGCAGAGATGGAAACTCAGGTGACTTTGGCTTTTGGTATCATGCTAAAAAGCAGAATATAGTGTACAGTCTCCAGAGGTTATCTCTGATATCAGTATTTGCTAAGTGGTTTATATTACAAAATAACATTATTTTAGTGTTGGAATAGGAAAATATAGAAGAGAAGAGCTGTACTTATGAGAGGGAACATACATGGGGAAAAGAAGGGGGATGATACCAATTTGAAATGTGTTAAAATTTGAAGAAAATAATTCTTTGGTAATTAGGAAATTTTTGTCCTATTTGAATGGCAAAAATCCACTTAGCCTCATCAGGCTAAGGTTGTAGTTTTCTTGTTTTCTTTTGTTTCTGTTTTAGTGGCCAGGAAGTGTTGAGACAACTTCAGGATCCTAGCAGCTGAATAACTTTTATACACATGTAAACTCTTGTTAACCAAAACAGGTAGTCATGCTGGCAACGGGTTTGATGGAATTACATGCCATGCATAGCACCTGGGCTATTCAGAGCCACTAATATTCCTTGTTTTGATAAGGAGTTTTTGAAAGTGAGAACCCCCCCTCAATTCTTTAAAAAAAACCCTATTATTGTAGGGCTTGCAAATAATATTCCTTGACAGATTATGTTGGTGTTTGTATCTCTTTAGGTGTCAGTAGGATTGTTTGCTACTGTGGTGGAATTAATCAATATATTTTCCTCTGGAAATGTCAGAGTCCTTTATATGCAGTACTCTAGAGCTCTGGTTTCTGTGTTGGGCTGTAAGAAGTTATCAGTTGATCTCTCATGCCACTGGTGCTGAGTCATCTGATGAAGTGGAGTTCCTGAGATAATATTCTAACTTTTTTTTTTCCCCTCTGGTATGTTTAGTTCTTTCCTCCAAAGACTCTGAGCACTTTTTTTCTGTTTTGTTAGGGTGATTACTAATTACAGCAAGCCAAGTATCCCTCAGACAACTGAGAGCTTAACGTAAGTGAAGTGACAGATGATCCCTTTGACCCTCTTTGCTACCCAGCGTAAAAACTGTTCCGTAAAGGAAATTTGTCCCTCCCTTTGCAATAGTTTCTGAGCTCTGTGAGTCCTGGATAGACATTTGCTTGCTCAGTTATAAATGCAGCTTCATTTCTACCTTACTTCTTTCTGTTTAAGACAAGGAAATGTCTTGAGATCAGATTTGGGGCTTTGGGTGCGTGGCTGACACAGAAGAATATTTCATGCTGTTGTTGGTAGTGAGTCATTTAATTACTCAGAATGTTGATTTACTCACCCTTGATGTCAATAATAAATATTTCATGTATAATTACCAAACATTAATACTTTGAGATTGGCAGTGATTTGTAGCAGTTGTATAACAGAACAGCTGTTGGGGGTGAATGAATAGCAGCACATTTTGGCTGAAAGTTGTGTTAACTAATGACTAAAAAGGGGGACCATTATATTGGACTAAAAGATTATCTAGACTTTTTTTTGGTCCTGTATTTCAATGATAGATGTGAAGATGTATATATGAGGGATGTATCTACATATGAAAACTTTTTTATTGGTAAATTAAATTGTTTCTTGTCCTTCTCAGTTGTTTTTTGTAAGTTAAAAAGAAATGAAAGTGTCATATCAAGTGTCTATTGACATTTTATAGTTTTGGGCTTTATACGGAAATGTGGTTATGAATCCATTTTATTCTTGTGTGTTGTTGCTGTTAGGTTTCACTCTGTGGACCTTCATGTTGAAGAATTAATGTTCACTAACCATGTGTTCAGGCATAGTAACCAATGTTGAACACATTATAAATGTATGTTATAATAATTTGGAAATACTTTCTTTTAATTCAAATTCAAAATTGCTTTTTTTTTTATCAGCAAACACGTATCTCTTTATGGTGCAAGCTCGTGGTATAATGTTGAGAGAAAATGTAAAAACAATAGGACACATGATCAGATTGTACACTAACAAAAATACTACACTGAATGGAACAGGTAAGAATATTTCTTATTTAATTTCATTTTTAAATGAACTTTTTAAAAAAATGCCAAACAGTAATGACATAGCTTGATTAGGAAAATTTGGATCTAAGTCCTACTTCTCTGTAACTGGAGTAAAGGTCAAATAGTTACTCTTTATCAGTGTAATTTTGAAAGAAATACTTGTCACAGCTGTAACAAAGATACTATCATTTAGTTATTCTTCCTTTAGTGCAGTAAAATGCTTTTTTAATCATGCTGCTATGAATTTACTGCTTACAAAGTTAATGCTCTCAGCTGCATGATGGTGTTACAAATTCAGTGGATAACTGAATTTTTTTACAAAAATCAACTCTTCCTTTTAAAGATTATCCTGAAGGAAACAATTCTAGTGACTGCGTTGCTCAAACAACAATGTATCTTCCAGAGAACTTCACCTACTCTCCTTACCAGGCTTGTCCGGAGAAGCTGCCTTATATGAGTAAGTTTTAAACTGACCTTGGTGTTTATCTGGTAAATTGAATTGTACTTTATACAAAATACAGTTATTTTAATAGAAAACGTAATTGCAAGGATGAATAAAATGCATCTGATAATGGACAATGATGCTTATCAGAAGTTTGCCTGTCACTAATGTGTTACTTTTGACCTCTTTACTAATCATAGAATCACAGAGTATCCCAAGTTGGAAGGGACCCACAAAGATCATTGGTCCAACTCAGCCCTGCACAGGACCATCCTCAAGAGTCACATCATGTGCCTAGTGTGACAGCTAATGTGTTTTAAATTTTATTTATAAATAATTTTAGTTTCTACAAATTAAAAAATAAATGTTTTTATTAATATGTAAGAATACTTGAACTTCATATTAAGTACTTATTCACAGTTGCATATATTGAGGAATAGTTAAAAATTTGCTTTTTTGAAATGGTATTCCTAATAGAAAGATTCCTGAGTCAGAAACCAATTCTCAAACCTTTATCAGGTAATCACAATTAGACCAATATGTAGGAAACTGAACAGGATGGTGTAGTGAAGTGAGAATTGATAGAGGTAAGAAAATGCCAAAGCCCTGCCATGAGGGATTAGTACTTACAAAACAAATGAAAAGTTGTGATCCTCAGGAAATTTTAAAATAAGACTTTCAAATGCAGATGTTTAAGATCCCAAGCTATTAAATAGGTTTAGTGGGTTGACCCTAGCTTGATGCCAGGTACCCACCACAGCCACTTTATCTCTCCCCTCTCCAATTGGACAGAAAAGAGGAACTATAACTAAGGATTGATGAGTTGAGATAAGGACGGGGAGATCACTGACTGATTACTGTCATGGGCAAAACAGACTTGAAATAGGGATATTAATTAAATTTATTACTAACAAAATCAGAGCGGGATAATGAGAAGTGAAATAAATCTTAAAAACACCTTTTCCACCCCTCCCTCCTTCTCAGGTTCTACCTCCTCTCCCCCAGCAGCACAGGGAGACAGGGAGTGAGGATTACTGTAAGTTCATCCAGGTTGTTTCTTCTGCTGCTCAGAGAGAGGAGTCCTTCCTTTGCTATAAAAAAAGTATAGCTTTGTATACCTTTGTTTGGGAATATTCTTAAAAGTTCTTGTTAAAAACTGTAAGCTATCATGTGAATTCCCCTTTCCTGCAAACTTGCCATTGTTCAGGTTCAGACAAAATTATGGACATTGTTTGCTCTCCTCCAGCTTGTAGAGAAAGCAATCCTTAAAAACCAGGAAGGGTTAGGTAGGTACCTAACAGCTGTTAAATACTGACCTCCTTAAAACACTAAAAAGAAAGAGGCAAATCAGTTCAGGTGCTGACTGCTTTACATTGACCTTCACCATTGATAGTTTGCTATTATAAATTGTTCTGATATTTGACCTCAATAAAATTGCAGTCCTTTGACTGAAACAAACTTCCTCCATAGAAACCACTACTGAGTTTTCAGTTTCTTTCTCTGTTAGGAACTGTTGTTAGATTATCGGAGTTGCTGTAGGAAGCAAAGGACAATTAAATACTTTTTTTTGGCCTCTGCATTTGGAAGAAATCAGAACTTGAGTCAGTAATCCATTGAATTACTTCAGTTCTGGTAAATGTTTTGTAGACAGACAGTATTTTTGAGTGAAGAACTAATGGTAGCATTAATAAATCTCTCTAAGATAATTACTTAAATAGAACTGTCTCATTTGGTGTCAGAATGTACCAGCTAGAGAAGAAGAATCAACAACTCTCTGTAAATAAGTGTAAATGTGTTACTAGAAGTGAGTTTGTTAGTAACCAGCAGTATCTGTTACACTAATGTGTTTATTTTACTTGCAGTATCTAAAATCAAATAATTAAACTACTGATCTGTAAGAGAGAAAATTTCAAATAGTTTCTGAAGCTATTTGTGATGCATTCCAGAATTCTAAACTCTTAGACTAACAGCTGACCTAATCTGTGGGTTGTCATTCAGCATGAACAAGTAATTAAGTATTTAATATAGCAGGTCAGATCCATATCATACCAACAATGTTGCTGACAGCCAAAAGGAATTGACTTATTTTTCTTCAAAGAAAAATAGTGGATTTTATTAGGATAATCTAGATTCCATGATAATTTTTTTTTATCTTGACTGAGAAGTTTATCTGTTGAAGAATACAGAAACAGTGTATGTTGTCTGTGTGTCTTTTCAATACTACCAGATTCTAAACTTTGTCTCTTAACATTTTAAATATACAGACATGGAGCCAAAAGTATAGATCAGTTACTGTTTCTTATGAAACAAAATCATATAGAAAACTGTCTTAAGCCACATAGTAATTAGCCCCACGGTGTGATAATATCCTTATTTCAGCCTGTTTCCCTCCAGACGTGGGGTTTGATTTTCAATATCACATTTTTATATAATATTTTACATATAAACAAATAATTGACAAATGCATATAAGTTAGTATTTTTAATGGCACTTTCAAGGGATTAAGCAGTTGGAATTCTATGAGATTAGTTCAAAACTACCGGTTCTACTTGTGTGTTAGTCTGTTGTCCAAGAGTGGAGGAATGAGGCAAGTCAGAAGGTACTTAGGTGCCTTATAGCTCAGCTTACTTACGGTGTGTTATCTTAAATCTTTGATGCAGTTTGTTTTAAACTGCCAGGTGTTCAGAATTGTCAGAGTAGGGAAGCATTGTGCTCTGCCATTGTTGCTATCAGCCATGTTTGCCATATGTAATTCTACTAGAATTTCTCTATAGGTCTCCTTGTTGCTGCTCTCCCTTTACCATCTTTTCTTTTTTTTTTTTTTTTTGTCAGTAATTGCTTTGTACTTATTCTTTCATGTTTAATTTAATAGAGAAATAATAATTTTAATAGAAAATAATTCACTGGATAAGTTGCTGTTCAACAAAGGGATATATGTTTCACCCGTTGGTTTTCATGTATACCTTTTTAATCATCATCTCTATGTTTAATTATAATCTAACTCAAACTTCTCTGAAGACCATTTAATGCAATGAAATGTTGTAGGTAGTCCTGAGATAGCCAGGGAAGAAGGATTCTTGGATCATGTATATTTTGACATGCTTAATAGTCTAAGATTATTATAGAAGTCAACTTCTCTTCTTTACATCAACTTGCCAAATTTGTATCATGAAAGGAGTATGGTAAAATCATGTTATGTCCCAAGTACATATGCTCTTAAAATAGGAACAACTATTGCATTTTGTGTGTGACTCAGTCTTTCAGGTTATAACCCACTGGTTGAGCACTGCTGTTGTAATTCATAAGCAAGACACCTCTACTTCAAGATAGAAGCAGTACAAGATGTCTTCCTTTGTAGATAAACTGATAATTGAAACCTTTCTAGACTACATAGTTTCTAAAGCTCTTGTCATCTTGATTTTTTTGTACTGTAGACTATTTCTAATTTGATTTCTTTTTAAAGCATTGTAACTGGGTAAAACCCTAGTTACAAAAGAGAGTAGTAATTACCTTCTCTGTCTTTCATGTAACAGCAGTTAACATATTCCAGGGTGAGATTTGCTATTTTTGTGCAATTGCATTTTATTGCATTAGCTCATATTAATAGGAAATGCATTATAAACTGTAAAAATATCTTTCTAGATACTGCAGCATAGCCAGGTATTTCCTGTTTTGTCTCTGTATGCTTCATTTCTCTTTCAGTAACAATCCATACTTTTTTTTTTAATTAATTTCACTCTATTGATTTCTGTATGTATCTGATTTGTTGAAATCATTTTGCTTTCTGATTCTCTTCTTCAAAATGCTTTTTGCTTCCTCAGCTTTCTTTTTTTGTGGGTTGTATAAATATGTCTTATTGCAGCTTGCTAGACACTAATGGAAGTAGTGAATACTAAGCCCAGATACTTACAGAGGTGCCTTCTCCTGCCTCCACCAATGACAGGGAAAAAGTGCTGAATTCTATTCACCCACCTTCTGTGTACTTTTGATAGTTAGTACAAATACTTCAGGTTTTACTATAGCTCCTTTTTAAACAGTCTAAAAGGAATTCCTTCATGTTGCATGAAGTTAGAAGCACCTCCCTTATCTAAATACTGTTTTACCATTTGATTTTTTTTTTAATTTTAAATTTAAACTCTGTAAGCAGCTAGATCACATCTAAACTTTTCTCAGGAGACTAAGCCATCTGAGTCACATCATATTGTATGTCATTGTCTTCCTTTTCTGGTGTAGTAATTGACTTTTGTTTATCTTTCTTTTCCTATTAGATTCTGTACATAAACTGAAAGGCTCTTTTTGCTTCTCTATCTCTTGGTAGTTGAAATTGATTTAGTGATTTTTATTTTTTTCATTTACTTCATTGATTGACCTTGATTCTACATTTTGTAAGATTTCTTTTTCAGGTTATTGAAGTGTTTCAGACACAACAAAAATGGTCATCCAAGCTTTTTCTTTTATGATTATTTTTAATTCTTTTCAAATTTTTATGTAAATCTCTGTAGGATTAGCTTGTTCTGTTATATATTTATACAGGTTTCTATAGTGAGTGCCAGGTTAACATTTTCTTCTAAAATAATTATATAAATGTGGGTTTCTTTAAATCTGCACTTGAAAGATTTCCATTTTATACTGTTCTTGATACTTTCCCCCCTATAATTTTACTTTAAAAAGTTACCTTCTTCATTTACAAGAAGTACTATATTTAATCATATCCAAAACTAAAATGGCTCTTGCAGTATCTTCTGCCTTCTTCTGAAAACCATAGTTATTCCTAGTATGTTCCTAAAATTTCCATTTTTCAATAAGATTTAGATAGCTAGTCAATTCAGTGACACGAAGCAATCTTTTGACACAAATAGGATCTTTTTGGTATGGGCACGGGAGAAAATGGGAGTGATTTCTTTGACTGACTTTGAAACACCAACCCTCACCAAAATATTTAAATTTTTAGACAAAAATAAGTAGGATATTTTATAGTGTTTTGTCAGATAGTTATTGCAAGATTTTTGTTTGATGATCTAGAGCATAGTAGTTGCTGAAGAACAACTTGAGTTTCTGGTTAATGAGTGTTACACTACTCTTCTCCCCAATCTATTTTCTTGATTCCTTCTACTGCTTTTGAGGGTATTTACTGTAAGTCATTATTTCCGGTTTTGAAATTTTTGCACATACATAAGCTAATGATTGACAACTTTTAGCTATCAAGTAACTAAGTGTTCGTATTTTCTCATAATAAGGACTAACCTGATTTTTTAAAAACCATATTGTGGTCTTTATTCAATAACTTACTGAATTCCACTCTCATCAATAGCCTTTTGTGAATGCTTTTCTCATTGGACTCACTAGTTCTAGTGGTGGTAATTTTCAAATCTAGTCAGCTGCTATGAATTGGTTTGATGAAGACAGTGGTGAGTTAGTGGATGAAGATTATACATGAAATGTGCATAATCATCTAGAATTTAAATTGAGGAAGTTTGTTTAGTGTAGTGATGATGCATTTTCTTTTAATGTGGAAGTGCAGTAGGAAGGCACACAGAATTTGAGTAAAGGTTCGGTAGTGCAGATAATGTAGAATTGTTCAGAGTGGTACTTGAAATGAAAGGTGACCCTAATTTTCTGTAATAGGTACAGAATTCAAATTACTTTGCTTGTTCTGTGTCCTCTGATAAGAGTATTTTGTTTATAGTCTTATGGAAGGACTGTTTTTACTGGGAAACACTGAAATTCATTCTGTAAAAATCGAATATTAGGAGGACAGTATAAATCGTCCTCCAGTGTAATACATAGGCAGTGTAACTACAAATTTTAGATGCCATTTGTCTATGGTGTAACATGTAGTGTTACATCAGTTGTCTTAATTGAAATGAATAAATAATAGGGTTTTTGTCCTCTCTTTAGGAGGCCTTATTGATGTCAATATGAGTGAAATTAGTTTTGATGAAATTCAACAACTCTTTTCAAAAGATTTAGACATTGAACCAGGGGGGCACTGGAAACCAAAAGACTGTAAACCACGGTGGAAGGTGAGATGCTGATTTTTGGTTTTGTCTTATTTTTTCTTCTTGGTACATGAGAACAGTTTACCATTGCAAGCACTTAGTCTTTTGCTGACATATATTTATTTATTTATGTATATAAATAAATAAATTATATACTATGTTATAGTATAAGTATTATGCCATCTGTGCTCTAGAAGAAACTATAACTCTGGGAAAAATTTGAAATGAATTATCAGGGACTTTTAAAGGCTCATTAACTGTGGTTACTAAACATTTCATCATATGGAGGCAAACCTGTCCTGTGTCTGTTGCTTGAAGTATAACTAGAAGAAAGGTAACATAAAAGGAAAATCTTATTTATACTTTATTCAGATTTTTTTCTTAATTGTTTGAGCAAATTTCCAACACGCTTTCCTAGCAGAAACCAAAGTGTAAAACACCCAACCAATTTAAATGTGAAAGTTGAAAAGCCTATGTAAGCCACGGGAAACTTGATCTGTATTGAAATATTAAAATTTTAAAATGCTGATATAATAGCTTTATATATATATATATATATATGTAATTTTTTAAGGTGGCAATCCTTATTCCTTTTCGGAATCGCCATGAGCATCTTCCAATTTTTTTCCGTCATCTGATACCTATGTTGCAGAAACAACGTCTGGAATTTGCCTTCTATGTTGTTGAACAGGTAACAGCATTTACTTGAAAAGTGACTTCTCAAGATCCCTTACTGAAAGGGATATGATATTCTTACCAAGAGTTGGATGAATCTCGAATTTAGAAATTGTTACTCAACTGTTCTACTCCTTTAAATGAAAAAGGAAAGTTCATCTCCATTCCCCAGTTTAAGCAGTGGCCAGATATATCGTGCTTTTCTTCAAATATGGGCTGATATTTTATAGGGGTAACATGGCCTCTTAGAATGTGTTGTCATTGGAAGTTTTCAAGGGGAAAAAAAATAGGTCGCTAGCAGTGTTCCTCAGGGCTCAGTTCTAGGGTCAGTTCTGTTCAGTGGATGCAGGAGCTGAGCGCACCATTAGCAAGTTTGGTGATGATATGAAACTGAGAGGTACTGTTGACTTTTGAGGGATGGGATGCAGAGGGATCTAGATAAATTGGAGCATTGGTCAGTGATTAATGGGATGAAATTTAAAAAGGCAAAATGCTGGATTCTGCACCTAGGACAAAGTAAAGCCAGGCACAAGTGTAAACTGGGAGAGGAGTGACTGGAGAGCAGCCCTGCTTAGAGACGTAGGGGGATGCTGTTTGGCAGGAGGTTCAACATGAGCCAGCAGTGTGTGCCAGGAGGGCAAACCCCATTCTGGGGTGCATCAAACCCAGCATTACCAGCTGGTCAAAAGAGGCATCTTTGTCAATACTTCTGTGTGTGTGTGTGCTGGGGGAGGGGGGTTGGTTAGAATATGTGTTTCTCACAGTATTGAAATTTTGTCCCTTCTCGATTTTTACAATATCTCCTTTGTTTTCTGTTTGAAGACAGGTACACAACCTTTTAACCGTGCAATGCTCTTTAATGTTGGCTTCAAAGAGGCTATGAAGGATGCTGTCTGGGACTGCATAATATTTCATGACGTGGATCACTTACCTGAAAATGACAGAAATTATTATGGATGTGGAGAAATGCCACGCCATTTTGCAGCAAAGCTGGACAAATACATGTACATGTATGTAACGCTTTATTCATGCTGTTTCTTAAATGCACAGAAATATTTTTAAGACAGGTATGAATTTTGGGACAATAAGTGCAGGAGGAGAAAACAATAAAACATCCTCCTACCATGCTATTTACAGAAATTAATATTTAGTTATTAAAAGGAAGATTTAAGTTTAATGTCTACATTTGATATATTACTAATTAGAAGGCATTATTTATAATTTCTGGTGTTGAACTTTTTGCAGTGAGGTTGATCTTGAAAAAAAAGAAAAGATTTGTGTGTCAAGGGGGAAAAGCTTACCTAACTTACTAGAAATCTTTTCTGGCTATATAAGCCCTTGTACTGGCTGTTACAAAAGACAAGCAGATAATCTGCATCAAAATACCACAGGAAAAAGGTCTTTCTTAATTTTCTCATAACTGGTATTTATTTCTGCTTCGTACTGCTTTTTAAGCAGGAGATTTTCTTACTGCTAGACCATTATGTTTATTGTATTCTGTCTCTATTGACATTCGATGAATGTAATGGGACCTGCAGTTTTGTTACTTCCTTTCCTTCTACCATTTTACATTAATGATGTGTCACTTGCTTTTTAACACTTTGCTATCTCATGACATTCTTTGAATCACTTCACATAAAACTGTAGCTTATTGCTTGCTACATGCATGTTTTTGCTATCCTGAACTTTATTGGTGAAGTTAATCGAGTTGACAACCTGGTCAACTAACAGATGAAAACAAGTGCATTGAAACCACGGCTCTGTCTGTGGACTTGAGGCTGTCAGCCAATCAGCAGTCAAATGTTTAAAGATTTCATATGTATTTAAAAATATATAAATTAACATATATAAATATAGAAGAGATGTCATCTATCTTTATATGTGTTTACAAAACACCTTATATATTTATATATACATTTATAAAATGTCTAAATAGGTATTTACAAAATTGATAAATGTATAAATAAATCCAGATTTATAAAATACAAACATAAATATGTTTATGTATATATACAAAAAAAGTGCATGTGTACTGCACACACATACATACATATGAATAAAAACCTCAAACAGTGCCATTAACTGTCATACTCCAGTTGGTTCTGGTTTTGGGTTGATGGTGCTTTTTTATTGGTTGTTTTGGAGGTATGTGTAGGGGTTTTTTTCTGAGGAGTGGGTTAGAACAACTGTTATTTCAGTTAAATGTTGAAAGAGATTATAATAGCAACCTTCCCCAAAAGCTATTAAGATTTGGTTCAATCCTGTGTTACCAGAGAGATCAGAAGTTACATGACTCTATTTCTTTTTTTTCCCCCTTGCATTCTGGAGTTATTTGTCCTTCAGTGTGGCAATTGTGTCCTGAGCAATGGTAAATCTTTTTGTAGATAGTCTTAACTCCTTGAAGGTTCCAGATTTGGAAGCATCTCCTGAGAGACTTTTATTTTATGAAGCGGCGTGCTGCTTGTGAAAGAGGAACACACTTTACTGTAACAGCTTCTGGGTTAAGGATGCAAGTCAATATTGATGGTAGTAAATATAGATACTTAAATATTCTATTTTTTTTTTAGATTGACAAAGTGTTTTGAGGACTGGAAATCACATTGACTGGGGCTTAGTATGTTAATAGGTACAGTGGCTGTTCATGTTGCCCAACTGCTTATTACTTAATAGTATGTGCTAGCAGTTACTGTTGCTTACAGAAAAGCCTGCAGATCCCTTTGATTTAAAAGTTTATCTTCTAAAATCTGGAAAATGTTTTTAAATAAGTATGTCATTCACTGTAGTTGAATATGTACTGTTAAACTGTTTCAAGTTTTAACAGTTCTGTAGAATATAGTGATGAATTAAAATTATTTAATTGATGCGTTACTGATGTGTAATTTTTCAGTTGATTAAAGAGGTGCGGTTTGAGTTGAATAGTGTCAAAATGCAAATAGTTTCAGGACTTCACTTAACACTTCAGCTATGAGTCTAAATCAACCATCTGAAATACGGATAGATTTTTGTTTCATCTGATGATACTAAAGTGTAAGAGCACCTTTTATGCAAATCAGACTTTATTGCAAACCTTTTGTTCATCTTGGTGTATGTTACTTAATGCCAGCAATTTCCAGCAACTAGTGTCCCATAGTGAATACATGCAGCATCTGTTCATGTCCTTAGTTTGGAGTTCTTGTTTTTTGGAAAGGTATTGTTCAAAGACAGGGCTACCTATCAAAGTTCAGCTAATAATATAGAGTTTGTCTTTTGTTTTCAGCCTTCCATACAATGAGTTCTTCGGTGGTGTAAGTGGCCTGACAGTGGAACAATTCAAGAAGATCAATGGTTTTCCAAATGCCTTTTGGGGGTGGGGTGGAGAGGATGATGATCTTTGGAACAGGTGAGTGTTCAACGCTTAGATCTTTCTCGCTGTTCTGTAGTATCCACCCTTCGAGACCAATTAGGTGCTTTTTTTCTGTCACTTGCTACCTTTTTGTAATTTGTTTTAAATGAGTAAATTCTAATTCTAAAGAGTTTACTTCAGAAATATCAGACTATACCATTTGAAGGCATAAGTATGATGTTCTTTTTCTTGACCTGGGGACAGTTAGCAGGTTTTTAAGAGATAGGTCTTGTAACAGTTAACAATACTAAGCATATTTAATCCCATTCCTTCTAGTCTTCTGTGTGTTACCTTTAATTTACATCTTCCTTGCTGCTAGCATTATGGAATACTGTCCCAGAGACATGTAGATGAGTTTCCTATCTTAGGAGCAGTGTTTGAGAGAGAGGTTAATTTGTGAATATATTGATAGTCCCAGACTGGACAATGGACAGCAATGCTCATGGACAGCGAACTGCTCCCAGTAAATATATTTAAAATGTTCAAATTGATCTGTTGAAATGAAGTGTCTGCATGAGTTTATATATAAAGAGGTATCTTTTAAAGGACAGATTTGTTTTTATTCTTTTTTTCTTGCAGTTTTAATGTTTTTATGCTGTTGAGCTTTAAGAACAAGCAGGAAATACCAAATATGAAATAATAATAATAATATAATTATTATTATTTATTATTATTATATAATTATATAATTATAGGTAATAATATAATATAATTATTATAATATATTATAATATTAATATATAATTATTATTATTATTATTATTATTATTATTTATTATTATTATTATTATTATTATTATTATTATTATTATTATTATTTTGTGCTTTGTTTTACCAGCTTTTTTAGCTGTTGGTTTAGGATTGTTATGAGGTTTTTAGGATGAGAATGTCACTGAATGCAAAGACTTGACTCTAAAATAGTTGATGCGTATTTTTCACTTTTGCTATAACTTGTATGAAGAGTTTTAAGATGTTTTTACAAATGTTAATGTATTATACTACAGGGTTCACTATGCTGGATACAATGTAACAAGACCAGAGGGAGATTTAGGGAAGTACAAATCCATTCCTCATCATCACAGAGGTGAAGTCCAGTTTTTAGGACGGTAAGAATAACAGAGAAATGTTCAAATACTACCTCTAAACATGTAAATTTTTTTCTTATATCCATGCATATGAATAAGCAGTCAGTGCTTATCAGTGTTATTTGGTGCTAAACTGTATACTTTCTTAGACACATTATGTTTGCTGTTCAGATATTTCTTATTTAACCGTGCAAGAGACTGGCTTTATGTGTCAGAAGATATTATCATCCTAATCTCTGATGCCGAATGTTATTGTTCATAATAGTTTGGGCATTAGTGCTGGCAGGACTCCATCAGTTGGTTAATTTGGATATTTTTCAAAAGGAAAGAGTACAGCTAGGGCAAGCGACTCCTGCATGAAAACAGACTTTAAAACTCCTCAAGGATTGGTTTCTTCCATCATCTTTCATTATTTTCTGAGATGTGGGTCTTCTCATTTCCTACATACGTTGACATAAATTTTCCTTTTGAGATTCCTTTCTTTTGCCACAAACATGCAAAACACTTGAGGTGGCCAGTAGGTTCTGGCTGCCCTAGACTGGAATAGCAACCAGAATGCAGCAGATGAGCTGAATGTAAAAATTAGAACGTGAAACATAAAATAGAGGGTTTATGATGTGTGTTCTCAGGTAATTAGAAGTACTGCTCAATTCTGTTTTCAGTGGGTGTCTCTTTCTGGGAACATCTTTTTTCTGTTTTATTCATAATTTTAAAATAGACATGTACAGTAGACATGAGTAAATCTGTTATATGAAACTAAAATGTATAAATTGGTAATTTGGTGGAGGGGAACCAGTTTTTTTAATCACCTCAAATTTAGATGTTTGCAAATGCGGGAGTCTTAAGAATGAAATGAAAAACAATTTAGGCATTTAAATGTGTAATGATGACCAGTGAAGGTTTCTAAATATTTCACTGAGCTCCCCAGTTGAGTTTTATTACAAAACAACATGAAGAAATTGAATAATCTTTAAAAATCTGCTTAGTTTGGGACCATAAAAAGTATACATATTAAATACCTCCTTTGTTATTTAGTCTTAATATTGACTTGTGTATGTGACCATAAAATCTAAATGTATTAAAAATCTTTAAAATCTTGCTTTCAAAGCTTAGGTAGGTAATTTGGTAATTTCAAAGGGCAGAAAGGTAGTTTGAGAACTTCAGATGTATTTCAAAATGAAATGACTGTCACAGTGTCGTGTCTGACATAATTAAATTGTTTCTTGCAAATCTTTCTCATATTTTCTTCTTCCAACTCCCTCTGCAGATATAAACTTCTGAGGTATTCCAGAGAACGTCAGTATATTGATGGATTGAACAATTTAGTATATACTCCTAAAATACTTGTCAGTAGGTTGTATAAAAATATAACTGTTAATCTCATACCAGAACTTGCTCCTGTTAGAGACTATTGATGGAAGTGGAATGACAAGCTACCTTACCAGAATAAACTTTTAACACTGGAAGCTACTAATAGACACTGTAAACCAAACCAAAACAAAACCAACAAACAGCAGTTTAGAATTAGAGTTCTTTGACCATTTGATAATGCATATTTGAGATGAGAAATTATTGTATGTACCATGCATTTTGTTCTGAAAGAAAAGCCAGCAGCTACCACTCAGATGTTTACAGCATGAGACTACTGTTCAAGCCTTCACTCTTCATATTCTCTATCTTAACCATTCAACTAAATAGACTGTAGGAAACAGACTTGTAGCTTCTCTGGAAGTAAGGACAGAAGCCTCTTCCAGGAATTTTTTTATACTAAACTGCCACCCCCCTCGTATTTAAATGAATGCTCTTGTTTCTTTTTAAATGTGTTTTGTAAATATGTGATGTAAATGAATGTGTGTACATTGCTTTTCAATTGTTCAATATTTTATGCTTCAGTATGTATTTGAGTGTGTTCTTGTTTGAATTCTATAGGAATGTTTTTATTAGCATGAAAGAACAAGTGTAAAATGTAAGTATGCTTGTAAAAAGGTTATACCTTATGTAAAATGAAGGAAATATTAATTGTTGGCCAGCTATGACTGTAAACTGTTATACTAGTTTTGAGCTCTAGGCCTCCTGCATATCTATATAGAAAAATCAATTTCATATATGAACTTGCTAGGAAAAAAGCTTTTAATTTTATTTATTGCCAACAAAATTGTACGATACCCTGCCTGCCATCTAAAGTCTATTTATATGCATATTGCATGTGTATTACAGAAGATCTTGCGCTTGTTGCATATTATGATCTAAGGAACTCTAACTGTTTCCAAGTGTGCCACTTGTGTCAATGTCAGGGATTTTAATGCCTAAAACAATGTGTCTGAATGCGTACAGTATTTTGGTATTGTTCTTTTTCAAAAAAAAAGAATCCTAGTAAACAGCACTTTTATTCCTCCAAAATCAGAAGAACCAAAAATGTGTCTTCATTGGAAGAATATCAAAGTTAGATTTTTAAGAGAATAATAAAACATAGTTCTAATAGTTCTAATGCTTGCAGTGTGGGATTTTCAGAACCACGGTGTTGGTCACACTGTTCTGCTGATGGGGACGATGATGCCGAAAGCGGAACTGAAAGCAGGCCAATCCCAAGTGCTTTTTAAAATTCCACTCATAATACATTATTCAATATAGCTATTTGAGGGCCTATTCTGGCAGGGTGCTTCGTGCTTCTGTGATGCACTAAGTATCCTCGAGTCGATGACTGTCAATGAGATTGAGGTTGTGCAGTCCTGCTAAGGATTGGTCCTGTCTGTTTCTCTATTTTTGTGGTGTTATATGTATGAGTAACTATGAGCCTCTCTCCTCAACTTAAAATGAAAAATGTATCTTCTTATTTTCTCTTTGCTTGTATTGTTATGCTACAGAAAATTTTTCCACTGCTAAGCATTATTATCTTTTCCTAATATTTTTTTACATCCCTTATTGATACTAAGGGAAAGGACCAGGTGATTTATTTTCTATGTTAATGCAAAGATATTGACCAAGATCTACTAAAGTGTTTTGTTTGTCAAGGTTACTCAACTCCTTAGGAACCAAAGACTGACTTCTGCTCCCATGAAGAATGGGAAACAGTATATATAATAAGGATTGTTTATCCATAGAGTGTTCTTCAAGAGTGTTGACAAAGAATACTAACTTTAAGTCATTACTATGTGTTGGTTTCCTGAATTGCTGCCACAGATGGTGTGGTGCTTTGTATATTTTAAGTTTGCCTTAAACATCTTTTATTACTTTGACATCACAGCAGCAAATTCTGCCCTTAGCCATTCTTCAGTGAAGTTATGAGCTTAGTTGTAGACGTCCCGAATATTTAGTAGAAATACAATTATTTAATTTAAGTAGTTGAGAACAATCGTAAGGGATATTTTATACCATATTGGAATTACCTTAAAATCTGCCAGTTAATCTAATATGCTTTAGGAATGAGGTAATACAGTGAAAATATCTAAAAGCATAAAGTGAAGAAAACATCCTTCAAAAGCATGCTGAAGTGGTTCAATCACCTCCTAATAGATTTTTCTATAACTGATTATATAGAACATTTTGAAGCATATGGAGAAAGGGGAGATAATACAGTGTATGAACAATTATATCTTCAAAATAAAATTAGTCATTTCATAGCAGACTAATACTATTCTTTAAGAACAGTCGAATAAATTTTTAAATCCTTGATGTAATTTTGATGTGATTTCTGGTTTTCAGTACAATTTCACCTTCAGTTTCACACCTATGATTATGAAGCATCTTTTGGTACCATAGGTCTGTACTGTTTTCTGAAGCATGCTTTTGTGCCCATTTGTTAGGCATTCTGTGAAATTTATGTGCAATTTTAAAAAAAATCTAATTCATATATATGTATATATACTTACATATATACATACTATATTACACATTTGCTGTGGCTGAACTAATGTAACTTTACAGCTTTAAGTGATTGATCATGTATGGTCCTAGAAAAATGTGATTTAAACCAGTACGTGAATGAATTGTGACATATAGCTGAGTTCTTAAAACGTTTACATTTTGGTGCCCAAAGTGATGGATGTTAAATTATGAATTGCTGACCAACACTATTCCCTAAGTACCTTTTATCATTTTGTTGGGAAGTTTTAAAAGTTGCCATCTTAAATTACATCACAATAGTGTTTGTATACTACCTGCTTGAACTCAGTACTATTCTGTAGTGAATTTTAACATAGACAGTGCCTTCAAACAAAATAAATATGATGCAGAACTAAGAGTTGTGCACATTCCTTTTGATATTTTCATGATTCTTGTAAAATGTAGAAAGAAGCCAATCACATTGGCTTTTGCATTGCTGACAGTGCAAATTAAGGACATCTCTTCAAGGAGGGAACGTGGAGGGAGAGGAAAAAGGGTGTCTTTTACAAGATTCTAAAGGTCTTGCAAACTAACAAGTAAAACCATTAGAGAAGTATTAAGATTGGAATCTGGTTGATATGCTAAGATACTCTTAAGCCCATTTTCTATATTTTAAATTTAAGTCAGAGCTTATAAAACATAAAGTCCATTTTGCAATAGACAGTATATTGAAAAGCAAGTGCAAAATGCCCTTTTTTGGATCTTGACAGTCTATTTTTCTATTGTTATGTTTACTGATGACTGTGTTGTAGTGGGTCACTAATGAGCCAGTTCTTCAAAAAAACTGAAAGGATCCATTGCATATCAGCAAGAGGAAGTGTACCTGAGATTATTTTATTTGTAAAGGTATATAAGATAGGCTTAATGAGAAATGCACTGAAACAAATGCTGGGAATTTCCTGTGTACTATCATAGCTTTTTTTTTTTTATTTTTGTTGTTCATGAAAATGTTTGTACTTTTTTATCATTGTCTTTTATGAAATATAATGTTCTAAAGATTGTGTTGGTTTGTTTATTCTGAGGTTCTGTGGAAAACATATCATCTTTGTGTTTTGTTTCTAGACAAAGTGCTCATTTTTCTAGTGCTCAGAACCCTAAAGTAACAGAAAAAGGAAGGATTACACCTGTCTAATATATCAGGTTGGGCTGGGACAGGATGAAGTTCTAGACTAGCAAAGTGTTTTCCCTTTTTTTGGTATTTATATGCTTTCAGCTTTTGATTTTGTTAGGCTAAATGACTCAATATCTTTGCATACTTTCCCAAGACAGAGTTGCTATTCTGTTGAATATCGTAATGTTTCTTCCTTATATATGGATTACTAGAATGGGAATAGAAGGATTCATCCATATTTCTCCTGACATTAAATAGGAAATTGGTTTTCTCAGGAATCATCAGTTATCCTTATTTTTATTTGTACCTTACAGCTATTAAAGTGTCAGATGGTTAGAGGTATGCAAGTAATTTTGGGGGGTACTTCAGCTGGAGACAAATTATTTTTCAGAATTTTCTGGAAGTAAATGAATAAACTTCTTCAGGTATGTTTGATCGATATGCTTTTCTGAAACACTGGCTATGGACTCTCCTTGGAAGTGTCACCAGGTATGATATACTGGAAAACAGGAAAGAAGGCCTTTTAAGTATGTGTAGCATAGTTTAAATCCTTAAACGCTGTTCCACCTTGCTGTTACTTTTAAGCTGCTTTTGCTTCTATATCTCAAAAATCAGAATTGAGAGGTGACTTTATCTGATAATTATGTGGGGCCCTGAGTAAGTAATCCCGTGTGACTTCATCTGTTGTGGGCTTCAGTGACAAAGTATAGGAGATGGTAGTTGTGGATTGTATTTGCTTACTTTTCATGAGACACCTTTCAGATGTGTTTTATTCACCTCCTTTGCAAAAAGAAATGTAGTTTATTAACTTCATGCAAGACTTTGGTTTATTCTCAGAGTTTCAGTAATGGAATTTCAATACATTTTTTCCTGAGCTTATTTTGTTTTTCAAACCCTAAACTTTTGTTCTGAAGGGCAATACTGACAGAATACAGAAATACAGTGATTTACTGTGAAATCTTATAGCTGTTGATACAATCAGATACTAAGTTCTTATCATTTATGGAAGTTTTAATTCTCACATCTCCATTTTCATGCTTAATATCAGCTTCTATTCCACTGGCTCACTAACTACTGCTGTAGTTGAGGAAGAAAAGGGACTAAGGACAAAAACAACGGAGTAATGTCGATAACCAGCATCATTAGCTGTGAACACCACCTGGAAAAAGAAAAAGCAAATATAAGACAAATGAGAAGTGATCTCTAGATACAAGCCTAAATGGAACCATTGTGACCGTTTTATGTAACTTCACACAACACTTCAGAAATATTCTCACTCTGAACTGTGACTCTTGTAACATAGAGTTTTTCCACCGGTTAAATATTCTTTATTAAAAGTGTGAATATCACATTATTTAAAATGTAAAATATATTTATTATCCAAATTGTCTTTATTTAAAAAAAAAACAAAAACGAAAATGGAATGCCCATTCTTTCAAGTGTTTGAATATTTGTGTTGCTCTTATGAAGTCTGAACTTCGAGGAACAGAAATAAACACTGTGACAGTAATTATTGTTAGGCCAAAGTATGAAACAATGAGTTTCTTTAGTTCTACTTCCAAATGTACTAGTTAGAGAAGGACTGCATTAGTTCTTTGGCCACAGTATGAGAATAACCTTACATATGAATGATTTACCACAGCCCCATTAACATCTCCCCGATCAGCACGTCCTGTTCTTTGATTTTTCACTCTACATAGTACATTATTTTGTGTTGTGAGATGAGAGGTGTCAACTTTTAAAATAGACACAGTTTGATACAGTCTGTGTATCAATTTGTGCTCCCTTCAACATTAGTAGAAAAGATGCATATGAAAAGAACAGTGAACTGAGCAAAACATGATCCCTACTGAGGCTTATTTTTAAGAAAGAAGACTCTTGTAATCTAGATTAAATTAATTTCTAATCTCAAATGTAGACTTAAACATCATCTTGATATATAATCAGTTTATTTGCATGCTGTAAATCTTTTATCTTCCCTCTTTTAGTTCAGTTATCACAGTAGGCAAGGCTATCCAGCATTAACCTTCATTATTGTCAGGTGTAAGAATTTAATCTTTTATCTGTTTCAGGGAGGCAGAAACCAAACCCAGATGTTTTTCAGCATTTCTCCAAGGAGATGAGGAATGACTGAGCAGATCTGTCACAGTCCGCCAAACAACTAATTTAGAACTGCTACTGCTACTCCTGAAAGGTCATAGGAAAGCCCTGGTGCTGTGGAGGGGAAGGGGACAGTCCCCAAGGAGTCCCAAATCCTGCAGCAGACCTCCCTTGGTACCTAGTTTGGACCACCTTCCTCTAACCAATTTATTTGTCCCACGCAAATCAAAAAGGCATGTTATACTTTTTCTTTCTGTTGTAAACTGAGGATCCAAGCATCCAGAACACAGTATATACTTCCATTATCTTTAAAAATCTAAATTAGAAACTTTTTCTGTAGCCGTACAAATACTGGGTCCAAAAGGCAGACAAATTCTTTTCCCAGGAGCCTTAACAGAGCACTCTACCTGTTCTCTCTCAAGTGTTTAGAGTAGTCACAAAAAGAATCTCAGGCATAAGCAGAGGTAGAACGATGGAAATCCTCTTCATAAGTAATGCATCTAAGAGCTTATTTGAGTAACTAGGCTCTGTCATGAGTACGTTGTTACAAAGCTTTGAGACTGTGGATTTGAAGTGTCAACATGAAAATACTTTATAATCAATGTGTGCGCTTAGTAACTAAAGCATAGACATATTAAGTAGCTTTATTCTTTGCAACTGAAGTACAGGAGAAAATGAATACTCACATCAACATGGTGGTGGAAGGCATTCAAACCCATATTCTTCCAGTAAGAGGTCGTGTCTAACTCAACCTTGTATATTCCTGCTCCGAATTGTTCTTTAGTTGTAAGCTCAGGGAGACCTCCCTTGTCATTGGTTTGTCTGTGTGGTGGTAGAAGAACACACTTTTATATTTTGGTCAAAACCCGAGAAAGATGCAGTTTTTAGCAATTGAACTTGAGCGATGCCTAGCTTAAGTAATATGATGAATACTTCTATTGATCTGGAATGGCTTACGTCCATCTGTATTATGGATGCTTCAGAGCTTATCTTGGCATTTGCTACTTCCACAATGACCACAGCAGATGGCTGCCTGCCATGTCACTACTCTGCATGGTTTGGGAGTGAGCCAAAAACTGGCATTGTTCACACTCTTGGCAGAGTCTTGGAGTTAATTAAATGAACCTGCTCAGAGGGAAAACACTGCTGTAAGCAATGTGGAAGCTCTGTGATGCACTTACTGTACAACCAAGTAGGGTCAACTCTCCTGATTTTTCCATAGTTTTCTTTCTTATTTAAATATATTGAGTTGTTTTATCAGTATAAATATTTTTTGCAGTTGGCTATTAGAAATTTGAGACCTGCTGTTTGAAATGAATGACCTTAGGTCAGCTAACAGTGTAGCCTTATGGAATTCCCTACAGTTTGTATTGTCCAGTTAGTTTTCCATGCTCAACAAACAGATGGGTTTGTTTGGTTTGCAGATACTATCAGTGCTATCCAAAGCCCTACTACTGGCTTGAAGCTGTACGTTTTTGAACCCATTTAGGGTTCCAGAAGCAATATTGCAATTATGCTGTCTCTCAATCATGTCTCTTTGTTTGAAACCTATTTCTGTGAAATAAATTTTATAATACTAGTTTTTTATTAGATAGGTTATCTGCAAATATCAGAGCTGCCAGCATCTGACTTTAGTAGCTACTACCACTGTTTTGTGTTATAGCTGCCAGATCTTTTTCTGAACATATTTGATTCAAATTGCATGCAGAGGGAAAAAATAAGTCATTGTCCATAGCATTACTTAGGATTTGTTCTTTAATGTAGCTTATAATTACAAAGTGATAGAACACCATTTGTATTTTACAAGATGCTCTGTAGTCAGTTATCAGAATGTTTTTATCCATTCAGTTGTCACTATTTTTCTTTGTCAAAGATGGATCATTGCTAGATAACCGGTCACTTCTCTAATAAGCTTTCTCAGATAATACCAAATATGTCTTTAATTGTGAACATTTATTTCAGAACCTCTTGCTAGCATTCAATTATTTACCAATTATTAAGGCTGGAGGGGTTGATTTAGTATTAGCATGACTGTTGCTTAGCTTATCTTGACATTACTTTGCTCTTTGTTTCAGATATTAAGGCTTCAGTCAACATCCAGCTGTTTAGATGAGTGTCTTCCTATAAAGTCTCTAAGCTCAAATTTGAAGATAAGTAAACTGAACACTCTCTTACTGGAAAATATCAGGCACTTCCAGTGACAGAATATGTGTGAAGTTGTCTTCTCACTTGAGGGGTGTGGGGCAATTTAAGTAGGACAACGTAAATAGATTGCTTTCCCCGCCTTGTACAATTAATTATGTGTGACCTTCACTGTAGCTATATTTTTCAAGGACGCATATAGGAGCAGTGTTGCGTCTGCCAGCCCACTGCTCCATGACACCAAAGAACCACTTATGTACAGTTTCTTATGGAATTTCTAGAAATGCATCTGAGTCTGGGATCCCACTTTTGAAATTCCTGTGCAATGCCAGCTTTAGCCCTTTAGGAACCCTTTCTCACTTTTTTTCCCCTGTGAAATAGACTGTTAACATACCTGGAAAGGTCTCTGTTGAGACTTTGCAACTATCTTGATGAAGTAAGTGTGGAAGTGGAATATTGCTTGTTGAATAAAGAATGTTCATTCTGTGTATCCCCTAAGAATTTTTCCAATTTCATTTCAGATTATACTTGAAATGAAAATAGCTTTTGAGTTTTTAAAGTGTTAATATATACACTTGAAATTCTACAATTAAATTCTTTTAAAGACATGGCAATATTTAAATATCTGGAGATTCTTTTTGTTATTTGAGATGTGATTGCTTCTTTGTGGGGGAGGAGGTGAGAAAGCTTTATCCCCAAATGTTCTCCTTTTGTCCGAGTCCTTTGTCTTGAAGTCAAGAAGGCTATCAAATATGATGTGGGAAATGTTCAAAACAGTTCCTTTTTAAAGCTGTGATGTTGTAAGAAGTGTGAATCCATTTAGAAAGAAGGAAAACAGACAGTAAAGGCAGGATTTCCAACCAGAGTCTTGGTTTCAAACTATAAGTAATATAAACCTTTGTAATGAAATGGAAGAAGAAGCAATGATAGAATTAAAGGGTAGTTTACTTCCTTGTGCTCATAGGAATTATAAAGTATTATAAACCCATTTTGGTAGTTGAAGCTGTAGTACATTTAAAAGGCAGTCTGCAGCAAGCTAATTTGATAGTACATAATCTTTCCTCTGAGCAAAAAAGACATCTCACGTTAAGAGAATGTGGAACTGGTCTTTCAACTATTTTGCGTCTTCCCACTGCCTTTCCCGTCTTTCACTCATTATTTTAGTATGACTTACTTTGAATTTAACAGTTCCCAAGATCCATCTGCAGCTTCTTTATATAACTTAACTGGAACATTTGGAGCTGGAGTTCCTCGGAGTGAATCCAGAACTCTTACGTAAAGAGGATGCTTGTAGTCAGGAGAGTCCTTCAATAGGAAGAGAGAATTTTTATGTTGCAAGAAGGGTATGCGATGGTGCATCGTAAAGCAGTAATGAGTATTATTCTTCAGATCTACAGCAGAGACCATATTTTTAACAACAAGATCACTGTATACTGCAGAAACATAACCTGAATCTTTCTGGGGACTGGATACGGTGGAGCCGGGGAGGAAGATGTCAGGAACCGTTGTGCGTGTAGCCATGTACACTAGGGAGGCACTGCTGCTGTGAGATACATTTCTGTTTTCTCTTTGGCTTCTCTAGCATGAAGTTGTAACTAAACTGTGGCCTCAACAGGAAATAAACCATCAAAGGTAGTAGGACTGTTTAAAAATCTGTCAAGTCTTCCTCTGTATTTTGAAGTGGGAATTTGAGCACAGCTTTCTGCAGTTGAGATACCTCTTGTTGCCATTTTCTTAATTCTGCTGTAAACTTGATAAGCACCACATACAGACTCTTCCCTAACAGCATGTTGAATCAGATTTGTCAGCCCTGGCACCTATACAGGGATAGGAGAGGAAAACCTTCCTTCGAAGATTACATGTTTCACTCCCAACATGTTCATCACAAGTAGTGATTATGCCCTGATGTTTTAGCTATTCAAAGACAGAGTTGAATCAGGGCTTTGACTTTCCATTACCTGATTCTACAGCTGAAAAGTGAGAAAATAGAGCTTTGTAGAAGGTGCTAATCAGGGATGGTCTCAAAATAGCAGTCACTGATATCCATGTAATCGTTGCAAAATGAATCGTGATGTAGATTGTTAAAAACTAAGAGCCCTCTCTTTCACCCCGTCTTATGGTCTGGGATGTACTGAACATCCCATTGACCTGTATCCCTGCCTTGTATCCCACCAGTGTATCAGCATGTATCTATAGTGCCTGTATACCTAGACTCCTCACACTCCCTTTCTGGAATGCAGGGACTCACTAGTGTTTCTTGTGAGACCTTGGCAAGGAGGGCTGCACTGCTACCACTGATTTTCCTGGCTTTTACGCCCTGGGAGCTCAATGAAAGTCTTAATTCCTCAACAAGCTTGGTCAGGTATTAATTTTCCCAAAGATCAGAACTTGAGAGGAAACCTGAGTAGTTGACAAGAGAGAGACGAGGCTGCTGTAGGAGAATTTCAGACTGAGGCATCTGTGTTGCTAGCTTAATTTGCTGGAATAAATGAGCCCTCTGGAAGAAGATCCTGACTTTGGCTCTGTTCTTTCCTTGCCTCAATGAGTCTTGAGATCCCTTTTTGCTTACATCAGGTTGAGCTGTATTGGATAGAGCAGTAAGGCAGAAGTCTAGAGAAGGCCTTTCTGCAGCAACGGTCTCGCAACTGGAAATGACATCCCTCATGACACAGCTTGCTCATCATGTTATGAAGGCTATTAGTTACTTTTCAACAGGCTTGAGGTTTTTTGTGTAGTGAATATGATAGTTTTTCCCTTTTTTGTTTTTCATTGGGTTTTGTATAGTTGCTATGTCTAATGACAAGTGCTACTTCTGTAACCATAAAGTCCTCTCGCTAGTCACTAGAGGAGAAAGGAGAACCAGAAAAGAGCAGCAGCAGAGAACTACAGCCAGCATATACTATGAAATCAAAATAATTGCAATAAAATAGAATATTCTATTTTTTTGCCTGTACTAATTAAAGTAAAATGAAAAAGCTGGGTCTACATCATTAGAAGGACTTAAATCCTGAGACACTTACCGCTGGTGAAGCTTCGGAGCAGCAAAATGTCAGGCCAGCTAAGAAAACAAGAAATACAGAAGAAAAAGCCATTTTGCCTACCACTAGGAAGTCTCAGGGCCAGGAGGCAGAAACTGATGGGATCTCTGATTTTTATATCAAAGCTTCTAAAATGAAGTTACTTATCAGAAAACCCATATGACTTGTAACATGCAGATTCATATTGTTTACTTAGTAAACAATGAGAAAATAAGTAACCCATACAAACATGAACCTTGTCTGCAAACATAAGTCTGTTTTATCCTTGGTTGTGGAAATACTGTGAATATTGCCTAGTTCAACTACAGTGATCAATGTTTTTGGAAACAGTGTCTATTCTGGTATATTTTTCTCTTTTTTATTGAGGAATAGTGCTGTATTGATCTCATATAGTTGAGGGAAATACAAATTTTGTGTCAACTTAACAATTTCACAGAATCACAGAATATGGTGGGATGGGACCAGTTGGATAGGACCAAGAAGAATCATTAAGTCCAACCCTTAGACCTGCACAAGACCATCCCCAAAAGTCACACCATGTGCCTGAGAGTATCATCCAGACACTTCTGGAACTCTAGTAGGCTTGGTGCTGTGACCACTTCCCAGGGGAACCTGTTCCAATACACAACCACCCTCTCGGTGAAGAACCTTCTTCTAATATCCAACCTAAACCTCCCCTGACACAACTTCAGGCCATTCCCTTGGGTCCTGTCACTGGTCACCACAGAGAAGAGATCAGTGCCTTTCCCTTCTCTTCCCCTCATGAGGAAGTCGTAGAGTACGATGAGGTCTCCCATCAGTCTCCTCTTCTCCAGGCTGAACAGACCAAGTGACCTGAGCTGCTCCTCATATGGCTTCCTCTCAAGGCCCTTCACCATCTTTGTTGCTCTCCTTTGAACACTCTATGATAGCTTAATATCTTTCTTATCTTGTGGTGCCCAAAACTGCACACAATATTCAAGGTGAGGCCGCACCAGTGCAGAGCAAAGTGGGACAATCCCCTCCCTCAGCTGGCCGGCGATGCTTTACCTGATGACCCCCAGGACAGAGTTGGCCCTCCTGGCTGCCAGGGCACTGCTGACTCATATTCAACTTGCCATTGACCAGGACCCCCAGATCACTTTCTGTGGCACTGCTTTCCAGCCTCTCATTGCCTAGTCTGTATGTACATGTGGGGTTGCCCCATCCCAGGTGCAAAATCCAACACTTTCCCTTGTTGAACTTCATATGGTTGCTGATTGCCCAGTCCTCTAAATTGTCAAGGTCTCTCTGCAGGGCCTCCCTGCCTTCAAGGGAGGCAACAGCTCCTCCCAGTTTTGTGTCATCTGCAAACTTGCTTAGTATGCCTTCCAATCCTGTGTCCAAGTAATTTATGGAGAGGCTGAAGAGGACAGGGGCTGAGATGGAGCCCTGCAGAACCCCACTAGTGATGGGTTACCAACCTGATGTTACCCTGTTCACTATTACCCTCTGTTTCAGTGAGAAATTATCTGTTTATGGTTTGTCTTAACTGAGTCTCCCATATTTGCCTATTAAGAGGTTTGTTTCTGTGATGGCCTTCTTCCCACCTCTAATAAAAGGTAAGTGGGTAGTGTCTGGGCTATCTAGTTATCTTATGCATCCCCCATGGAGGAAAAATATTTTGGTTTCCAGCATTATAACTAGATACCTACACAACCATTTCTGAAGCACAGTTAAACTGTTTTAAGTCCTATCACTTTATTTGTCCCTTAGGTCACTAAAAGTTCAGGACTTTCCCTGTACAACTGCAAGTCAGTTCCTCTCAGAAGTATCTGCTTCATTTTAGGGAAATGCTACTTCTTGAAATTAAACTTTGTCTTTCTTTGATCTTTGGTTAGACACATATACGTATACATACACTCTTACTAGGTCTATCCTGTCATCAGATGGATGACTACACACAGTATTTGTTTTATTTTGTTTTGTTTTTTGATGACTACGCCTATATGAATATATTTAGGTCCTATTTTGAGGGCTTGACATAGCCCACTGCAAATCCAGCCTACTGGTTTTCAAGCTCCAGGAACATCAGGATCCTGTGAAATCTCCATGCTTCAAGATGGGTGCTGTTTTGAAACTATTTGTACTGTTTACAAGTGTTATGTAATTATGGTAGTGTCCAGAAATCCAGGGAAAAAGCAACCAAATAATGAAATGTTAAAGGTAAGCTTTTGTAACTTGCAAATTCACTTGGTATGCCAACATCCCAGCAAGCTCTGGATGTAGGGGTAAACTCCAAGGTCAGTGGCTAATGAGTGGTGATCGTGATTTCAGTATCTTTCTCTGTAATTTGTGTAATACATTTAAAACCCAATTCCTCTGCTTCAGGATATTTTAAATACAATAGGCCACGAGTCTACAGAAATCACTGCTAAAGCTCTCAAAGTCTTTGGTCAGTTTATCAGCAACATTATTTGAATTACAGTCACTCTACAGCTTTTTCCTATTTCTGAAAATATGAAGAGAATATTAAAATGATGCTTCTATTTTAGGACTTCTTTTTAATGATGGCTTGAGATTTGACTTGTTAGAGATTTAATTGGAATGCACCAGAGTAGGGTAGCCCACTGGGTTATATCAAATAATCACTTTAATATCAAAGCTGTTAGAAACAGTGCTAATTGAAATTACTTCAGAACTTCCTAGATTGACTGAGCAGCAAACTTTCCTCTTGAAACACGAGAGTGTTGAGGTTTACGTGAAGTTTTAAATAAAGGTACACAGATTTTAACTCTTTCAGTTCTCTGGACATACATATTTGAACAGCTTCTTCATTGTTGTTCTACTGCTCAGAATTCAGTATGCACACCCCTTTTTATCTAGTGACCTAGTTGAGAATGGGACCATCTCTTCCGTGTGTAAACTAGGAGTAGCATGGATGACTTTCTTATTTTGATGACATATATTTGGTAAATTTTTTAAGGTAGCAGAACTCTGTAAACTTCTTATTTTGAGCCAGTGTATTTGATGAGACTTTTTTAAGGCGGTGGAGGAAGGTAACAGAGTTAAATCAAGTGCCATCTGGCATGTATTTTTCAGATGTCCTTTGCATTTCAATGCAAATATAAAATTAATTATGATACCTTAGAACACAATAAAACTGCACCAATAGAGTCAAAACTGTTTTAAAGAAGTAATATTTTATTGACTTGTCTGAAGTTTGCCAGGTTACAAAATGAAAAAAAATACAATCTAATGTAGCAAAACATTATGCATTAGCAGTAGGAAAGCCCTTCCTCCTAAAAGCCTATGATAGTTCTAGTGGAGGAGAGTTTTTGTGTAAGGACAATACATGTTTATTCCTGGGGATCAGTGACAACAGCAGTGGTTGAATAGGAGAAAGGACTGAGGAGAGCGGCAATGGTATAGTGGCGGTGACCGGAATCATTAGCAGTGAAGACCACCTGGAAAAGAGAAAACTTGTGATCAGATGTTCAAAACTACCATATTAAGAATAAAGAAGCACATGCCATTTCATCTGCAGAGTACTTTGCCAGTTCTGTTCAGTGATTTTACCTTTCTGAAGGGTAATGCTCCCCTTTACTTTGTGATGCTTGCTGAGGACTGAGGAATTTGTGAGATTTGAACCGAGGTCCACAGAGCCTTGGCTGCAGTGAAGCTAGGTGGAGATACCTATAGCTGAGCCAGGCAACTACTCTGTGGATGTGGAGAGGGAGAACGAGGGGGAGGTATCTCAAGTGACCAATAAGAAAGACTGGGGTGAAATTCCGCCTGGTGAATTTAAATAGAACCTCTGTGTGAGGAGGCCAAGCAAGGTACAAGTTGGAGCCCAAAGCTGCTTTCTGTACTTCAGTGCCCCCTCCTGTTTTTAGCACTACTGGTGATGGGTTAGTTCTTGCATTGAGAACTGAATGACTGGACTTGCCAGAACAAAGAGAAAACCCTTGCCCTAAGGCAATTCTAATTTGCTGCTCTCCAAATCAGTCCCTCGAGCTTGAGACACCCAGTTGCCAGGAAGATGTCATTACCTGGGTCAAGCTCAAGCTTTCTTTGGCTCTCATTAGCCTATTATTTGATCTATTTTCTAGACCATGATGTACTTTCTACAAGAGGACTAGTGAGTTCTCTCCTACGTCCCAGTCCTGACAAAGGACTAAGCTCCTGGGATGTGAGGACTGTAGGCTTCAGTTACCTTGTACACAGACCCAGAGTTACTGAACTCTACACGCTTCCCAAGCTAGTTTGCTGACCTGTAGGGTATTATGTTAAGGAAAATCTTATTCAACAGCCTGGCTGGAACAGTCTCAACCAGGCACTTTTAAGCACCTTATGAGGCAAAGCAGTTACAACTTTCAGACACCCAAATGGTTAGGGAATATTTTTGAGGTTTGTTTATTTGACCTAAATCACCCAAACTACACCTCAGACTTTTATGGACCTGGGCCTCAGTCCTTTGTTTTAATTTTCCTCAGAGCTTCATAAACTTGTGGTTTAAAATGTTCTACAACACTACCAGTAGCTATTCCAGACTACTTAAATTAGGGAAACTCAAGTTTAATGACAGATTAAGCCGCAAGAATTTAAACAGATTTTTGGAAGTGCTATGTAAATGTAGTAGAATAGAGCACAAAATAAATCAGTGTAGGTCTGAAAGCAAAAGGAGGGACAGGACATGATTATATTGCTGGCCTGCTTATGAAATATGAGTATGATGAAATAACTAACTTTTTCTTTCCCATTATGCTTATTTCTTTATATTTGTATGCCTTCTTTTGTTTTTAATTGCATATTTTAGTACTGAACATCATTAAAAAAATGACACACCAGAAAGAATTGGTTTTTTTCCCCATAATTACAGGTCTGTACCTTTTTTATTTTCTTGTTTGCTTTGATAAATCCTGTCTGCTTTTGAATAATGTAGCTCTTTTTGAACAAAGATCCCTACTGGTATGTCTGGGTGAATGGGCACAGCTCCACTTTGGAAAAGCTGTATCAGTATTTGCAGGGAAGTTGGCTACTTCCTTTGGCTGAGTTTTTACTGCCTTTATTTGTCCAATGTTGTGTGGCAGCAAACCATTTCACTGAATGATGCTGCTCCTTTGGTATTAAAGGACTGTATTTGTTCTTTCCAGCTGATTCTGCTACACAGTCCGTGTATACAGGCTATTAAGTTTATTTGTAACTACTTACATCAGCGTATTCATGGAACGGAGAAAGCCCAAGCCCCTTCCAGTAAGAGCTGGTGTCAAACTTAACCATGTATACTCCTTCTACAAACTGTTCTTCTGTTGTGAGCTCATGGATTTCCCCATACTCAGTAGTTTTCCTGTAATTATAAAATATCTGCATAAATATTTTATACTTTTATTTAGATGCTATTCAGAAACAGTCGATGTGGAATAATCAATAGCAGATGTACCAAATTCTGCATTGATCAGTTTTCAATCATCTGAAATAATCCCCGTACTACTTCTATGTAGTGTATGTTTCCATATTGCAGAGTCTGCCATTGCTACCAACTCATCCATCTACATCACAAATCAAAACTGCCTGGTTTAAGGTCCCTCTTTTAGTAACATGTACCAAGTGCCCTCTGAAACAAAATGTTAGAGTCTTAGGAAGAAGATTGTCATGATGAGAGGCAAGATGCCAAATCTCAAAATATAATTAAGGAGAAAAGAGAAATTTTAGTGGAAAGTTATTTTGTTCTCTAGTTATTAGCACTGAGGCTATAGGTCGTATGCTTATACACTGATGTGATTTTATGTGACCCTGAGTGGTAGTGTCTTGAAAAAGCAATTTAACATCACAAGATTTTATTAATTTGAATTGTAATGCCTTGGTTGAAGAGCAAGGGCCTTTTCCACTGGGTACCATATAAATGAGGAATTCCCAGCTCAGAGATTATATACTCATAACAAAAAACTGTGGGGGAAGGAAGTCCAGAAGTAAGAGGGAAGTATAGCTGGCATTGTACACTATTTGTTTTAAAAGGAAGATTTTCAAGCTTTGTATGACAGCTATTTAAATATTTACATACTTAGCTCCTAAACACTGTTTATCTCTTTTCCATTTTTCCATTTTTTTTAACCTTTGTTTGTTTGTTTGTTTGTTTTTGTTGGGGTCTTTTTTCTGCTGGAAATATTTATTTGATATTTATAGCATTTCATAACCACATGATGTAATTGAAGGAAAAATGAAGAAAGTCTTGACTGGAAGAACTAGTAGAACTTTCTTGTCTTATGGCAAGGAGTAACTGTCTAGACAGCAAACAAAAAAGCTTGAGGAGGAAGAGAGGATGTGAAGAAAGCACTGCTTATCCAAGACAGAATCAGGGACATTATTGGAGATTTTCTTTCCCAGTCACTGCCTCCTCTTTCATCTTATTTGTTATTTTTGGTTAATGATGGTGAATGAAAAAGACTGAATGCCAGACCTTTTGCTTAAATTAAGAGGGAGCAGGATTGAAAAAATCCCATGATAATTTTCATATTTTCTTATATGTCAAGACTGACAAAAGTCTCACTGATCCAAGTGTAATCAACTGTACTCAGGGCAGACCAAAACCAGCAGAGAATCCAAGCCCTATTTGAAACATGTCTCACAGGCAATTTGTGAAGTGTACACTTCTGTTTTCTTTTGGTTTAATTAGTAATTCCTGGTTTCATCTATATTGCTTTAATAGAAAGAGGAAGAATTCATTGGCAAGTGTCCTTGAAACTGTGAAACAGAATTGCTGAGATACTGCAGAAGTGTTCAGAGAACAAGTGACCAATCCACGTACTTCTGCTTGCAAGTTGGATAGTCCAGACAAAAACCAGTTAAAAGGGAAAATGGTGCCAGTCTCAAAATCTTTGTCCAGAAAAACAAATAAATTTTAGTTGGAAAAAAGTGTGGATGTAGCTTGAATGGTGCTTTCCCTAATGGGTACTAAACTAGAGCTGCAGATGCTCCCCATACAGAACAGCTGGGAAACTGGAAACAAGAGTTCACTTCAAAACACATGCCCACTACCAGAAGTTAATGGCACTTTCTTTATTTCTGTTATTAAGTGGTAGCCATTCAATGCAAGTGGTCTCACAAGGAAACCCTTCAGAATTACTGATGCATTGACTGTCAACAGGACAGTGTGTGATTCAGAGCCAGGAGGGGATTAGCACAAGGCAGAGGATGCTCTGCATTCAGTGCTGGTAGCAAAATGCTGCAAGTGATTCCTTCTGAACAGCGCTTGTCTCTGAACACTCTGTCTGAGTGGGGGAATAAATATACTATGGTTGCTTATTCCTAATGGGATGTGGACTGCCAGCATCTGCTGTAAGATGGACAGTTAAGTTAAAAAAGCTGTGCTTTTCCAGTTAAGTTACTACAGCCAGTTAAGTTACTACAGCACCAGCCTAGACTGCAACCCTGATCCTCTTTTTCACTGTCTAGACCTTAGTTGTATATTGTGTACAGGTTAAATCTACACTGTCTGTACAATGATGTTTACGAACTCCTAGGACACATACTGCACTGAGATAAACTATGCTCTGAGATGCAGACTTTTGAAGAAATATCTAAGGAACACGAACTATTATTGTGAAGTTAAAAAAAAAAAAGAGGGTTGGGGAACCACTTCAAATATGCTGCAGTCTTTTCTTTTTCATTATTTACAACCTCTGTTGCATAAAAGCTATGTTTGGTGACTGCAACTCTTGAACTACATGATAAGACCTAGATTTCCAAAAACTTGTGAGGAGTGAAAAGGTCAAAGCTAGTCATGGGAGCAGCTCATATAGAATACAAATCACATGCTTCCCAGGTCTCTGTGCCCTGAAGTCTTCCTCAGTATGTGTCTCAGCTCAAGTTATCTCTTCCTGCGTATTTTTAGCTGGTATCTCTTCTTGAGTATTTTTAGCTAGAGTCATTTTGAAATAAGCCTCTTAATAAAGGTAGCTATTGCTATGCTAGCTCTCCCCTGCCCCTTAAATATTGCAAATTCAACAGTTGCTAGTTGCATTTGCTTAATTCCATAAAGTGTGTTAGCAAAGTAAAAGTAAGCAAACAAAAAGGTAAGGAAAACCTTTTATAAACATTTGTACAAAATGTAATATATACATGTAATATATATTTTCCATATATATCTGCTAGGTACTGTAACTTCAAAATATTGTTCACCTGATGGGAGTATTTACAGGTGGTGTTTTTGAACTGCATTCATATTTTCTCTTGGTCTAACACAGGGAAATTCTGGCTTCCCCAAAAGAATAAAATTGCAATCTCATATGAAAACCCAGTTCAAAGAAGTGTCATCAGCTAGTGTCAATGGTATCACTGAAAGCAGCCTTTGTTAAGGTGCAAGTCAAGGGAAAGGTCAAAATCTTTATCTGCAATACAAATTATGGTTTCATGTTCCTTTACTGCCATCCCCCAGCAAAATGGTTCTCACCTAAGCCTAGGGTTAATCTTCTCAATTTATGTTTAAGAAGAAGTGATTTGATTTTCTTGGGTGTACTTACAGAAAGTGTCAACAGAAGTTAACTGTGAACTGTGAGATTTGTCTCCTTAGGCTTACTGTGAGCACCATTGCAAACTGAACAAATAACACTGTTATGCCCTAAAAGAGAGGGCATTTAACAATAATGTTACACCTATCTTATTCTTCTGTAAATTGTATTTTGTATGAGATGCTAAAGAGCACTTGATGAAACATTTGAAATAATTTGGTTTTCCAATAATGACAGAAATACTCACTAGGGATAGGACATTATCCTTTTCTCTGATTTCCTTGAAAACAATGTGTTATTTTTTCATGGAGTTTCTCTATTTTTTAAAGTATAAAAATCTTTTTTTAGAGTTATTTCTTCCTAGATTAACACTCAGCATTTGGGAGTGGAGATGTTTGTTTCTCCTTCAATATTGTAATCTTTCTTCTTACTTTTCAATGGGGAAAAATATTTTTTGTTTTGAATTTTATAAAAAGGAACAATTCAGCTGGGGAGAAAGGTGTCTCTCTCCTTATAGTCTTCTCTAGGTCTTTTCTTTTTTTTCTGTAGCTTTTATGTAAATCATGCTATAAAAAAATCCTAGAAAAGACAGTTGAATGTTCTGGTGACTCCTGTCCATGCTTGTGCTTGTCATTCAGTGCTTGAATATTCTGCTGTTACTAGAGATTTCTCTTGACTTATTCAAAAGTTTGATTTAACGAGTTGTTGCAACAAAAGTTAAATGTCTGAATGCCTCCTCTATTTGAATTTTAGTAAACTGTATTCTTTACCCATACATTTCTCACAGACTGAAGGTATCAGCATCATTGCCTGATCCTCAGTGGTGTTCTAAGTGTGCTTTGTAGGTATTAACCTGTCCCACTTGAATCTGATGGATTTTAGACCAGAATTTGTGTGCTGTTAACAGTGATGGTGTGGCATATGTGTTAGAAAACATAAAGCTTTTTTGATCAGAGCTCCATTCCCTTTTTTTCCTCAATTGTTTGCCCAAAGACTCTTGAAAAGTCCATAAGACCACACAACTTACCCAGTAGCAAAGTCCTGCCAGCTTCCATCTTCAGCCTGTTTGAAAACTTTAACAGCTACGTTGGATGCAGGACTTCCTCTGACTGCATCCAGCACTTTCACCATAAGAGGGCATTTGGAATCAACAGAGCCATGGGAGACCTTGGGGAAAGGAGGAGAAGTTGAATAGGAACTGTTCACCAGCCTGCAAAAACCTTCTCTCAAAGAAAAGATGGGTTCTAATTGCAGAATAACTGTTTACTTAAAAGTAGTTCTTTGGCAAATGCCGTTCAAAGCTAGTTCACAAACATCTATTTCTTAAGCAGAGTATCTTAGAGCTTTATACTGATAACGTTATTACACACACACATGTAGATTGCTTGATAAATATTTAGAGTTGCATATGACCTTAGGAAAATGTTATAAAGTATGCCTTTATAATGAGATCACAAATAAGAAAATAGTAAATTCTTATAAGTGCAGACAGAGTATGTTAGCCAGAGAAACCAATGAAGAAATACTTATGACATCCTAAGGTTGAAAGAACATCCCTTTCTTAATCTTCATTATACTATAACGAATCCTTAGTCATACTTCAAAAATAATTTTTAGTGCTTTAGAGCACTTGTTTGGCAAAGAAAGTAAAGCTATCTCTTTATTGAAAATATGGGATGTGAGTCATGAACAGACAAAAACAGAAAAAAAAAGGTCACATCTCCTAGATCCCTCACCCTTCCATAATATCTTAAAATAAATGAGTAAATGGCAAAAAGAGGAAATTTTAAGAATTCTGAAGATGCTACTTAAAAAACAAAATAACATTCCAGCAAAGCCTAGTGGTTACAGAATTTCATGGATGATGATGAGGATGCTAGTCATCTAGAAAATCTAGATTATCATTCTTGTAATGACTGAGTTTGAATACAAAGAGACTCACCAGTGGTGCAGCTTCAGAGAAAAATACCAGTCCAGCTAAGAAAACAAAGAGCACAGACTGAAAGGCCATTCTGTTTGCTTTAGTGAGCCTTGGTGCCAGCAGCTAGGAGCTGAGGGGATTTGGGATTTTATAGCCAATCCGACAACAAAACAGGCTGCTTATTGGGTGCCCATATGACTCCAAAACTGCTGATTCTGATTATTTGCTTAGTAAATAGCCCAGTCCTAGAGTCAGTCCATGAATAGCACTGCCATTGAAGTCAATGGAAGGACTGCAGGATCACTAGAGCAAAGAAAATAAGTAACGGGATACAAACATGACCCTTGCCTGGGGAGATTAGACTCGTAGAAAGCCCTCCACAGAATAACACAAATGACCTTTGTTTGCCCAAAAATCCATCCAGTTCTAGGACATCTTCCTTATCTTGCCCTCAGGTTGTGCACAATAATGCCCCAAGGGCTTCTCTGCACCTGCACTTGTTTCTTCTCAATGTATTCAGTGCTTTCTGAAGATCAGATCCCACATATGGATGCAGGCTCGGTATATGTGTGATGGAGTTTGTTCATTGTCTGGCTCAAGCAGTGCTAATGGTCCCTGATGGAGGACAGATTCCCAAACAGTCCCCCTGCTTATTGGAAAGGAGCAATGTTTATTTTTTGAGACCCAATTTAGATAGGATCTGACAAAATCTGCCACTCAGTGGAAGTTCCTAATGATTCGTCTTTCCTCATCTTCAGGTAGATATTGAGGTCTCCTCTTAGTCGCTGGGATCTGTCCCCTTGGGATGCTAAAGGTATCAGAGAAGTGAAATGAGTCCTCTCATGCACCATGTACCCCAGAAGAAGCCAAGGCAGCTAGCATAGGCTGATAGCTTATGTTAACATCTGGCTAACGTTCTAGTTGCCAAACCCTTATTGTGCTGGAAATGTTATTGTTATGCACCGAAATGTACATTTCAGAGCTTTTTCAGGGGCAAACTTAGCCCTGGGAGAAGTCAGATGGGGGAGTTGGCATGGTATATAGCTAGGTTTCTTCAGGTGCATCACATAAAAATTGTCCATTCTGTACCTTGTGTTAGTTCAGACACAAAGAAACAGCCCTGTTTGGCATTTCCTCCTCCCAGTGGCCTAAACAACCCTCAGACTACACTACTCAGGAGCTGGCACACTTATTTTTTACTGATTTCACAGTATTCTAATAAAAAGCAGTTTTGCCCCTTAACTTGAATAAGATTATGATGAAGGTTTTAAAGAGAAATCATGGATGGTATTCTCCAGGGGCTCTCATGCCTTCAGACTGCTTTATGCAGTTGTTCTCTTTAGGCAAAGTTGATTTTTGAAAAAAAATCTCTAGTACAGTAATCTCCTGAACTGGGATCAAAGTGCCCTTTGTCCTTACAGCAAAGCAGGCTGATATGTAGGTACCATTCTACACACACTTTGCCTGCATGGAAAAGTCAGTGCAAGGTGCCCAGCAGTAACAAAGCATGTGTGTTGTATTCAGATCTTATAAAGTTAAATACTGCTCTTAGATCTGTACACCAACACTTTACTTTGCTATTTTGCTCTCATTGTTTGTAAATATTTCTCTGAAGCAATACAGCTTTGTATGTCTGGAAATTATCTGTATTCTAGGGAAAGTAGGATATCCTGTGTTTTGCTATCAGCTGTTCTGCAAGGAAATAATGCCAAGGAGTTAATTATATTGGCACTTGTCTGCATGAGAAATTGCTCTCCTATGGGAGAATTACTTTAAAAAATAATGATTTTCTCCTAGGTTTTCCTGCAAAGTAGCAGTTTCTGAAAAATCAGGTCTACGGGGATAGTACCTTTCAGCTGTCCATATTATCTATTTTGCTTCCCACTTTAATAACATTGACCTTTTGTCAGCTCTTTTTTAAAGTGCATAAGGAACATGAAAAATTCTCACCCCAACATGAATTTTTTCCTTATTCTTCATTTGCTGGTGGGTTTTTTTTTAGTTCTCACCATCCCATACATAACCTAGGTAGGGATACTTAGACTATTAGCAGGGGCACCAGTATGAGTGGAAATTATACTTTGTGTATTTGTGAATCTCCATTCACACATTTTGTACATAACTAGATTATTTCTGTAAGTTCTAAGATACAGGTGGACTCAGTGAGAAGGTAAAAAAAAAGTATCTTTTATATCTCTGATCATTAAGAGTCTAGAATTTATAAATAATTCTATTAAAATCCCATGTGAACCTAATTTAAAATTACTATGGACTAGTGAAAGCAATGCTAGATAGATCTTCCTCCTTCCATTGTTAGTCTCAACGTAGCATCACCATATGGTAATGTCTTCCATAAAATATATGTGAGGGGTAGGAATTTGGAACAACTGGCTGAGAAGGATGATTCTCCCTTGATGGAGAATCAAAACACGATTGTGGGAGGGAAAAGGAGAAAGGGGTGGGTAACTGCTGAGTGTCCACCAAGTACTGATTGGCTGTTGTCTGTTGTTGTTAAACCTTTTCTGTGCATTGGCATTCTGAAGTTGTAAACTAAATAACTTATCCCAGGCTAAAAAATATGAGGTGAAATGAAAAGGGGCTGAACACTGAGATGTAAGTGGGGCTGGGAAACTGGGCCTTCAGAAGGAGCAGGGAAGCTACCATGAAGAGCAGGAAGCAGTACAGATCCCAGAGACTAGCAAGACATGTGCCACAAGGAAAGTGGTGCAACACAGAGCCTTAGCACAGAGCAGTAGCATAAAAGTCCTTTCATATGAAAAAAGTAGACAGAGTCACTGAAAACTCATCAGAAAGAGATATTTAGGAAGGAGCAGTAGGGTTCAAAAGCTAATCCAGAGATAGTGTAAAGCTATCCGGGGGCTAGGTGTCATGGTTTGAGGGTATATACAAAATCTAGGAGAAGAGGTGCTCACCCAGCATACAGGGTGATTAGGGGGCCAGAAAAGAGAATGGCAAAGAGTCCCTGGTGTGCACAGTAACCTCAGCTTTATGGAAGCCAAGAAGTATGAGACCCCCAGTTATGGAAAAATTTAGATAATCCTCAAATATGTGAATGCTTTAAGGCTTATCTGAATTCCAAATCAGTTGAAGTTCATCTCTGAAGAATTAGGATTAATGTCTATTTCTAATGAAAGCATGTTCCCTGCTTGGAAGCATTATAGTGTTCAGGTCAAGAGCAAACATGTCCTGCTAATACTCTTGTTTGTGTCAAGGATTTTTCCCACTGTGCTACAGTATTTTTCTCTCTCTTCCACACACTTAGGCTTGTTCTGCATAGATAAGCTCCTTATTCTCTGCTGCATTCCCTTCTATTTGACTTTATTTAGAAAGCAACTGCTTCTACATGACAAAATGCTCAGACAGGCTGGAATACCCGACTTTGACCATAAAAACCTGTAAGCTCCTCCTGTGACATTGGAATGAAAGGGACTGATAGATGGTAAGCCATTCAGTAATCTGGGTAGAATTCCCTAGTACTGTTCAAAGAATTAATGAATTCCTGGGCTCTGAAAAAATCCTTTCTATAATATAGAGGCCTAAATGTGACACCTTCTTTCACTTCTCTGGAGTAACATTCCATAGGGGCTTACAGGAAAAGACCTGAAATTTACCTCTCAAAGAAGTTTGCCTGAATTTTCTGAACTAGAGTCACGAATTCTTCGAGTTTTACTCCAGGTATCTGCCAACTGAGTTGCTGTGGCAGAGCTCTGGCTCGTCAGTAGAGTGCTCAACACAGTAACTGCTTGAAGCCAGTGAGAAATATTCTGTTGCTTTCACTATTTGCTAATTATATAATATTTCCTGTCTCTGCAAAGCCAGGGCTAATGCTTTTCTAATTAATAAGTGTGCCCAGGGAGGTTCATGTTTGAGTGTGAATTTCAATTTGTAAAGAATAGCAATAAAAAATGGTAGTATTTCAGGTATGTGTGGTGTTTACATGTTTGTCAGCCTGCTGCTGCCATTTTCATTTTCTATGAGCAGTATGTCTGTATTTAGAGTTTTAATGGTCATTCTCAGAATTTATTCATAGGATTAACTGCCTATTTCAATGGGAAGTAAGGAAACACTACTTATTTTAAACAGAAAAATAAGACTATCATCCTTGTTTTGTGTCCTAAATCAAATCCAGTGAGAAATTATATACTGTTAGGAAACAATTTTGAAGATAGATGGGTTGGGTTCGTCTTGACGTATAAAATCACAGTTTGTTTTATCATTTGAAGATTATGTACAGGGGGCATCCTCGGACATAGCCCAAAGTCCATATAAAAACCCCATCTAAACAGATGATTGTTGGTTTAGGGCATTTGTAGTGTATGAATCCACCTGGCACCTGCTCATCTCAGCAGGCTTTTGCTCTAAAGTGTTTAAACTCCAAGGTCACTGGGCACTGAATATTACTACTTCATTAGATACCCTTATAGTCCCTGTGATCCCTTGAAAACAAACTTCTATTATTCAACTTTATATGTATTCATGTCTATATACTAATCTATCAGTCTAGACAAGTGACACAAAGCTAACAGAATAGCCTTGTGCCAGCCCTGATGCTGTAACATTTTCTGTGGCTGAAAGATACTGGAACTTGCCTTGAGATCAATGTTTTTAAAGGTCAATCTATTCATTAGTAAAATGATTAGGTGGTTCATATCATAAATTTATTTTTTGTGCCCCTTTTACAGTAAGACGTACACAGTAAATCTACAACATGATGGAAATGTTTCTGATGGCAAAAAAGCATTAACAGAGATCACTATTTTCATAGGGTCTTGACTACACTCTTTTGGTAGTGTAAGACATTTTTAAAGTGAATTTCTGTAAACCATCAATTTATTCTTAGCAGACTGCAGATGTCAAAGGATTAATTAGATCGGATATGACAATTAAAATCTTCCTCTAGCTATAATGGCCAAAAAAGGTCCTGCAGGGTTAAATTATAATCTTTTCTTAGGTTACATATGTTTGCTAAGCTATTGCAGCTATGTACTTTGCTCTGCATCTTGCTGTTTAAGGTTGTAAAATGCCGAGTCTAAGGCACTTCATTTTGGTACATGAATACAAATAGGTGTGAGGAAATGCCTGTTTTTCCATCATGCAGGGCTGCCGGGGTAGGCTCTTCAAAAGCTTCTTCAAATTTGCACAAGGCCAAATTAGCCATTGGTTAATGGGTTATCATCCTATAATGTTATCTGAATTGCTCAAGTCTTTCTTTAGTGGAGATCAGTGTAGACATAGGTAGATCACTGCATGAACTCATTGGATGCAGCTTTGATGTGAACTGTTGCTGGTGTATCTGTAAGTACCTTTGCATTCTGTTGTGTCCTGGGCTAGCCAGACCATATATCCCTCCTGTCGATCTGGCCCATCTTGGAATGATATCTTCATCTGCCCCGAAATAAAACCCCTTGGGCATGCTGTTGAGCAGGAAGATTCCAAGTTACAGTGACACATTTATGCCTTTCTTTTTATTAATTGGACTGGTGCCTGCTTCCTGCCAAAAGCTCTGAGGAAATGCTGTACTAATCATTTTATCTCATAAACAGGGTTCCTGTATCTACCACAGACTTCACTGAACTTTTGCATCAACTTCCAAGTACATTTACCAATGTCACTGGTCTGTCAAAAACAAACGTGTACTGCATGAAAATTGAACTGACAGGAAATAACTTTGTATTTTTTGAGGGATAAAAAAAGATAGGTGTTTCAAAAGGGCAGGAACAGAGCAGATTATGACCCTTATGTGCAATACATGAATACATTAATAACATCTGGATTTTTTTGTTTTTGTTTTTTTTTATTTTGCTCTTCCTCAACTTTTAAGAACAAGAATGAAGTATACTACAACATATCAAAGACAAAGCCCTTGAAGAAGGGCTAAACACTTCTATGCCATGGAACCAGCAGTGTGATGCATAAGCAGAAGAGTTAATAGCTATTGTAGACCAGCCACTGCTCTTAGACTAGCTTCCCTGAGCCAAAAGCTCTTGCTAGTAATACCTGTAGCAGATGTGAAAGCTAGCTCTGTGACCAAGATAGGAAATACTTGATGAAAGCATACTATAAAAATATGAGTGACTTTGAGATTCCTAGTGCTTCTCCCCATATTGCCCATAAATTGAGCTAGTTTTGTACTATGTGGGACAAAACCAATTTGTACGCTTTGAAATTCAGTGGGATATCTGAGTCAATAGAAGATTAACTGGCAGTCATTCAGTAATATATTGTAAGGAAAAATCTAGCTTCTGTATGCTTTCATATATGTAAATACACAAACTCTCCAGTGTGCTTTCTGCCTGAACTCCTATCTGCCATGCATAATTGCAAACACAGATTGCTGCTTTAAATGGATGAACAAAGGCAACGTGTGTATACTTTTCCATGATTAAGCCTCTGTGGTTATATCCCTCTTTACCTACTGTGAGCCAAGCTGGGAGACTGAATTCTAATCACATAACAGATACATGCTCAGGTTTATAGAGCGCAAGCTTATGAATAGTTCAATGCAACACTTGCTCCAGATAAAAATAGCAATGTCTTTCCTCACTGTCTCTGAACTAGGTTCAAACCACCTCCTGTAGCATGAAAGTAGAATAAATATCAGCTGAGCCTACAATTTAGCTGTATCTATGACCATTGTGCCACTGTTCTAGATCTAAAATCATAGCTATTACAAAATCTGCTTTTTGCAGTTGAGGTGTGCATTTTATCCCAGCCCTGTTTCTGTCTGTGTTCTTCCTCAGGAGCATATGGCTTCTCTTTCTTGATCTGCATAGTATTTTGGCCCACCACACACCATTGCTGAGAAATTGTTCAGTCTCAGGACTGTTCAGGACTTTTTCTGCATCCAGGCATGCTTTATCAATAACAGTAACAAAGCAGAGGCCTATTGTGTCTTTAGGACAAACTCAAGCAGAACAACAACCACCTTATCCAACAGACCCTCTATGTGTTCTCCAGTATGTAGTGTCCAGGGGGTGAAACAGTAGCTGGCTTACAGCAGCCTGTCAGGTCTCTGCTAGAGTTAAGAAAAATGATTATTGCCTGTATTCAAGTCAAACACATAGGAAGTTTGACTTCCTGACTAGCAGCAGTTTGTGTCACAAACCTGGAGTTCACATAGTGATTTTAAATATTTTATAAAAAAACACTGTGCAAGCGGAGTGATTCCCAGTGCGGGATGAGCATGGAGCTATTGGGGAATTATTCCCACTGCTCACTGTTACAAGATGTGGAGGTCAAGCAACTTTTTATGAAGAATCATTTTTCTTGCTCGCAGCAGTTCCAACTCGTAGCAGAACCATCCAAAGAATGCCCTGATGCTGGATGTTTGTCCACTCTATGCTATATATCAATGACTCAGCTTCAATAGAAGCTCATAAGTCTTTCATATTCAGGCACTTAGTCTAAACTCTTCTTGCTTCACTCTAAAATCTATAAATTCTATAATGCAGATTATAGTACAGATTGTACCCGTAAAACATACCTAGGTTTTGTTTTAACTTTTGGGTCATTTTTTCCTCCAGAGGTTGAGTTTGTGTTCTTCAAATCTCTGAGGAATTCAGTGTAGTTTGACTAAAGTAATCCAAGAAAATCTGCAGTCCTTATAGTATGAACTGTGATTGCTGTACTGGCCTTCTAACACCAGTTCCCCAAGCAGAGCTCATGGACCTCTCTTACTCCTCATTATCCCAATATTCATGCAAAGCTGATCTGGGGGCTGCATGAGGCCAAGTGGTGCCCTAAGGAGGCCAGGTTGTGCCCTCCCTGTTTGTAGGGCAGCACTATGATCTCTTTGCTACTACATGATGCAGTGCACAGCATCCCATGTCTTCCTGAAAGTGCATTACAGCCCATAAAATTGGAGCCACTGGAAACCAGCTTAGGGAAATACGTACTGGTAAACTAAATTAATTTAATCCTCTTCATCTCTGTGATTTTCTCCTCTAAGCATGATTCAAAAGAATTTTAATCCCTTTCATGTAGGCCAGAGAAGGCACTGAGGCCAGCAGCTTGTCCACACCTAGCAGAACAGTTGCCACACTTTATGTTCTACCTAACAAACTCTCAAGTGTGGTCAAATAGACAAGTCCTTAGAGTTGCTTGGCCAGCCTCAAAGGCTTTGAAATGTCAGATCAATGCTAACTAGCATTCTCCCTCAACAGAGGGCAAAAGACTTATGCACTCTGAATTACTTTCTTTACCCTGCTTTCCTTCAGACAATTTAAAAGATTCCCTCTGTCCCCAGTATTAGACTTCACTACACTGTTGGCTACTGCTTTGTACTGGTGATTTCCAATGAGCTTGACATTATTAGCTATTGGGGTCCTGGTGATAGGAAAAAAATAAATTTTATTTTTTTCTTTAAAGATGATGATCAGGAAGTAGGTGCTTTAGTCTTTGAAAAATGGTGAAAGAAGCATAACCTCAGGTGGGAAAAACCAGCAAATAACTCCAGCCCACGACTATTATCTGGGGAATATTTGACTATAGACAGAATTGTAGATCTTTTATTAGTATCATCTTGAGTCTATTGAAGCTCTTCCACAAAGTACAAAAAGTGACATAAAAAGAGGAACACATACTAATTTTGCTCCTTCTTTGTACCATTATGCGAGGAAGGCTGTAAATAGCAGAAGTGTGTAATTGCTAGTCACACTCCTTTCTGTTGAGCAATTTGTCTTTTTTTACACCCAGTGTTGGCATGCAGAAGTTGGGAAAATCTCAGGGCATGAAAGCACTGAGCTATACATGTCTCAGGAGACTTTTTCCCCCCTCTGCCTGCAGTGCTTGCACAACTCCATGCTGCACAAATCCAGCTGACTCATGGACGGTGGGTTTATTTCCTGCAGAGGTCCATAGGTACTCTAGTAACACCTACCAACACAGGTGTAATTAAACAGGTGTAATTGCTTGTAGAAATCATCCCCTGGGCTCTTTTGAAAGCAGAATTCCTTGTTTGTTCCTCTCACTCAGCCACCCAAAACAGTAGAAGAGGTAGCAGAGTGCCATACCCTGCCATTCCTCTTCGCCTCTCCATCAAGTCCTTCTTGAGGGGACCCTGTCCTGCAGTCCATATCAAGGCATCCAGCAGTCATGGAGCTCAGTAGCCCCCTTGGACACACCGATGCCACCATAGTTGGTTTGGCTTGGGAATAAAGAGCTCCAGCAATCTGGAGCAAAGTCATGTTGTGGTACAAAGGCACCCTCTTAAACAGAGTTCACGTGTCTGGCATGGGCAGGTCTTTGCTCCTCAGTTTCAGAGAAAACATTACTGTAAAAACAAAACAAAAAAAAAGGGCCGTGTCCTTGGCTGAAGATAAACCCAGGAAAGCAAAGCTAGTCTTTTTAAAATGTAAATATTAATTCAAACATTCATTTTAACAGCACCCTTGGGTCTATCGCCCTTTGGCTGGAATACCTCCTCTCTCTCCTCTGCTGATGGGCAGCAGTACTGGGATGGGAGCCCATTCTTTCCACAGTACGGGAAACAAATTCCTCAAGGTGAGAGGAAGCTGTTGCTGTTGGAGTCTTGTCTCTGAGGATCATGACACGTGCAAAGGAAAAGGCATCCGAACTGGACTGTGGGGAAGAACCTGCTGAATGTCAAGCAGGGCATGCAGCCTCACCAGCCACTCCAAGATGCGGCTGAGCCTGACTGTTAAGCAGCTTATAGGACGTCTTTTAGCTGCCTCTCTACCCCCAGACTCATTGTGAAAGATGGTATCTTATCTGACTGCTCGACTCTGTAGTCAAAAAGCACAGGAAAAGAAAAAAAGGTAAGAAGAAGTAGAAAAATAAAAGGTAAGAAGGAGACAGAAAGAAGAGAGGCACCTAAATCTAACACTTTTTGTGATGTTTATGAAAATAGCTGAACCGAGGAGAGGGCTGAGGTAGGCTGGCTCTGTTTGGGTGTAGAGCGTCTCTTGAAGATGAAACAATGATGGCCAGTGAATCTGGATAGGGATCATTGCAGTAGGATAACACCCTCCTGCATTACTCTCTGAGCATCTCTGTGATACTGTGGATACCCAAAAAGTATGATGACTGGTGTCTGACCCATCAGTTAAGAGTAATTTCCAGTGCAGCAGTTTTGGCCCACTGGTCCCTTTTTCCACATTCCCCCTTCTTATGATGTATGATTTTAATGAAGTCTGTGGATGTGTGTGTTTGGATTAATCCTGTGTTTCTGTGAGTAAAATTTGCTAATTCTTATAAACAACTTTGTTTGCCTAACTGAGCTGGACTTTGGGCAACTTGAAATTCAGGTTGTCTGCATTTTAGTGCTAAAAGGCACAACATAACCAGTACCTGGAAAACCTGCTATGCCTGCGCAGAAAGGGACCTTTTCTCATCTCTGCCCTGCAAAGAGAGGAATTTTAAGTCAACATGGCTTTCCATCATCAGTTTGGAATTCTGTTGCTAAGTGGCAATGAAAGAAGATTATCGGATCACAGATTAACAGAAACCTCTATTCAGTGCTCTTGTGTAATTATACATTTCAGTTTCTTGTTTGAGAACTGAGTTTTAGCTACTGTGCTTCTATCTCAGCCTCACCCTTCAATAGATTTTTATCTTCAGGGGCTTGTCAGGATCCTGATTAACTGGTCCCTTCCTTTCCACACTCAGCCTCTGCACCCCAGAGTGGCTCTGCCTACTGGGTACCCTGAGGGTCTCTGCTGTTAGGGCATCTCAGAAACTAAAGTCCTACCCTAGTCCTTCTGAAGTATTTATTTTGGGAGAGCAGAAAGTGTATATAAAATTGTTTAAAGACTTCAGATCTTTCAGAGCTCACACATTTGCTTCCTTCATTGAAAAATTCCCTATTTTTTTTCTCTTTTCCCAGTGCATATGTTCCACTGTCTCAGGCAAAAATGGTCAAGGAGCTTCAGAAAATGGAGGAAGACACAAGCCTGAGTGGCTGAGATAATTATTAAATGTTAAGGGTGAACTTCTGGAACAAATTAAGTGGGGTTGCAGAGGAACACTGAAAAGGGCACAGAAAAATCAGGAAACAGCATAGCTGGCTAGTGCTGGGAATGCAGACAGAAAGGGAAAGAGAAGCCTGGGAAGAAGATGTAGTTTGTCAGCTGGGAGGAGAAGGTGGTAGTACACAGCATGTGCATCCACAGAAGCATGAGGAGCAAAGGCCCCCTTATGTAGGAAAACTGCTTAGATTATTTTAAGTAGAAAAGCTGTGCCAAGGAGAACCATGCAAGGAAGAGCAGAGAGAAAGAAAGGCGGCGCTGCGTGGGGACCCATCCCTGAGACTGAGGGGGAGGAGGGAACACGAGCTGAGCATTTAATAGGAGACAGGAAGCCAGTGGGGAGAGGAATTGCCTGGCTAAAAGGGAAGTAAAAGGTAGGATTGGCATGGAGGGATGGTGAGAAACAAGAGCTGCAAAAACAACGGAAGGGAAGGCTGTGTGGTGGGAGAGAGGATACACTTTCAGGAGGTGATGGACACAGATTGTTGTGCAAATCAAACACAGAAACGGAAAGCAGTGTATAGAAAAGCAAATCTGTGGGAAGTTCAATATACTTGCTTTTCAGGGGACTGGTATTTTTCACCTGATTAGGCTTAAGTCTCCCAGGGAAGCAGTAACTCAAGAAAAAACAAGGCTGAAATAACATTTTCTGGGTCAGTCTCTGTGTTTTAAACTGTAGCTGACATTAGACATGTGCTGCCCCTCTGCCTGCTCAAGGCTTTGTGTTTGTTGGACATCCTGCTTTACAGAGCTCCTTGCAAAGGAGACTCTGGAGGTTTTTTGTTTCAAATTTTAGAAGAAACAAATACACACTGTCCTTTTTTTCTAAAGAGCTTTTGTAATGCTCCTGTCACCCCACTCTGCTGCAGCTTTGCATGTAATTTCTCTTTGGAAGTAACCGCTGTTTTCAAATAGGACACTGCTTGCTGAGATTGGTTTTAGCTCAGTGGCCACATCAGGGTAGCTAGTGCCTAGAGAGGTGGGTCCAAAAATGGAACTCCTCTTGCTGGGATGAATCAGCTGTTCAAACATAAGGTGAACATTCACTTTGCAGTTCCTATCCCAGAACAAATTTTTCCCATGTATGTTATGGGTCTCCTTTGGACTCAAAGAAGAGAATTGACAAGCTGCAGGAGGTGTTTGCTGCCCTTGAGGTTCTTCTGTTCTCTCACAGCACCCTTGATGAGGACAGGATGTTACTACCTTTCTTTTCTTCTCATTTGAATCCATTAGGATCCGAGGCACAGGTTTTTTGGGATTTCAGTCTGAAAAGGTAGCATTCACTTCATCATGGCAGTGCCCCGAGACCACTCCAGAAGTAAGGGCCTGGGAGAGCTTTCCATGTGGACATAGTGGAAATTAGAGAAATGAGCAGGTGGAGGGACCAGTGTGTACTTCTGAGCAGTAATACACACAGCCCCTGGTTTTGATTGTTAACCCCATGAGCAGGCAGCTTTTGGGGAAAAAAAAAAAAGATTTTACCTACGATCAGGTAGGGCCCCTTCTTCTGAAGTCGTTCTGGAAGGAAGAAAAATACTCTTCAAAAATTAAGAGCACTCTCTTTTCACTCCTACAAACATCCTACTGTTTTTGTGATTAATCATCTGCAGTCTGAAGTCCATCTTTGACCACAGTTATCAAAAAGTATATTGCTTGCACCTATGAAAACTAAATTATAAGGACTAGGGCAGCCTCACTATTTGTCAGAATATTCACTTATGACATTGTGACTAATTTATCCCTTACCTTGTAATTACATATATCCCCCTATATTATTGCTCTGATTTACAGAAACTCCTGTTAGAACTACAATTGCCTCTCATCCCAGGCTGAGCGCTGCTCAGCAGGAAAAGAGATTTCTGGACCCTCTAGTGGTGCCCTTGCCTAGATGCTGAGGAAACTACCAAGAGAACCCTAATGAACCAAACACAATAGTACCTTTGTGGCAAATAGGGTCTAGTCTTGACCCTAGGCCAAGTTTATTCTCCTCTTGCAAATCTTCCAGAACAGTGAGATGGAAAAAGAATGGATGGTTTTCTGTGGAAAACCTCTGAAGAAGGGAGAGAGAAAAGGGGTGGAAAAACATATCATATTGCATAGCACATAACAAGGCTCTTCTCTTTCCAAGGGGACATCCTGTGCTGTTTTATGTAATAGTTTTTTTCAATCCCTTCTTAATTTTTGCTGTTATGAAAAAAAATCAACATCCATAACAAGTCCCTTTCTAGAGGTGTCACTGATAGGTTGTTCCTTTTGACTTAGGGTGACAGCCAAACAGAAACCACCACACAGTGAACTGCAACGCTGGGATGTTTTTTTTTCTTTCCCTTGTAGCTTGACTCATCCCCTGTATAAGGCCGGCACATGGGTAGAGCTGTCTCAGGTTAAAGCTCTGCAAAGATGAGAGGAAGAAAAGCGAAGGATATGGGCATGGAGGTGTGCTGCTAAAGACTTTGCTCTGGTATTACTTGACTATAAGACCAATAAGGAAATGTACTACTCCTTCAGGTCACCTTTTGTTAGCTGCAGTTCTGTTAATTAGGTTATTTTTTCTCTTTTCATTACAGAATGCAGCAAAACTTTTCAAAGAAAAATGCTGTAAGTTCTTCCTAAGTTCTTCCTCCTCTTTTGAAAGCAGGAGAGTGTTAGTATGCTGCCAGAGAACATCTTATTTAAGAGATCGATGACAAAGCTGGAAAAATCATTATTATTTAGAAGGATTTGTTACCTACACAAAACAGAGTACTAGAAAAGAGAGGCTGTATTGCAGTCCAGGACCTTGTCCTTCAAACCCATGGGCTTTACTGAGCAGTGGTTATGTTTTAATGCCACCAATGATGTCTTTCTATCCAAACCGAAAGCCTTTCAGACGCAACGAGGCTAGAAAGCCCTCACCGACTGTTGTGTGGCTCTGCGGGGTGTGAGGACGCCTTTGCCACCCGCTCCATTGCCCGTCCCTTGAAATCTGTGACACCGCGGTTCGGGTGTGACCCTCCCGCACCCGGCTCGGCTGCGCCTCTCGCATCCCGGCGTCGCCGGCAGGCAGGGACAGGCGCGGTCCCGGGCTGCCACCTGGTGGCCTCAGGCACCACTCGCCTCCTCCTCCCACCCCTGGGTGGGTGTTCTTCGGTTCCGGGAAAAATATCTTTTTTTTTTTTTTTTTTTTTTTTTTTTTTCCCGTTTGCTTTGTTTTCCGAGGCTTCCCTACACAGATGGAGGGACAATGGTATCCTGGGATGCACTGGGAAGAGTGTGGCCAGCAGATCGAGGGAGGTGATTCTCCCCCTCTACTCGGCACCAGTGAGGCCACATTTGGAGTACTGTGTCCAGTTCTGGGCTCCTCGATACAAGAAAGACAAGGAGCTACTTGAGAGGGTCCTGCAGAGGGCCACAAAGAGGATTAGGGGCCTGGATCATCTCTCTTATGAAGCGAGACTGAGGGAGCTGGGTGTGCTTAGTCTAGAGAAGAGAAGACTGAGAGGGGATCCCATTAATGCATAAAAATATCCCAAAGACAGATGCCAAGATGATGGTGCCAGACTCTTTTCAGTGGTGCCCAGCAATGGGATGAGGGACAATGGCCACAAACTAAACCATAAGAAGTTCCACTTCATCATGAGGAAGAACTTTACATTGAGGGTGGTGGAGCACTGGAACAGGCTGCCCAGTGATGTCATGGAGTCTCCCTCTGCAGACATTCAAAACCCATCTGGACCTGTTCGTGTGTCACATGCTCTCTGGGTGAGCCTGCCTTGGCAGCGGGGGTTGGACTGCATGGTCTCCTAGAGGTCCTTTTCAACCCTAAAAATTCTGTGATTTTTTGAAGGAAAGATTAAATGGTTCTGCTTTGTGAAATGCATTACACCTTTGGTGCCTCCTGGGAAGCAGCTAGTCATCTGTTGGTAATAAAGATAACAAACCAATTCTCTTATTCTTTTCAACAACACCAGGAAAAATGTCAACCATTTCTCTGTCACTGTGATTCAGAAGCTTATCTGTGGTGGCAGACAGAGCCAGACATAAAAAAAAATAAATCCCCTAAAAAAATCATTCTGTCATCAAAGTAAACAAAGAAAAAATGCTGAAAGCAGATTTCCCTTCCCTTTGAAAGCCTGGATTTCTTTTCTAATGCTTCGCAGACAAACTTATGCACTCAGATAGATACTGTCAAACTCCAACTCCTCTAAACAAAAAAGAACTCAGTCTGCTGGATGAGTAGGCAACACTGTGGAGTATTTCAATTCCTATTGATCCTTTAATCTGGCCGTAGAGCACATATTGATCCTTTAATCTGGCCGTAGAGCATGGCAGGAAAAGGTAGACGTGAGAGAGAAACAAAGAGGGGTTATCTGAGGGACAGCACTTTCCAAAGAAGGCTCTCTCTGAAATGAACCCTAGTGGTCCTAATTGCTCATTTGTATGTGGTACAAATTCCTTTCAGTGCAGAAAACATTCCTCACAGGGTATTTATCCCTGAGACACAGCAGATGATTTTGTAAACTTGGAGTGAGTGGTACATTCAGCACACTCTCTCCCAGAAACAATTTTAAAAATAATAGCTTCTCTCCTTCTTCCACACCATCATATATTGTTTCATACTCTCTTTCTCTGCTAATCTCAAACTTCAGCTGATGCAATAAGAGAGTCTAAAATCATCTTTATGGTAGAATTTTACTGCTCATAAGCTTGGAAGCTTTCTTCCTCATATTATTTTCTTGCTTCTCACACCACATCACATCAAGAATATTTCTTCCACTCAGGTTCTTCAAAAGCATTATTTTTTTTCTTTGGCTTAGGACAGAATACTCCTTCTGAGTGAAAAACCTGAATAGGATATCTGAGAAATAAGTAAAGACACTCTGAAACAGTACCGTGTTCTGCCCTTCTCTTTGGAGTTTGCACTGTGGATGTAGTGTCCCAGTTCTCTCCCTTCCCAAATACTTGCCTTGCCCACCCCCAGCCTTCTTGCTGACAGGGCAATGTGAGAATCAGAAAAGGCCTCGACACTTTGCAAGCACTGTTCAGCAATAACCAACTCATCCCTGTGTTAGCAACACTGCTCTGGTCCCAAATGAAAAATGTAGCACCATGTAGCTATGAGAAAAATTAACTCTATCCTAGATAAAACCAGTACAGTGGGATGTCAGACTACAAGTTATCAGTGGGATTTGTAGGAAGGGAATCACAACAAAGTGGTGAGATCTTTGACAAACAATACACTGAAATACCTCTTATAAAGGGGTTAGTTGGTGTCTTAAAAGTTTAGGATTTTTTAGCAGAATGTTTGTTTAAATATCTCTTTCAAAAGACATCCTTAATCCCTGAACAGTTAACTCTATACTGACCTGGATTAATTTACGAGTCCAGTTTTACTGTAGTTGCTTTCTCAGCTCTTATTACTCTATTATGCTCAACAGGTGCAAGGTACTTGTATCTTCTTTTAATTTTAAACTACTTTGCAGGAATTTTGTTGGATTTGAAAGGATGAAAACAATGGGAAGGGATGAGGATTTAAAGGCAGATAAGATTTTTTTCTTTTAACTCTATCTTTTGAAAAAAAATATTCTTTGTGTCTCACAAGTACTTTGAACTAATCTTATGAAGTAACATGAGCAGAGTGAGCCAGGAAATGTAGCAGAGTTTATAATGATGGTTGACTATATTCAAGTTGTAAGGGAAATTTTCTTGTGAGAGAAGACCTGTGTTCAGTTCCATTCTGTCTTCTCTTTCTTTGATAAGAGCATCCTAACTAACGTCTTCAAGGGTGCTACCTGGACTTGCTTCACATGGTATCAAATATTTAAATGCTCATTAATTCAAAGAACTGGGGTGTGAGAATGATCCTGTGCTCCTTGTTTAGGACATGTCCTTGAGATCCATCCCGCTTGTTTACCTGCTCTAGTCTGGGCTTCATCTGCTCCAGCTGACAGCCACTTGCCCCAAATGCAGTAAGTTCAACTACTAACCAATTCCACTAACACACCCTGGAAAAGAGTATTTGGGGCATTTAGGGGACAACCACTCTTTTACCCACCTGACACTAAGTCTAATTTGCTTGTTTGTTTAAAGAGATGCCTGACAAACTTCACATCTCAGAACTCTGATTGAAATGGTTTGGTTTGTTTGTGTTAGGGAAAAATACTTTATTCCAGTAAAGGAAGAGTGTAGGGAGTTCCAAGTTATGAGGACTATGAAAAATTAAAAACTGTTATGAATCTGTATTTGATCTCACAAGAAAAGTATGGATGACAAGGAAGATTTTCTTTAACAGATCTATTATTTTGACAGTACCTCTCTGGGGTTCTGATTCAAAAAGAGTGTGAGAGGCTATCTGTCTTTCCTGCTGTTGCAAAAGTCAAGCTTGCTGGTTACAGTAGTGATGTAAAACAGGATGATAAATGGCAAAATGGTGAGCATCCTTGCACACAGAGCAAATCTGCCCCTGTCAGTACTAGCTGTGTGTTGTCAGGTGTGCATTTTATCAGGTGCAGTGCATCATCTGGGAGATGGGATTTGGCTCCATCTAAAAGCTGATGCCGTAAGTACATAATTCCTTCTACTTGTAAGCTCTGGTTTTAGTTTTCTTTTCAAGAAAGGATAAAAGAAGTAATTGGTAATATCTACAGATTAAAAAAAAAAAAAGTAAATCTGCCTTATGTTAGAAAGACAATGCTGAGAGATTTTCATGAGGGGAAGAAATCAAGGGAAGCAAGGAAAGCGTAGTGGGTGGCCAGAGAATGTGGTGAAGGCACCCAGCTAGGCTGGAGGTTGCCCTGGGCTATTGTAGCCCTGCCCCTGGCACCCAGCCCAGGGATTGGGCCCTCCTGCTGCCCAATGCCATGTCACTGCCACTCAGCTACTCCCAGGAGCTCAGTATCTGCCACCATCCTGTGTTCCACAGCTGCTCCCAGATGCCCCATCCTCAGCAGGAGAAGGGTAGCTGGCTGCTCCCAGAGGCTGGATTCAAGGCCCGACAGAGACCTGTGAGCTGTTTCAGTGGTACTAGCACTGTCTACTCAAACTCCTGCTCTCCCCCCCCGGGTTTAAACTTTAGTCACTCTCCAAAGATCTTGGATAATCATTAGCCAGGGAATCAACCGACGCAGTTTGTTGCTTAATCACTGTGAGGTGATATCTCTGAGTTCTGTTTGCTAGAGATAACAGATCTAGGAGAACTATTCTGATGAAACATTCGAATCGTAGGTCAGAAACCAGCTTAGAGCTGAGGTGGGAGGGCTATAAACCCTCGACCCCCCAGCACCCAGGAGAACTGTTTGCTATGTGTTTTTTCCCCAACATGTCCACAGCACCTTCTGGATGCATTCCCACCATTTGGCTGAAGACACCTTCTATTGTATATCTCAAGGAAATGAGATTCAGCGCAATTTTAAAACCAGTGCTACCACTTTGTACATGTATCAGTGTCTAATAGAAACTAATGAAGTAAGTAGAGGGAATATCTGCACAGTGTGAATCCCTCTCTCCATGGGCTTCACTAGCTAACACAAGTTGGAACTTTCACCATTTGGCATGTAAAAAAGGTTGCTTGGAATTACATAAAATGCATTTTTTAGCTGGGTCCTGAGCAACATGATGTGCCAGGGTGCCTGACTGCCTCTAGTGCTGGATCCTGAGGTGAGGCCACTTGGAGAAACTGGGAGCTGAAGACTGAAATAATTCTGCTCAGCTCAGGTGTCACAACAGCTACATTTGTGCAGTTGTTTCCTGGCAGTGACTCACTAGAGGGTTGGGGGCTTATTGGGGAATTAGGGCTTATTGGGCAATTAGGGCCCTGCCCCACATTGTTTTTTTATTCAGTGATAGCTCTTTCTGCAGGGAAGGCAAATACCCTGTTTCTACTGAGTCACACTCCTGATTTATCCTTTTGCCTCAGGTGAATGCTGTCCTGTTATCCCTCGACATCAAGCCTCTTCTGGGTCACGCCAAGAGTTCTTGTTATCCAGTATCTCATCAGCAGCACTCACCATTGGAGGATGCCTATGGAAGAGGGTTTTCACACCAGGGCTCTCAGAGATCACCTTTTCCCATGGCTGGAAGCCACTTCTGTGTGTTCAGTAACTCCCAATGCCTTGCTTCTCCATGCACTTGTGCCTTGCAACCATGTAAATTCTATCATTTGCAGCTTTTGTAATGGAGTGTGTGCTTCAGCTGCAGGTGTGCTCTGTGGAGCACGAGATGTGACAATCATTCCCACATGATGCATTCTGGGCTGGGAGAACAGTGGATTCAAATTCTGTCAGGAAAAGCCAAAGCCCCCAAGTCCTTTGCCATGCTCTGACCCCTCTAAATACCAGCTATGGCACAGGGCACAGTGCTGCTCCCCACACCAGGCCACAGCCCAGGTGGGTCCCTCAGCCACCTCCATGGATGGCCCCTGAGCCAAAGTCTTCATGGGCCCAGGTGGACAGGCACCATTCTGCCTGTCATGCCAACAAAACCAGGTACTGCTGGGGGCCTGCCCTGCAGCTCAGGGTGTGTTGGCAAATTCTGCATGATGTGGTGAGCACTGAGAGGACCTCAGACACCTTGGTGCTGTCCTTCCTGCTGTCCTGATTCTACTCCCATCCTGATTTTCACCTGAGTTGGTTTGGCAGGAGGAATGTATTTGAAAGCCTGCACTAGTAACAGGCAGAGGCCAACCTTCCTGCCCATAAGACAGGAAGAACAGATGACTGTCACTGCCACTGCACTTTGAGCTCACAGGAAGCTCAAAGGCCACCAGGAGGGAGAAGGCGCCAGCAGAAGAGACAGCCAGTGCCACTAGCTCAGCTACTGCAGTGCACCCTGATGGAGTGATGCATTTTTGGGATGCCTCAAGGCCATAAACACTTATCATCACTCTCTGAGGGACAGCAGCTGATTTACTGCTGATAATCCAGACAAGCTTTAAGCCTTTCATTATGCACTATGGTCAAATTCCCAGAAAGGAATGGAGCCTGGAAGAGATTGCCCTGTCCTGCAAAGTCTAGCCTGGCTCTGAGGGATGACACAGGAAATACTTGCTTGTGGGTATGCAGGATGCATGCTGTATCCTTGTTGTGGCAGGCTGGTTCATATTTATGGAGTCCAACATACTTAGCAAGGATTCACAGTTATTATAAATCACGGAAGAACATCATGGATATAATCCGTGTCATGCTGGCATCTCAGTGTAACTGTGCTCCCTTATTCTTAGATAAGAAAATTACAGACCTTGTTTTTCCTTTTGAAGTCAGAACAAGGCATCTTCACAAAGATAAGTGTCTAGGGCTAGTTCCCCTCTCAGGGTTATCTAGTAGTCAGATGCTAACCAGGCACTTCCATTAATTTGGGTCTGTACATTCCTCCCACCACTCACCATCATTTACAAAACACAGTTCTATTAGAAGTGACTTAATCTGATGGATGTTCTGCCAGCATTAGCACATGCTGATAGCATCTGAACTCTTGGTACAAGACTAAGTGAAATAATGGAGACTCGCTCTTAATGAATCTATTCAAATAGACTCTTCACAGCACAAGCAGATCTGTGATAAAGGTTTATATATAAACAATACACAGGGAAGCCAGGATTTCTGTGACACAGTTGTGACTCTTACATCTTCTTCTGGATGTTAACAACTGCATGTGTTAACAACTATAAAACCGAGACAATATTTTATGCCATGTTGTCTGTATAAACTGATCAGAAGAGTTTGACTCAGAGCCCAGTAAAACTGTGCCTAGAATGCTGTTGTCTTGCATCAAATTATTATAGAATTTAGTCCACTTAACCAGAAGGCAGAATTCACAGTTTTTTCAGAATCTCTAAGTTAGCAGGACACCAACTTTTATTATATCTGCATCTTTCATATATTCCTTCAGGCTGTTTGGGAAATCCCAGTTCTCATTCCATCTTTAAACTCTTTATTTGTAATAGGAATGTCAGTGTTTTAACTGGGGTAGCTGCCTGAATGAAGAACCAAAAAATACAGTAGAGTCCTTTATTTTAAGATTGCATAAACCCACAGAGATATTCCATTAGAGAGTCAGGAAAGTGGTGACCACTTAGAACCGCAGGCTTGCTTAAAAGTAAATACACATATTTTAAAAACGAAGTGTAAGAGAGAAATAACCAAAGGTCCAAGCAAGAAAGTAGTTTGATTTGTTTGGAAATACTACTCTACTTCATATAATGGCACATCTGACATGTTGAGCATAGTCATGGTTCCTAGTTTATATGTTTATGTTTTTGAAGCAACTTTTACATCATTATTAGTAAAATGAAACACACTGAAAGCATTTCTAGTCAAAGGCAAAACATATCAGTGGAAAACATAACACTGCAGCTGCAGGAAAACTCCAGGAGAGATGGAGACAACCTGAAAGCTCTGCAGATCCACAGGATTTGCAGTACCATATGACTACCTTGCTGATTTCACAGGTATGAGATAAACACAGTACCAATACCTGATCTACTCTGAGAAAACATGAGGAGTATATGACAGTTTTTTCTTTATAAAATTAACTTTTAAATGTTGCAAACAGCATACAAATATTTACATGTGCATATATACATACTGCCAAACAGTGCAGTACTGTCTTCTGCTTTTACCACATAAACTTCCAGGAAATAAAAGTAGTCTCAAGTGTTGTAGACCTAAAGGGAGCTTTCTCTTGTCTTGTCAGAGCCAAATAAAGCTGCCATTACTCAGCACTATAAAGGCCACCTGAGCTCTTGTATTGGAACCAGTGGAACCTCATACATACCAGGCTGCACTTCTGCATCTGAGAGTTCACAGACAGAATTGCAAATACCTAATTGCACTTGTAAATAAGATCCTACAGATGTCTAAGGGCCATAACCTTTGCTAGCAAAGCCACTGTCTGAATCTCTGCCTCTAAAGGTAAGGTAAGTTTTAGCTGTTTCTCATATGTTAAATAAAGGACCAATTAGGAGCCAGTGAAAAATGTACTTGTCCATGCTTACTTGTCCATGTCAGTGTAGACCTACACCAAGTAATAGAATTCTTACACTGAGGTGACAAAAAAATTGTGGTGTTCAGCTTTTTTGCTACTTGCTGTCTCTAACCCCTGTGCTAATGTGCAAGTATTGATTGCTTAAGTTACAAATGCTGATAACCCGAAGTTGTGACATCCCTTCAGGAGATCAACACACCACTGAAGATGTACTGACGTTGGTGGCCTGGGCTTCTCAGGGACGAGAGATTTCTTAGCAAGTCACCAAGGTGCAGAGATCTGCAGCTCAGAAGCTTCCCTGGCCCACAAGGTAATAGGTGGCAAACACAAAATGAGAATTAATTCACCTTGTGGGAGGACTTCAGCAGATACACTCAAGAGCAGTTCAGAAACCTAACTTGTGCTTTGCATGCTACTATCCATCACTAGATTTGAGATTTTTTTCATGGTTTTCAGTAATTATGCAGCTCTGGTAATGTGGTATTATTACACTAACTGAATAATAAAAAGCAATTATAAATATAGCAAACAAGAAAAAAAATATATTTTCCACATCTTCCCACTTCAAAAGCATTGCTGCCAATGTTACATAATAGTAACAGTAGATTTCCTTACTTGCTTCCTGGTCATATAATCCACATTTATACAAACTAGTGCAAGTGAGTACATGTCATTTTGGAAGCTCCAGCAAATTCAGATCTCATGGAAGAGCCCAAGGCAAGACACATACAGACACAAGGGTGCCGGACACTGTCACCCCTGTGAGGAGCCAAGCTATGAGCGAGTGTACTGCACCGTGCTGTACTTGGTGACCCTGGAAGACTTGCTCAGTGTGGCACTGGCAGGAGATGGCCCTTCTAAGCTGGAGCCCATAAGGTTAAGTGGAGAGTCTGTAATCAACACATGCTCTTGCCTTCCTAAGCTGGCACCTGCAGCCTGTTCAGCTTTGCTCTGCAGCCCTGAGGCTGTTACCACCCTTTCATTCACTACCATGCTGTGTTCCTCTGCTGGAGTGGGGAAGCTGAGTGAGCCCTGCTCTGCAGCAGGCACAAGTACCCTCTCTCGCTCCCTCACCACGACATACTTGGAGTCGGGAAGATCCTGAACCATCAGGGCTCCTGGCCCTGCACCTGCCGACTTCACCATCCTCTCTGTAACCACCACATTACTTCCATGTGGCAAATCAGGGATTTTTACCATACTCTGAATGCTCGATGCAGGTGCCAGCACTCTCTCTGTCACCACTACATTCTCCTTAAACTGGGGGTCTAGAAAGACACCAGCCGGGTGGGCAGGAGCCCCCACAGAATAGGATGTTTGCGTCATGCTGACATTGGTCTCCGCGTGGGCTGTGGGAAGGGGCTGGGCATTGTGCTGCCCAGAACGGGATGAAAAGGTTGTTTCTGTGACCACTTCCTTGGACAAGGTGTCTTCTCCTGTGCCACTGCCTGTGTGCACTGGCGGGGCGGGCTGGAAATGACTGCCCAAGGCAAAGGCTTGTTCAGAGCTAGAAGCATTTTGCTGATCTAAGAACTGCGACTTTGTGTCATTAAGAGTGAAACCTGATTCACTCATGGAACCACCATCTTTCATGTTGATCTGTCTGCCCATGCATATTTCTGCTAGAGTCTTAAATTTGTCTCCTAAATCATCAAGAAAATGGTCATCAAGATCCCCCTCAATAAAGCTGCAGCAGCCGACGGAGCCATGAGGGGAGCCTGATTCTCCCTGGGAATAAACCAGGAGACAGTCTTTGGCAGCTTGTGCTTCATCTTCATCCGCAAAAGAGACAGCTTTCTACAGACAGAAAACAAAAGCAAGCAAAAGTTCATCAATGTCAGCTCTATACATAACAATTTTGAAAAATCAGGAATGTTTGGTTAAAAAGGTTGAAATAAAAAAATTAACTGAACCCACGGAAAGTGTCAACCATATGAGGGCCATGCATAAAAGGGTTTTTTGCTTTTTTGAAGTTGGTCTGAACTTGAAAGCACACTTGATGAGAAGAAAAATCTGAGATTAAATTGAAAACCTTTGATACTATCACCACCTGCTGCTGTTCCTTCCAGTAGTTGTGCCATTTGTGATACTGCTCCATATTCACAAAGAGATTGTTTTAACTTTGGTCAGTGAATGAACTTCACCTCTAACTAGGTGTTTGTGAAAGAATCCCGATAGCATGCCTGAGAGTATTCTAACATTTAAACAAACATTTAATGAGTACATGCTGACATGTTCTCACCTGCCATGGTCCTTTGCACTAGCACAGCCTCCAGGATCACACCCAAGATGCCCAACAGCAAACAAATCAAAAAGTCGAATGGATTGGTAAGTATGGATACATAGTCTCATACATGATGGACTCATGTAAATTCTTAGACTATGCAGGACATTTGGCAACACGGAGCGCTCATGTGTTCTGACTACAGTGCTTACAGGGTCAGCTCCATCTGAAAGCAGTGTCTGCAATGGAGCTGCTGTGGTGCTAGCACAAGTATCTGTGTACATGCGTGTGTCAGCTCCAAGTCTAGAAGTGAAGACAGCCAAATCCTCTGAGCCTGCTGAACCAGCTTTATATAATATGGTTCCTGGTTTGTGCTCAGAACTACCCTTCTGCCACATTTTATGTTCTAGAGTTCATATTAGCTCAGGCATATGTGTAATGTGGTATATATCCAGACCCAAACCAACTATATGTATATTTGCATTTGATTCTGGGAGTAGGCACACAAACCAAGATTCTGCTACAAAAATTAGCACACATCTGAAACTATTTGGTTTGGTTATTTGTCTGTTTCTGCACCCTTATAATCTGAGATATTTTAGCCTCACAGGAGTTGTACAGAGTATTGAGTATGATTTCCGTCCTGCAGGACTTCATCAGGCAGCTATGCTTAAAGTATGTCTTAATATTAGGAAGCACAAAGACTGGAAGGAAAGCAGATTGCTACTGTTGTGTCTGTTCACCCAGAATACCAGCAGCTAGAGCACTTCAAGATGTACAAGTATCTAAAGCTCAAATTCTTCCCTGGCCTGAGGTGGTGATTCAAATCTGAACAGCTACACCCCTGCAAAACCACATCACCAGCCAGCTGGAATGTGTTTGTACAGGTATGGAAGTGAAACTTTCACTATAAGGAGATCACCAGCCAAAAGACTAATGATGTGCATTACACAAAGAGGAATACTTGCATTGAGTAGGAACAGCCTATTGGCCAATGGTTAGGTCAGTAAATAAAAAAAAAAAAAAAGGAAAAAAGAGATTGCAACATGTGCCTTACAGGCTTTTGATGAATGGCCCTTTACCCAGGCTGTTGGGCAAACAACAAGTCAGCTATTTTGAAAAGGCAGACCCACCCTCTGACTTTGACATCTTTAGCTTATCTTTCCAAAACCTGCTTCATGGTAAAGTTTGTAGCTCTGACTCATGATGAGTCACAGGTGCCTTCCTACAGGCCAGATTAACGTGCCTAAGTCCCTGAGATTTAGATCATCTAGTCTTTCTCCTGGCTTTTTCCTGGGCAACGGCCTCCTGGATCCCATTCCAAAGAACCTTCCTTGAGAAGAAGGTCTATTTGTGGGACACCTTGCAAGCACTCAGTGCTATAAAACCGAGCACTGTCATGCTCTAAGCCTTGCACATGAGGCTAATCCAAAAATCCTTAATGCCCCTGACTCCACATGCATACAGCATTGGGCACTGTATCAAGACTGTTTATACACAATTATCTACTCATCTGTGTTTGTAGTAAAATGAACAAATTTTCACAATGCTAAGTGTAAATATCAAAATACTGTTATTTTTGTGTCATATGCTTACGTCATTGAAGTAGTCTCTTAAAAATTCTTCATTCATAGCTCCTGCCGCTCCCAGTGCAAGTCCTCCTCCAGACACCACTGTCTTGCCCTCTATACCTGCCATGCCTTCAGCCGCTCCAGCTGCCATGGCTCCATGCTCGGCACTGGAAAGAAGATGTCTTTGCTCTTCCCATCTTTCCTTGGTTATAGTGTTGTGATGCTCTCCCACGTGAGAGACAGAGCTGCCTGCTGCTGTTACAGTTTCGCCTCCACTCATTCCTCCTGCTGCTGCTGCTGCTGCTGCTGTTGTTGCTCCTTTTGAGTTCCCCAGTGCAGTGGGTGGAATGAAGCTTAGCACTGGCTACATAAATAAGACAAATTAAGATGTGACATGAAAGCTTCGCTGTCTAGCACATGGAACTCACCAAACCAGAGTGGGGCTGGGTGGGACCTGGGAGGGTGCTGTCTTATGACTTGTTTGAATTTGCACTTATACGTGTTGCTGCAAAGAGTGAAAGGTGTCCTGAAACAGGGTGCAGCTTCCACAACTGTATTCCCAAGAAGGATCATGGCAATGTTTCTACAGATCACTGTTTTCTTGAAACTTAGAGGATTGAAAGCATAAAAAAAACCCCAAAACAAAAACCAAAACACTAAAAAAAGGCTGCCCCCTTTGTTTTTTCCTAGCAGTTTGGCTTCCCTGTTAATTATCTTTTAACAAGAATTTGGTGTGAGCATTGGGCCTAAATCAAAGTCTTTCACCCTCTGTTTCTTTGTTATTGTGCAAAAGCATGTCAGTGTCATGCCCTTTTTTTGGAAAACTTTGTTTTGTAGGACAACAACAAAAGGCAAACTTCCCTTGGCATTCACTGTTCCCTCTGCAGGTTTGCACTTTTTTTCTGCCTTTCTCTTTTTTAATTAAGAGTTTCCTCTGTTTAGAAAATACACAGAGAAGTAATTTAAAACACAGTCTTAAACTTTAAACCAACAAGAAGCAGCTAAGCTTTATAACCCATTCTCTTTCTGCTTTACCATGCTCCCAGAGGGGTGAAGAACATTCCAGGCTTGCAAATGCAAATGTTTCACTCTCTATAGATTTGATGGTTTTCCCACAGTCCTATCTTCTGCTCAGATACCATCAACATTTGCTTGATTGCTTTCCCTATGGAAAGTGCTATGGTTGCTTTTTCTACAGCTGCTGGTGGAATCCATCTTCCACACATCCTTTGCTGAGCCTCACAGGGTTAATTTTAATTAATGTTCATGTGTTGCTAAAATCTTCTGTAGAGCTTTAAAACATCAGCCTGTGATGTGGAAAAGGCATCAAGTGCCAAAATGAACACTGGAACAGAAATCAAAGAGAAATGCTATCAGGGATACATGCCTTCTCCTCAGGAGCTGCTCCTTCGCTGTTCCACTGACGCAGCATTGCTTCACTGCAGTCTGGTATTGCAGCAAATGTTTTTGCTCCACCAAATCCTACTGCTCCCGAGCCACAAGGACACAGCAGCAGTAACAGTGGAATAACTATAGGGAAACAGAAGATTGCCATTAACTATGTGATTGTTAGCGCTTAAGCATACTAACAGCCAGTGTAAGTATGGCCAGCTCCCATGTCTAAATGTATCTTTAATGAGCTAGTGATCAGTATGAGGGCTGACAAGGACTAAAGACAGGTTCCCAAAAAAAGGCATTTACTAGAAACATATGCCAGGCCAGTTTCCCATGTCTAAATGTATCTTTAATGAGCTAGTGATCAGTATGAGGGCTGACAAGGACTAAAGACAGGTTCCCAAAAAAAGGCATTTACTAGAAACATATGCCAGGCCAGTTTCCTAGAGAGTAAACTGACAATTAACACGTCAGGGCCTGAATCCTGCAGATAATCACACATGTAGGTAGATACACTTCTATCAAAGATCTCATATACCAAACCCAAGCCCTGATATGACTGTACAACCTCAGCATTTCTAACTCCTCCCGTCCTTTTATTACTAGATAACAACATGGCATCACGTAAATTCCACCTTACCACTCTTTTCACTTGGCTAAAGTGTTGCCCGGGGAACTCAAAATAACCCACTTTCAGGAGTGGAGCATATTATTCCTGTGGCATGAACTTTGTTTTATCACAGTTAGATTGCTGCCAGCACAAGCAATAAATTATTGTGAGTTTAAATGCAGCACTGCTACATATGGCCATACCCTGACTACAAGTATTCATCTCTTATTTCGAGCTTCTATTTTGTCTCATTAAAGAACAACATCACATGCTGCTCTGAGCAAGGCAGCAGACCTGCAGTGACAGAGAAGAGAGTGGAGAATGCACTGTGGTTTGAGTAGGAAGAGTTAGGGCTCACCTGGGGACACGTGGGAACACCAAAAGGATTCCTCACTGCTTCCCCACCTGTTATTTACAGCACCATAAACAAATATTAAAGTTGTTCATATTAATTTTAAAATGCACAGCTTGAAATCCTTTGAGGTTGAAACGCTGATATCACCAAAATTTAGTTGGGGATCTGCCATGACTTCCCACAAGACTAGGAGTTTACACAGAATATATCGAGATGATAAAACTTGGGAACTGGACTATTTCTTTCCTGATGCTTTGCAGACCATATTTACAGTACTTCTGAGATAATATGAAACAATTACTTACGCAGCAAAAGTAAAAATGCCAAGATGATTAGTGCAACTGCTGCTGGTCCCAGACCCACTGACTTATTCCCAATAAACTTCTCTTGGCACACATCGTCATCTGTACACTCACAAACAGACAGCTGCAAAGACTGTGGTGCAGCACAGCTGAGGCCTTGGAAATCCTGTATTAAGATGGGAACTTCAGTTCTGCCTGGCTTCAGGTTTTGTGGTACCAGCTGTATGCTTGTGTCTGAGGCAGAAGTGGCCAGGGGTGGGGTTAAATAAAAAGAAAATACAAGAAATGAGTGGAGAGAAAATTGACTCCCATAAACTCAGTAAAAAAAACCCCTTCACAGTCTCCCAACAAAGCCCCTCTAGCCAATGCAACGGAATTAAGTTTAATTAGCTGCTGCTATTTACAGTACGTGTGCTTTCATTTTTATCAAGTAATTCATGCTGGTAACAAAGCAGCCATGCTCGCTTGCAGCCTCACATAATTTTGAAGTTTCACACCACCAGAGACTTACTATGGAAGTCCAATCACCTATACAGTATCAACCACAATATCCAGATAGATAAAGGCTGAACCCAAAAAAACCCAGCTTCAATCTTTAGGAGATTAATCTATTGTAGCCACAGGCAGAGAACAGGGAGCCAACATAACACCTGCTCCTGTGGCTGTGTCATGTCAAGGCCCAACTAGGCAGGAGATCACAGAATCAGAGAATGGGTAACATTGGAAGGGACCACAGTGGGTCATTGGATCCAACCTCCCTGCTCAAGCAGAGTCATACCAGAGCACATGGGAGAGAATTGTGTCCAGACAGTTCTTGAATATCTCCAGCGAGGGAGACTCCACAACCTCTCTGGGCAGTCTGTTCCAGTGCACGGTCACCCACACAGTAAAGAAGTTCTTCCTCATATTCAGGTGGAACTTCTGGTGAATCAGTTTCTGCCAATTGCTTCTTGTTCTAGTGGGTGGCATCACCGAGAAGAGCCTGGCCCCACCCTCCTGACACCCTCCCTTCAAGTACTTATAGGTATTGATGAGGGCCCCTCTCAGTCGTCTCTTCTTGAGGCTGAACAGGCCCAGATCTCTCAGCATTTCCTTGTAAGAGAGATGCTCCAGTCCCTTAATCACCTTTGTTGCCCTCTGCTGGAACTGCTCCAGAAGCTCCATGTCTCTCTTGCACCAAGGAGCCCAGAACTGGACCCAGCACTCCAGATATGGCCTCACTACAGCTGAGTAGAAGGGCAGGATGTGCAGGACCTCCCTTGACCTGCTGGCAATGCTCTCCCGAATGCACCCCAGGATACCATTGGCTTTCTTGGCCAAAAGAGCACACTGCTGGCTCATGAACAGCTTGCTGTCTATGTCCAGATGATGTTCCCAGCTGCCAACGCTACCCTATTTGGAAAAGCTGTGATCCTTACAATTACTACTAGTCTGGCTGCAAGCAAGGTGATGAAAACTAAGATTCTTTCTTGGTCCTAAACTTGGCCATTAGGATGCCTCTGCTGATTGCTTTGCAGTGTAGGATTGCAGAGGGCAGAATAATGAGTTTGAGAAGGAAACAAATTGTTTTCTGGTGCCTTGAATCTACCTGAAGCATTTCCTTTGAGCATTTTTCAGGCTGATATGAATGGAAATATAAGAAAATGCTCATTTAATTTTGAAATACTTGTTAAAATTATTTATGCTTTCTGCTTTGCTTTTGTTCCTATCATGCTGGACAATCTTTAGACAGGTTACACTGTACTTCTCCTTTTCGAGGTCCACTGTGCAGACAGATTTATTTATTTGTAAATTAGAGCAACTGCAGCCAGTAACACAATCACACCTCCAAGCTCAGTTTTAACAAAAACCATCCTCCATCAACTGCATGCTTTCTGTGATAAGATGGGGATAGCTTGACCCCAGCATTAGCTATGAAATCCTGGTTGCCTCATATGGGGCATCAAGCCAGGAAAAGATGGTCCAGCTGAGGGAAGGCAACAAGCCCCAGAGAACATGACTCTGCTTTTATAACCTCTGGAGAGAAGGGAGCAGAATGCAAGTGATGGTCTTAATGCCTGACTCCATATATAGGGTTTTTTTTGTCTGAATCAGCCAAACTGTCAGTTTGCCTGGAATTAATAAATTACAACACCAGGACTCCAAAGAACTGAAAGTAAAAATACATCTTCTTACCATTTCTGGATGCAATTATCCATTTTTTTGCTGTTCCTTCTGGCTCATCAATGACAGTAAAGCTGAAGGGATCACTATTTGGGTAACCATCCAAATCATTAGCTGTAACATCAACTAATTTTGCATCTGAACACACAGTCTGCACAGGGTTCACAATAACTGGGCAGTTATCATTCTCATCTTGAACTTGAATGACAACTGTGCCAGTGACCGTTTTCTTAGGAAAATCTATAATTTTAAAATAAGAAAAATTAAATTGATTTGTGCAAAAAATTTAATCTAAAAATAAAAAACTTAATATTTTCCAAACCACCAACATTACTGAAGTAAGTTGAGAGAGCTCTCTGTGGAGCTTATGAGAGTAGTATTTCATTCCCAATGTTAATAAAAAATATTGACAAAGTTCTTATAAAGACAAGTTGTTTTATTATTTTAACTTTTAAAAAATTTCCTGTATGGTTACACAGTAACATGTAGATTATAAATGGAGAATTTCAATTACATACACAAGAAGTTCAGGGAAGTTCTTTTTTGCTTAGTATTCAAGAAAAGCTGAGACTATGAAGTCTGCTAACTGGCATACTGAGATATTGGCAATATCCACCTTCACAAGGGATGTTCCTATCAAACTTACCTTCGCAAAACTTTCACGAAACATTCACCTTCATCTAGCCAAAGAGGAGAAACAGGCACCATGGGAACCCATTCCATGGTAATGTGTTGCCCGTGTCTCTCCTCTGAATACACAGCCTATGGGAAACTGCACTTTGTGCCTAACTTTAAAGATAGGCAGACTAAACCAACTATTGTTATAGAAAGGCAAACAAATCAATTAAGGTGAAAAGAAAACCCTCTCAACTTACCAGTAGTTACACCCAACATGGTGATAGTGTAAGTGCCATTTACTACATGAGATGATTCGTAGTCGAGTTTTTTAGCAAGTCGGATTTCACCTGTGACTGAGTCTACAGTGATCCAGTTTGCTGGATCTCTTCCTTTCACATATCTGATAAAAATCATACATAAAGATGTACACAGTTATAATGAGGAAAATGAACACCATCAGAAAAAACATCTTTACAGTATGCTTACTCTTCATTTAAAGCAGAGATCAAATCTCTAGGTCTGAGGTCTGATGCTCCTGCCACTGTAATTGGTTTCAACTATAAACCTATGCTGAATGTTGAAACTTGCTTTTTCCCCTAAAGCCAGGATTTAGGTGCGGAGAGATTACAGAAAGTACACTCAGGGAGCAAGACCAAAAAGGAGAGGGAGCTGCACTGCTGGTCACTGTCTTCCCCTCCACCTTTGCTCTCAGCGAAAGCTGAGTATCAGCCACCCAGGAGACACTGTACTACGGGCATGGGAGAGAGGGGCTATGCAACTCTGCTGTACACCATTTGTAAAAGCTATGGTGGTGATTCAATAACATTCTAGCTGAAGAGCTATGATTCAAAATCCAAGCACACACATGCAGACATATCTATGGTACACCTTTTCTGTCCTACTGATTGATGTTTCTGCATATTTCTTCCTAATGTTTCTGGAGACAATGAAATCAGATGGGTAAATCTACTCTTGAAAGTAGACAGGCATGACAAACACTGTGCAAGGATGTACAGCTTCAGCCTAAACACTCACGTCTCACCATGTACTACAAAAGAATATTGCATAATAGAATACTGAAGAAGATGATAATGATTTAGTTTAAGGTGTGAATTATGCTTAGTAGAAAATTCTTGCCTTTGAAATTATTTCAGTTCAACATGCACATTTTTACAATAAGATGTGACTTCTAACATACTCAGTTATGATGGCTAAAAAAAATCCTTACGTAATGCGCTCTGCTATTTTTCCGGTGTCTTCATCGTAGGCTTGATACTGCCCAATAACCTGTTTAATCTGCAGTTTCTCACTTGCTCCAATAATTTTTGTGCCACCAGGGAACACAGGGCCTTCCTGCACATTAATCACCTTAATTTTGATTGGAATTGTTTGTGCTTTGTAACTGGATTTAATTGACTTGTGGAACTCTGCTTTGTTTGTAACAACAATGCCCAAGTTTATGCTTTGCATTTTTTCATAATCCAGCTCCTAGAGCAATAAAGAAAATAATAAAAATAAAAGAAAATTCGGTATTTGTCAGAATCTGATATCTAGACAGCATGCATATATTTAATATTTAAATAATACTGTAGAATCTTTATTGAAGTAATAAGAATGGAAGTATTTAAGCGATATTTAAGCAGTAAGGATGCTACAGTATGAAGAAGTTTGTTAACATGTTACTCTCACTCTTCTTATTTTTAGTGGATGACACCATAAGCATGGCTTTATATTATTGAATTAAAACTAATTTAAGGTACATGCAAGGAGTCCTACCATATTTTTTGCCTGTACTTGCAGTGAATCAGTGCTCAATTATTTATCTCTTCCAATTTTACATTTTGGGTTTTTTTTTAAACCAATGAATTTACTTAATAATGCTCATCAATTATTTTTTTTTTTTTTTTACAATTAGCAGCTTTCAGATAAGGAAATCAAAGCTGAAAAAAAAGAAAAAAAGGAAAAAGAAGAAAAAAAGAAAAAACAAAAAATAAAAAAAGGAAAAAAAAGGAAGAAAAAGGAAGAAAAGAAAAAGGTACTTAAGGCACCATGCATTTTCAGTTCTTGTGGACTAAGGGAAAGTGAAATTTGTAAAATACATGTTTCCATCTATGGAATATGGTTTCATAATTTCAACTTATGAATATTCATAAAAGAGTCTGTAGCCCATGGCTCAAGTGTTGCCTCCAACGTTATCTGTGGTCAGGGGAAATAAAGAAATTGTATTTCTTTAAATATGTATACATCAAAAAGTTTACAATATGTTAGCACTGTTGCCCAAATAACAAGTGAAGTCTGGGAACTTCTGGCCTACTAGATATATTGGAGATCACACAGAATGCAAATGGAAGAGCTGGACAAAAACATTAATTAGCATAGAATTACTGAATACATAAAAAACAATATGACAAAGGAGGAGTGTCCACCATGTAAATGTACATTTTTATATGTTAACTGAATATATATAGTTTCTTTGTCAACTTAGATGGAATAAATTATTCTATTAATTACAGAAGAATCTGTAAAATCTATACTAACCTTTACAACAGTCAAAATTCCTTCATTTGTTTGGGTATCTGTTACTATACGGAAAAACCCATCTTCGTTGCCAGAAACAAATGTAAAGTTTGCCAGCCAGTTATCAGAAAACTCTTCATCTTTGTCAAATACTTTTATTCTCATAATTTCCACATTTGCTCTGTTTTCTTCAATGCTTCCTTCAAACTGCAATCAAAAAACTACTCTTTAAAAGGATGTCATGATTTACCCCATTTCACCAGTGCAAGAAATTTTGCACAATGTCATATTAAGCAACAAGATATTGGCAGGTGTAGGAACAAGTCAAAAATTGTGAGAAATGTACTTACTGTATGACTTTCAACAACAGGCAGATTGTCATTGACATCCAAAATCTTGATTTCTAAAGAACATGTTGCAGCATTCCCACCTAACTGACCACCACGGTCTTTTGCTTCCACCACCAAAGAATAGCTACTTTGTGTCTGTCATGGTAAGAAAAAAGTGTTTAATCAAGGCTAAAAATTCTTTTCTCTAATATCTCTATTACATTTTTGTAATATCTCTCATGGTCGATTATAACTCCTCTCTATCTAAAGTACATCTCACACACAACTAACTTGACAGACTCTGCTGGAGTAAAACTGAGGCTTTGAAAAGGATATGGGACTTTTGCATCTTCCCCACAAAGAGTTAGACTGTACTTACATGGCAAAAGGAAAAAAAATTCAGTGGCCATATACAAGGACAGGACCAGTGACATCTGCATGTCAGGACAGGGCTAGAGGCAGAGCTGTGTCCCTCAGCTGCAGAGCTAACATCCCCATCCCCATCTGCTGGCCAAGGAAAACTCTGCAAGCACAGGTGACATCGCTGGCAACACGTGGCTTTCAAATGCTGTTTCACAGCAGCACCTGTCCTAATTCTTTGCACCCCGATTTGCATAGCAGGCTACAAAAATCCAGGTGCAATCAGCAGCGTTGCAGGTGACGGTCTGCACTGTGTTTGCCATATGCTCTCCAGCAGAAAGAAACGACCCCTTGCTTTGTGTAACTGCTGCCCTGACTGCACAGGAGGTACAGAAAGCAACAACCACCAGGCTGGTGCTGTCCTAGGTAGGCAATGGGGGAATACAACTTCAATCCCATCACCTCCTTCCCCTATCCCTGAAAAACACGCATCAACCAGAAAAAGCTTTAATCCCAAGGAAGGTGAAAAAAGGTAAGAGGGCCAGCTCTTCACCCTGTAGGCTGAGCTGAGGGTGACACAACAGGCATCAGAAGACCACATAAAAATGGGAGGGATTTTTACCTCTCTGTCAAGATTTATTTTTGCTACTCGAACTTCGCCAGTATTCTTATCCATACTGAAAGCAGCGCTAGGGCTTTGGGACACAATCCTGAAAGCAATTTTGGAATTTAGGTTATTTGGTTCATCTGCATCTGTTGCATTTATCCTCATTACAATTGTACCTGGAAAAAGCAAACAAAATACAGTACTTGTTTATACAATCATGCACTGGAAAATATTTTTATTGTAATGTCAACAATAAATAATTTTGTTAGATGAACTACACAACTGCCTGATGCTCTTGACTTTATTTATGTAATGAATACAGCTGAAGAAGTGTTCTTAAAACCAAAATGTACATGTTAAAAGTTTATCCTCCAGCCAAGAAAAAGATTGTATCCACATATCTGTAACTCACAGACTTCAATGTACTAATTAAACAACAGGTTGAATTTTCTCAGTAATCCTGACAGAGCAGAAAGCCTAAGTTTTTGAAAATGAGCTACATTTCCCTCACACAATATTCTAAAGGGAGCATTAATAATTCCTCTACCTCAACATTGTTAATACAATTGCTCTGTATTGATGGCCTCCAACAGCTTCACTGAAAATACATGGTGGTCCCCACAGTGCAATCCCTTTGTAACTCATGGCTCAGGGTTTTGTCCTCTGAGAAAGTGTGTACCTCAGTGTCCAGTGCCCAGGTTTTGACATTAGCGGGAATTCATGAAAAGAGCCATTACATATAGCTGCTGCTGACTTGAAAGATTGCTGAGGTTACTCAGTACCTTACCCAAGAATTTGTTTCTTCAAATTATCATGACACTGAAATGGACACAATGTCAGGTATTTATTAGGTTGTTTTATTCCAGCTTTTCTTATCTTCTTGGAAATAATCTGTTGCTCTTATGTTTACTGATGTCAATAGAAAAATGGGTATTAACTTGTTCTTCAATGGTTATGGCACAGACATATGTGTTTAACAGCAAAATACCTCTCCAGCCCATAGACAAAGCAGGGCTTTGGATGAGCATGGCAGAGTGAAGTCCCTCCCAAATAGGCTGTGACCGCTAGGCCAGAAGGCAGATTGCATGTTCTGTGCAATTCCTCTTGAAGAACTCTGGTTCCTGGATTTGTGGAAGCTTTGATATCAAACCAAAGGTGTCACAAGAGGAAATATTGTTCTCTGTTGCCTTTAGGTGGACTCCCTTAATCATACCACACAGCTTAGCCTTGAATAAAAGCTTGCATTCAGATATGGATAATTTGGCTTATGTCAGCAAGATAATGTACCCTTGTTACTGCAGATATACTGCTGAGAAGTGCATATACACCTGTGCTCTTGCATGTGTTGGGAAAAGCTAAATGAAAAAAAAAATCTAAAAATAAGTTACCTGTTTCGCTTAATTCTTCAATTGAACCAACAAAAACTTCATGTGAAAACACTGGAAAATTGTCATTTATATCCACAACTTTAATTGGGAGATCTATTGGCTCTTCCAGTTTTGCCCCATTCTTATCTAGTGCATGACCTCTGAGCTGATAATAACACAAACAGAAACAATAAGCACACCCAATGAGTGACTGTAAACACATAAATACATATGCAAAATAGAAATACATATATTATATATAACAAAATCTAGACATTATATAAGTATATGCTTAGAAATAGAAGCATGCATACACACAAAAATATCCAGAAATATTAACAATATTTCAAGCAAACACATTTGAAGACAGTAAGTAAAAAAATGAACAGGAGGGCACTTATAAGGAAAAAATTAATTTTCAACTTACAAGGAGCATTGGAGTCTTTTCTCTGTCCACCCTTCCTGTTATGTTCAGGTCTCCAGTCTTTCCATTGATAACAAATAATCCATAAGGGGGTTCTGTTACTCCTTGACCAGATATAGTGTAAGTTACTACTATCCCTGTATCTTCAAGATCTGAATGTATCTAGCAGGAATATAACAGATTAAATAGCACTCAGTAAATAAAACCATGTATAAAAGCGCAATAAAATATTTTTGCTATTTTGTAATGAGGAAACAAAAGCAAATATTAAACACATTTCACTGCACTCCTTTGACTGTGAAGATGTTGAGATGAACACAGGAAGAGCTGCATGTTCTGTTTGAGGATCCGGTTCAGGGAAAGGAGAAACATCTGGAGCAGGGAGATGACCTAGAAGATCAGATCTAAGCTAGTGAATATGACCAGAATGGAGAAGTGATAGGGTAGAAGAATGGACAGTCCTGGAGATGAACAGGTACAAGAGGCTGCATAGACTAGAGATTAAACCCTTTCCCTGCTGTCAGAAAATACCCAAAACATTTGGAAAAGCACATGTGCACTGGGCCAGCACCACCATCAAGGGGCAGCCCCAGTAGTGGGTAACAGCCAGCTATGACCTGCAGTCACTTTGTATGCTGAAGTGACAGCTGTGGTGCATCCAGGTTTCAACTGGTGCTGAACCAACTGCAGATCACTCTTGCACAAAGGATAACGCCTTGGTCACTTTTAGCTCTGTTTCCTAAAAGACTAGGCATATATAATCATGCTCTATTTACACCCTCCTGCCCAATCACCATCTGCATATTCGGGACCCATTTGCCAAGTTCAACCACAGCTGAGTAGGGGTGGTGGAGTGAAAAAGCTCAAAGATACTGCATTCCCAAAAGTTTAATCAAAACTGGGGCTGGGAAAAGATGAGACTGAGCCAAATCAGGCTTCATAATACATTTGATGAAGGAAGGAAACAGAAGGAAATATGGCGACATTCAACTGACATCCAACAGTCCTTTAAAATTAAAGAAATACTTGTGCATGTGTTTTTAGGGCAGCCACACCCTTATTTTACATTTTAATCTCTGTTTTTATATCTATTCCGTATTAATCTCTTTTCTGGGCTTACTCTAGCAATTGGATTCTTATAGGAATTGTCCTCTTCCTCCCGTATGAAGGCTGGAGGGACTGTCCATTCTCGCTTCTGCCTGACTAGGTTATTGGGATGAGACAACATGCCACTCCTGTCATTTCGATTATAAACCTGTGAAAAAACAAGACTGAATGTCAGCATTACATTTAGCCATTTCAGATAAATGCTTTATTGCTGCTGTAGCCCAGAATTCTGAATAGCTTGTGCACTTCCAATAGCTAGTGACTTCAAAATTGTGGAGCAGCATCAGCCTTTTCAGTTACAATCTAAGAGCTCCTCAAGTTGTTTGAAGAGGGAAACTACATTAGTCTTTTAATCAAGACAGAAGCAGGTAAGACATGCTTTAAATATATGAGCAAGTTCCCATGACCAGGGGTTGGTGAAAATACATCTGATCAGGAAGATTTCAATGCTAGTCATCAGATCTGGGAAAAATTTTGGTATTAAGGTTGTTCTGAACCACCATTTCTCCTTATCACTGTGTTTACCATCCCACCAATACTGCCTTGTACTCAAACTTCTCTCTGAAACAGAATATGTGAAATATCAGGCCTCAGTTCAACTCACTCAAATGCCTCTGCTATCCTTGCTCAGCTACCTCTCATTGTCCCTCTGCATGACACCCGTCATCCTTCTGTCCAGCTTAAGTCTCTACTGTCTCTGTTGACTTCCAATTAACATCTGGAAACATTTCCAATTAACATATGCAATAAAATAGTGGTTGTTTTCATTTACAGACTTCACAAACGTTATTTACAAACTTAATATTTTAGGGGAAGTTTTCTCAAAGTTCAATGCCACTTAGTGTGATGGATGTAGGAGTCTATTAACTTAATGTCAGCTTTCATTTCTTTATCCATTATGCAGCTTTCACATTTCAGAAAATGGTAAAATTCAAGATATTTGTCAACTGAAGTAAGGCATGGCTTTGTCACTTTGCTCAGAGAACACTTCTTTGGGCACAGATAAATAAAAAGTTTTCCATTGTATCCTACCTTCACGTAGAGTCCATTTCCACAACTCAAACAGATCTGCAATGGAAATTATGATAACCATTATTAATTCCATGTCACTTTAGCAGTACTAAAACTTAACTGACATGACCTCCCTCATAAGAACAGCAAAGCCATAAGGAAAAGGCTTCTGACCTCTATAAATTAATATTTATTATTTACCCATAACAGCTTCTGAAAAATTCACCCATAACCATTGACATTAAAAACACATACTATAATAAAATAATTATTAATTTTTCACTTTTCTTCCATCACGGAACAGATTATAAGAAATTAGTAATTTTTTTTCTAAGGAATGTAGACTTTATAGTAGTTTTCAAACAGCCGTTCCTTAGTGCTAAATAACACTTCATTATTCCAAACTGATGAGAATTTGCTATTGATCGAAACAAGTGCTAGTTGACAGTAGCACTCCAGAGGAGATCCCTCTTCTGGGCAAACCATGGATTTGCGGCTGTGGCGGGTTACCAGTCACATCAGAGAACAAAACAGGATAAATAATATTTAAAGGCAAGGACTACCCAAAAAAAACATGACTTAGCACCGTGTTGGGAGGATAAATGGTATACATGCATCATGTATTTAAACATGACACAGGCATGTGCATGCTAGCAAGAAAACCACACTTGCTCTGACGAAAACCTTACAAGCCAAAATTCAGTATTGCAACTGCCCACCTCTACAGGCACCAGGACAGCTACACCTCAGTTAGGTGCCAAATTCCAGCTGGAAGGAACTGGAGCCGCAGCCAAATTACCAGAGACCTCATGTTTATGTCCGTTCTCCAGGCACCAAAGACTCTGCAAGTACCAACATCCCTCAAACTGCAAAAAATGTAGGTGTAGGGAAACAGCACCAACAAAACGTAGGCTATTACAGCAGATGAAACCTACAAATCAAGTTTTTGTGCTTTGTATAGGTAGAGAATACTGCTATTATTCTCAAAACTATTACTACCTACTGATTATTTTTTTAGGCATACCACTGCTAAGGCAAAGCAAGTTCAGAAAAGGTGATTTTCTACCCAAATAAGTCAAGGAGTATTTCTTTATATTCTCTTTGACTGGTTTCTAGTCTGTTGACTGGGTTCTGCCTATTTGCCTATTCCTCCCTCTGACTCAGCCTTGATTACTGAATTGATGACAGCTTCTTCTTTTAAAAAAGATGTTATCTCTTCCCCACACAATGCAGCGGACTGTGTTGAGCAATACAGTAGAATTCTGTTTCAACTTGCACAACAAAACTCTTTTTCAAATGATAATTTTCCCAATGTATATATTCTGAAGCAGATTATGTGACTAATACATCTGTTCTAGAACAAGCAGCAGTCACAAGTATTGAGGCCATGTTGCTGAGAACACAGCTGTGTTGGGCAGGGCACGTCTCCAGGATGAAGGACCACCACCTCCCTAAGATCTTGCTTTATGGTGAACTTGCCACTGGCTGCCACATGAGAGGAGCCCTGAAGAGAACATACAAGGACTCCCTGAAACAACATCTCATCTTTGGCCATATTGATCACCATAACTGGTCTACTCTGGCCTCCAACCGGGAGGGCTGGAGACACACCATCTCTAATGCTGCTGATGCTTTTGAGAATGCACGCAGGATCACTCTTGAGGAGAAAAGACAACGCAGAAAGAATCGTGCCTTGCAGAATATACCACCTAAGGAGTTCTTCTGCTGTGCCTTTTGCAACCGGACGTGTCTATCTCGTATTGGCCTTTTTAGCCACCAGCGTGCCTGTAACAAATGTGGGTAGAACCCTTCCCAAATCTTTGTTCACGAAGCCCAGCCATGATGATATTCCGAAGACAAAAATTAGCAAGCAGTAAGTTCCCTAATGGATATGCATCATGAAGGCTACAGGATCTTACACCTTAGACCAAGCTGTTGTCATGAATATTCTTAGTCTTATTTTGTTTTATTAATTGTATGGATTTCCAAAATTTATTTTCATGAATGAGATTATACCACCAAGAGTGACAGGAGAATTTTGCTTTATAGTCAAGATATTCCAACAGAAGCTACAACTCTTTTGAAAGGTGTGGTTGGGTGTTGGAACATGCTCCCCAGGAAGCAGTCACAGCACCAAGCCTGACAGAGTTCAAGAAGCATTTGGATGATGCTCCCAGGCACATGGTGGGACTCTTGGGGATGGTCCTGTGAGGGGCCTAAGGGTTGGACTCGATGATCCTTGTGAGTTCCTTCCAACTCAGCATATTCTGTGATTCTGTGAATAATTGTCAAGATGTCATGGGAAACATCCTTGGTTGTTCTTACTGTTAAACTGAAGAAGCGTTTCTACCTCAATACTGAATAAACATAAGAGGTATGTGGTGAGAAGTTTCCTTGCACTGGAAACCCGAGAGTATCCAGTATAAACAAAAGCGTCTGAAGTTCAAAAATAAGCAGATCTTCCACTGAGATGCATATCACGAAAGTGTAGAAAATTCCATCAGTCATTACAGACAGAAAGTCTTTCATTAAAACAAGTAAAAGTAAAAATCAATTTGTTTACACAGTAGCAAATGGCTTCAAAACATTGTAGTTTACTGCTAAAATAGTAAAAAATACTTTTGCTCTTGCCCTTTTGAATCTGTAGTCCACACGGAGCCTCATAAGGGACTTAAAAGACACCCAAAAAAAATGTTTAAGAACGGCAATTTTATTTACAAGATGCATAAATAAATGTGGAACAAATATATAAAAGGATCTCACATTTTTTTATTGAAATTTTTTAAAGGTTCCAAAAATTTTAAATAGGAAAAAAAGCACTTCTTAGTGACATTTTCTTCAAGGACAAGTGAAACGTCACATATTCAACAGGCATTAAATTCTGAATTTCTCCCCTTTTTATAATACCCTATAGCTGCCTTCTGTTAAATGGCTTAGTAAGAGTAGGAAAGCTCTGTCTGTCATTTGTTGTGAATCATAGCCTTGGCACAAAACCCAGACATCTACTGATGACACCTGTTGATGACAGAGCTGAGAATGCATTGTCAGAAGAAAACTGGATGGTTACAAAACACAAGGTGGAAAAAGTGAGGCCTGAAGTAACAAAATTGGAATGGAATACTACAGGATGGCAGCAGTAATCAGCAAGAAGCCATGGGAAAGAAGGGAGTGACTGCTGTGTATAGGACATGCAAGGCTGCTCTTGCCCAAATTCCTGTTCATATATAGTCAGGAAGTGACTGTAGGACAGAGTTTCAACGTACAGCTTAAACTGTAAAGATATAAAGACTGAGTAACCAAGAAGGTATGTGTCTGCATTCACTACACCATGAAACAGTAATTCCTAGAAATGTGATCTTTCCTGTATGCTCTGTGTTGGGAGATTTGGAGCTTGTACCTTCCATGAGTCAGTTTGGTGTTGAAGATGATGGACAAGTGAAGACCTTAGAGAAGCAAACAAGGGGGACCATCCAAGGTTATCTACTAGTACATCTCCTGGCCCTGTTGAAAGACAAAGTACACCCAAGTGCTTCCTGACAACTGCTTATCCTGTTCTTAAAAATGAGCGATGGAGGTCCCTCAGCCTCACTAACCTAAGGTGGTGCCTAGATAGTCTTACAGATGGAAAGCCTTCATTAATTTTTATCTTCATTGTATTATCCTAATTTTTAGCTCTTTGCAAGTTGACTATATTGCTGCTTGTGTGAGATTCAGTTTCAGAGTAAGGCACACAAATTTATGTGTATAAATAAAAGCTAAGTGCCTAAACTTCTGTTATAATCAGCAGAAATATAGCCAATACAAAGAGATAAAGTGTAGTTCAACTTGCCCCAAAACCAGCCCATATCTACTTCTCTCTGTGCACTACTGACTGTAAGTATGTTTAGTTTATAAACCCAGTATGGGAGAATTTCTAGATCAAAGAAGTTGACACCGAGATCCCAACACTACACAACCTGTGTTTTGATGGTTTTCCTTCAGAATAGAATTAGTCTGGTCCCACAGATCAAACATCCACAAGCAGATTGATGCATCTCCCAACATATATTTTATCTCTCCCAGGAGAGATAAAATTCACACTGGAGATTTGCTTCGAAAGCACAATTTGATCCAACCGAACAAGTGTACTCAGCATCCTATGCATCTCCATTTACCATAACAGAAACTCAAACATCTATATTGAGATGTCGACAATGCTCTCACTGTACAATGCAATTCCCTTTTCTTCACAATTACCTTTCATGTATCTTCAAACTTACATTTTCTGTCTTTTCTCAGTTCTCAGTTCTTTAATTTCCCTTCAAAAATCATAAAGCACGATTTTGTGGCTTCAGATTGCATTTTTTCACTTTCCTCTACTCTCTCTTGGACAGATTCACTTTATTCTGAAGTCTGGTATCAGAAATTACACACCACTTTAGTTCAATAGGATGGATAAAATACCAGATCTTATGGATTTCTCAGCTGCCTTCAGACCTCACCATAGCTGGTTTCCCCTGCTTTTTGGAACAATATTAAAATGTTGAATCAATGCACAGATGCTTGTTAATAACTTTTACCATGTTTCAACATGTTACTGGTAACAGAAGCTGGGCTGCTTTGAATTAGCTCACCTTTGCTCTTTGCAAAACTAAGTATCATGTTGCGGTATTTTTTTATTTAACTTGTTTCTATGACTTCTGAAAATTAACTGCTACTGGCTCTGACATTACAGTAGTGACCTAATGTACTCAGCCTGAATTTCACCATACCCAGACTACGTCTAACATCCCAAACATCAATGAAGTACAATCTGAGGAAGACATTCAGAGAATAAGTAAATTTTGCTACTCCCATAGTAAGATTCATACATCTGTCAACTCTCACTCAAATGCAGGAAGTGTTCTAAGATTTCTTCTCTTGAAGACATGATATCCACCCTCTTTAGAAATGACTGAGAAACTTCCCAGTCTAATAATCCTTGATAGCCATGCCCACCTGGCAGGCCCATGGCTCTGGGTGTGTGCCCTGGACATGCACCAAGTCAAGCCCAACCCTACGGGTGCACTACCATTCAGCACACCCAAACGTTCCTGGAAAAGGGTCAGAGGCAGGGACCAGGGGAAATCTGCCGTGACCTCTGTGAGGTACCCAGGGATGATGATACAGGGAGGCAGCCTGCAGGCAGGGAGGGAGCACCGAGAGATACTTCCAGGAAAAACTGGGAGAGGAAGAACTTCCTATTTTTTTGTGTCTAAGATAGAAGATGCTTTGAGAAGACACTACTTTTAGACTAGCCTTGTTTTTCAGCAGTTTCTTAAGATTAATAAGAAATAAATGACACTAATCTGAAACCCTTGAAGAAGCAACTTGACTTTCTACCACATGAATGGCTCTGTCCAGATCAGGAAAAAAAAGTAAATCAAAAAACCAAAAGTGCAAAACCCAGCAGTGCCTCTCTCTCTCTTCTGACACCAACCAACTAAGGCAGCCTTATTTGTTCTAATATTCTATTCAACAATGAGGCTTTTAGGCATCAAACTGAGTTGACTTTCAGTACACCATACCCTGCCCCAGCTTTAGCTGAGACTGAGGATGACTAGAATTGAGAAAAATAATTTTCTTCAGGCAAAACTAACAGCATCCTGAGCCAGCGCAAGCCTATTAAAATGGATGATGGTGTGGCTTCAGGTATTACACAAAGAACTGGTGAAAACTTTTGCACAAGTAGCACTCCACAGGTTTTTCCACTGTTCTTTTGGACAAAATGAGAGTTAAACATTTTCCAACCAAACTAACTCCTAGCTTGCTGTAAAAAATGGGGTTAACTGTTGCTGGCTGACTTGTGGACAACCATATGTCTATATCAAAGTTATCAGACAACAGTTCTCCAGATAACAAATCTGATTTTGCAGGACCTCAAGCTCAGGGAGCGAGGTCCCAATCCTCAACACCTTCCATCCTCACCATGCAATGAGCCATTACTGATCCCTGCTCAGCAGCTCAGGGCACAGCCCAGGGCCTGGCCTCCACCTGCACCTTTGTGTGAGCGGTGGCGGCCGGACTTCCGTAGGCATTCTGCCAGCCTGGAAAGGCTCTCTGACAGAGAGCTTGCTGTAAACCAGCTAGAAACACCTAGAAAGCGTCATTCCAAATCCAACAAACCAGGTGTTTTGGTCTCAGTGTGTTATGTGACAGCCCTTGCTTTTAGCCTGAAAAAGTATTTCATAGGATGGAAGGTCTAAAGGCTGATGGCTGAAAAATAGTGAGGGCGGGGAGGGGCAGGAAGCCTGAAGTGTCTTGGATTATTAAGATAGTAATTTCTCTAAGGCGATAGAGACTTCTAAACTTTTTGATTCGTATTCCCTTCCTGGCACTATTCCCTCAAAAGGGTAGTGCAATTTATTAGTACAGATAATATGCTGAACATGAAGACGGCAATAATGTGAACTCTTTCACTGTATTCCTGTTCCTCCCAGCGCCTCAGCAACCCCACCCATCCCAGATACCGTTCCTGTCGGGATTTTCTACCTCCACTTGCTTTCGGACGATCAAACGGCGATGACTTTTATCAAATTCCCAAAGAAAGGAAGAAAACTCGTTTCCAGCCACAGGCAGGCCGGTGGTGGGAAGGCTGCCAAACCAACCCGACGGGAACACCTCTCCCCGGCGCCGCAGCACCAAGCCCCGCGGCGGGTATCCACCCCCGCGCCCCTCTTCCCGCACAGCAACCTCCGCCCCGGTACCGGGGAACCCCCGCGCCATCCCAGGACTCACCAGCAGCGCCAGGAGCCGCACGGCCGCGGCGGGGCCCCGCGACATGGCCACGGCACTCCGCCGTGGGACACACCAGGGGGGGCCACTCCTCCGGATGCCGCGCCACCGCGGAAATGCCGGCGGCCCGTCCAGGGGCGCCCAAAGTATCCGCGGGTGGGTGGAGGTGTGCCAGGCGAGGCCGGACGTCGGAGGGGCAAGTGGGCACCGCGGCCTCCGAGCCGCCGCCCGTCCCTTCCACCCTCGGGAGCGCCGTCCGTCCCACCCTCGGGCGAGTCCCGTCCGCGTGCCGGCAGGTCCCCGTCCGCCCCAGCGAGCTCCGCCGGGGAGCCTGAGGAGGGACGGGGCGGTGCCGCCAGCGCAGCCCTCGGGAAGCTGCGGCTGAACGCCCAAAGGGCTTCCGAAGTTTGCGTTTTATTTCCTCCCTTCCGCCACGGGGAGCGAGCCGGACCGTGCAGGAGGCATGCAGGGCAGCTGTGACACTAAACTAATAAACTAACGAGCAACTTATAGAGGGAGCGCAGTCTCATGGGAAAATAAAATTGTGAGCGTTTTTAGTACAGCCGTCCCTGTAAGCCTCATTTTTCTGCGCTCCGAGCCATACCCTTCCTACTCTTATCTGGCAGAGATCTGTACTGGATACACCTGATTAATTGATGCTTATGAAGGCATAGCTGATTCTTCGTGATGGCGAAACAATTAAATGTGCTTCCCGTGCATCCTCTCTTCTTTGAGGCAGTTACCTAGTTAATCTTTCCAGGATCACAGTCAATTGTGGTAAGTAATTTTTGAAGCCGCTCGTTGTGATACTGTGTGTGATACTGTTAGGGCTCGGAGAGGGGAACCAGCCGTATGGGAGTCCTTCCAATCACATTATGTCCCTTTATTACATGTTGCAACAGTGCACAATAAATAATTTCATATTGTGTGTGATGTCAGTTGCAACAATTGTAATATCCATGGGCATCACGAGGGAAACAGCTTTACCTCACAAGTTATTCTGAAGGTTATGTATATCTCTTTGTGTTATTTACTTAGAATATCACAATTTACAGAATTTGCTGATACCCCGCATTAAAAAAAAAATTCTTAATTTAAAGAAAACAAAAGGCATAAACAAAAAACATGTGAAACACACAGTATTAAGGGTTCTTGGATTCTTTGTTTGTTCTGACACTAAAGCACTGCACTGGACTGATCACTTTGTAACCAGACAGAACTGTGTACATTCACACAACAGAACACCCTGAGCTGCTCTGAGGATCTTCTTCGGGGTGTCAAGGTGTAGTTTGGTATACGTTTAATAGCTGATGTAGCTACCATAGCTAATGTTGGGAGAAGTACTGTGAAGTTCTCTTTTACTTATTCCTGTTTGAGATGAGGCAGAGCATGTCTCAAAGCGGTTCATATTACACCCCTTTAACTGGGTGATTTAGAATTAGATTCTATTTTCAGATGTATATTACATTTTCTAGACTGATGGTTAAGTATTTATTAACATCAAAAGACTGTGAGAGAAGAACCTTGATTTGCAACTTTCTTCTTAATCTGCGAGTTGCTTTGTGGAATTCTGAAACAGATTTTAGTTGCCGATCCAACACATTGTTAATGAAGTGATAGTATATATATAGTTACAACTACTAGTCAATTTTTAATGCTGATATGGTGGAGTAAAAAGCTAATTTAATTTCTTTCAAAAAATTCTTAACATTGATTCCCTTTTGAAGTTACAGGAGGCATTAATAGAATCCTCTCTTCTTTCCAGAGCTCAATAGCCACAATTATGCAAATTGTTTTGCCAGAGCTTAGAGGTCTCTTCTTATGTTGCTTATAATTTTAGTGTGGGTCAGCTACATGTCTTACACATCCTACAAGAACCTCAGCCATCATAAAAAAGTTTAGGCCTTTTTTTTTTTTACTTAGTTCCCTTGTATGAAAATCTTCTATTATTCATATTTTACTGAAATAATTTGCCTGCTGCTATGAAATGAATGTCAAACAGTATCGACTTGTTTTTTAAACAGATAGTAAGTGTGTCAGCAACCACTGAAGCTGAATTTCTTTCTGCCTTTCCTTTGCTTTAACCTGGCAGCAGCTAAACACTCCTCCTCCCACAACCAGGCTGCGGTTCTGCCCCTACAATCAGTTTGCATGGGAGGTTCCACTGAACATTAGATTTTTGTTTTCCCTCTGGAGACAGCAGCAGTTCAGAGTTCACCAACACTGCAGAACAAAGAGAAAGTTCATCTTTGCTTTTCAAACCAAAAAAGCAGCTGAGCCCTTTCTCGGTGCCTGGTGAGGAGTTTTCCAAGGTGTGAGGCACGTACAAGGTTGCTCTTGTCTCAGAGTACAAACATCTGTCTAAATTCTCTTGATAAGCTTTTAACAGCAAATAAGTTATCGTCCAAAACAACTTAACTTTTCTCGGGAGGGAGAGTGTTTGCTTTCAGGAATGGTAGTTGTCAGCACAAGTATTCTAGAGAGTTACTACTGCACCCTTGGTGTAGGGGACAGTGGCTGGATCTTGGTGACTCCCCTGAAACCTTGCCTTGCCCCCAGCTTTGCCTGCCACTCCCTCTTTGTGCTGACTAATACTGCCTTACATCAGTGCCTGGAAACTGCTGGCTTCCCTGGGGTGGAGGACAAGGACATGCTTAGATCAGACCAGCAGAGTCCACCTGTGTTTCTTACAAAAGCAAAGGTAACTTTACTGCAGCTGTGGTTTTTTGTTGAGGTTTTTTGTTTCTTCTAGAAAAGTACAGTTTCTTCTTTTAGACAAGTGATTCAACCAAATGTGACAAGTGCAGTACCTAGGAAATGGTGTTAAGGTGAAAATTCAAGTGCATATTCTTAGTCATGAAATGTTGGAATTCATTTGAGATTAATTAAACAAATATTTTGCATTATTTGAAATTATGTCTTTAATCTTTTCTGCATTGTTTAAAGATTCTTTAGTGCCCCAGCTGCTACTCATTTTTTGGGAAAAGATCCCAGTAGAAAGCAGTGTATCAGGGCTGTGCATGAACATATCAAAATTGCATTTAGTTATTCAAAATAGATAATGGATAATGCATATTCTGTGAAAAGTTATACATATCAGAGTTGTCTGCTAACCCCCAGACAACTCTTGAGACTGGAGCTGTTGCATTAGGTACAGTCACCAGCTTTGAAGTGCTTGCAGGACCAACCACCTGTAATTTTTTGGGGAAAACAATGGACAGACTGAGGAGAGAAATACATTAGCAACAGGGTTTGATACTTAAAGCAAACACTTGGCACTCTCAGAATGGAGTCTTTGTTCTTCCTCTGTGTGTTAGCTATGTTTTTTATTCCCCATGCCTCCTGTCATGTTTCTTAAACAAATTCAAACAGTTTAGTCCCTTATAACCACCAGGAATAATTCCCCCCCCTTTCTTTTTCTTTAACTCCTCTCTCACTCAGCTTCTTTCACCTTATCTTTCTATATTCAGCTCTTTCCCTTATATCCACTCTCCTGTTTTCTGCCTGCCTGGTTTTTCTTTTCTGGTGTGGCCAGGTTGTTTAACTTTCCAGGTGCCAGGTGCAGCTGTGGAAATGAGGAAGCCTGCCGAGCTCTGAGCTGTGGGATTGGCAGACCCATAATATAGCAAGACCAGATCCTTGCCCTGAACACAGGCATTTTGTTACTGTCTGACAGGATGAAATACTGTCTTTTATGTGTATGAAACAAGGAGTGGCAGAGCAACCCTTTTGTTGCTTTCGTCTGCATAGCATAGCAACAGAGGCTGCCCTGAAGTTGCCTGGAGACTTTGTTCAGGGTAGTGTCACTCTCTTTCTGGGAAACTTTACATGCCACAGAGCGTTTAGGTGGATACAAATAAACAGTTGCTCTCTGTGCAGCTGATAGAATAGAACAGAATAGTTCAGCTGACCTACAATGGTCAGTCCAACTGCCTAACCCCTTCCGGGCTGACCAATAGTTACAGTGTGTAGTTAAGGGCATTGTTAAAATGGCTCTTAAACACTGGCAGACTTAAGGCAACAGCCACCTCTCTAGAAAGCCTGTTCCAGTGTTTGACCACCCTTTTCATTAAGAAATGCTTCCTGATGTCCAGTCTGAAACTCTTCTGGTGCAGCTTTGAGCCATTCCCTTGTGTCTTACTACTGGATACCAGGGAGAAGAGATAAGGACCTCCCTCTCCACTTTCTCTACAGGCAGCTGTAGAGAGCAAGGAGGTTGCCCCTCAGCCTCCTTTGCTCAAAACTAGATGAACCCAAAGTCCTCAGCCACTCCTCATAGGAGATTCCTTCCAGCCCTTTCACCAGCTTTGTTGCCCTCCTCTGGAGACATTCAAGGACCTTCACATTCTTCTTGATTTGTGTGGAGCTAAGAACTGCACACAGCACTCCAGGTGAGGCCACACCAACACAGAATACAGAATGATAATTGCCTCTTTTGACTGACTGGTCATGCTGTGTTTGATGTATTCCTGGATGGGGTTTTCCGTCTAGGCTACCAGGGCACCCCAAATCTTTGTTCACAAAGCCTAGCCATGAATACCAGGGCACACACTGCTGGCTCACACCGAGGCTGCTGCTAGCCAGCACCCCCAGATCCCTTTCAGCAGGGCTGCTTTCCAGCCACTCTTCTCCCAGTTTATGCTTGGCATATGTAGAAATATGTTTGACATTTGTAGAAATATTAGCCTTTTTTTAGTATTTGAATTTTCGTCAATGCTGGACAACTGAACTGTATTCAACAAAAAGGTAATTTTGAAAAGTTGCACCTTGGAAGCACTCTCTGCTGATCTTATTGTAATCTGTCAAGTCCAGTGTCAGCTGCAATGGTACAATGTAAGTAGATCAGTCTAAGTGTATCAGCGACTCTATATACAGGAATGTGGCATTCCCAGTCTCAGAAGAAAAAGGAGTATTATTGTGGGGGATTTTTCTGTCACAATTGAGATACATGAGCTAATATACATAAAACTATTGTGTGTGCCTTTGCACTGTGTCAGTAGGTAACCTTAGAAGGGTTTGGCTTAGCAAAAAAAGAGGGCCCATTTAAAACTGAAGAACAACACAGGCACATAACCAGTTATCAACTGATCTGAAGTTTAGGCTGGAAATTAGAAAAATGGTGAACTCTCAGATTGGGGGTGTTGGAGTATCTCGTATGGAAACTTAGGGACAAGAACTCAACTGGTTTTGGGGCAGATTTCAGTCAGCTCACAAAAGTGATTCTGTAATGTGATTGCCAGTTATCAATGGACTGGTTATGAGAACAGAGAAAGTTCCTTCAAATTTTTATAGAATCATAGAATTGTTTGGGTAAGAAGGGACATTTAAAGGTCATCTACTCCAATGCAATGAACAGAACATCTTCAACTAGATCAGGTTATATAATAGAACAATATATTAATGAGTGTAATTCCAAGTTAAATGAAAAAAACTCAGGACACAATTTATATGCATATTCTTAAATTTTCCAAGTCTTTGATTTATAAAGTGAGAAGGGCACCCAGGAGCAGTCACATGATTCAAGCTAATGAAGATAAAGCAGGGGATGACGAAGAGCAAAAATGAAGATTTAAGTAAGCTATCAGTTGAACTTTCCAGTAGTAACTAAAGGACAACTGGGAAGCTGTTGAATCCTCACTACTGGAAACTCTTAGGGTTAGGATGGCCATTTGTCAGGAAAGTTAGCAGTAAAATTGATCTTCTCTTGAATCCCTTCTGTTCCGATTTGCATTAGGCAAATTTGATTTAATAAAACAGAAACAAGTTAGATGGGACTGTGAACTCCTGTCCTTTAAACCACTCTGCTTTCCTATTTAGTGTCTCCTGGTGATCTGAGAAGGGCTGCTGATGTAGTCAGGTGCTGTTTTTTAGCCATCAGGGATGTAGAATCATAGAATCTTATGACCTTAAAATCATCTAGTTTCAGCCTCCCTGGGTGGGATGCCTTGCAGAGAGATCTAGATGGATTGGAGCATTTGGCAGTGGTTAATGGGATGAAATTTAACAGGTTGAAATGCTGAATTCTGCCCGTAGGATGGAGTAAAGCCAGGCACAAGTATAAATTGGGAGAGAAGTGACTGGAGAGCAGCCCTACAAAAAGAGGCAGGGACACCTTCCACTAGACCAGGTTGCTCAGAACCAGAGGATGTCCTGGGGTTCTGAACCAACCTGGCCTTGGACACTTCAGGGATGGGGCACCTATCTGGAACTAGCTTCTCTGGGCAATCTGTTCCAGTGTCTCACAGTGTACTCCTGCTTAATTTTTAGACTAAACTCTGAACTTAGGTGTAATAAAATTTAGAGCACCCCCAGCATGACAGTGGAGCAGAACTGATAAGACTTACGATACAAATGGGTGTATTTCTTTTCATTCTGTCTCTGAGAATGGCAATTGGAGATGCCGTTTAGGAATTGTGTACAATCCTGGCTATTGTTTGCAGTTCGTTCCCTAGTACTCACCCAGGTGAGCCTATTTAGTTTGTATTTATAGACCTGTTACACATGAATTTCTCCTGTCCCTTTCTAAGGCTTTTGATGGTGCACCTACAGCCTACCATGGTCATTTTTATTCAGTAACATATTAACTAAAAAAAGTCAAGAAGATAAAAGTCAATGTACATACCCAGAAACAACACAAGAAAAGCATTATTTTCCTACTAATATTAATGAATTTTGCATGTCCAATAGCTGTTATTTTGCTATTTGTATACGAACATTTGATCTAGAGTGGATTTTACAGTCAAATGGCATTCATTTTAATAGACATTCAGCATCAAAGACTTGAGAAGTGTCCTCTGCATTTGTGCTACAGGCACATGGCTGGCAATGCATTTATAGGTCTTACGAAAAGACCTGAACACCTGAGCATCTTACAAACATTGATGAATTTATAATCATATTCCTAAGGGGAAGAGAGTAAGTGGCCATTCTCCATTTCAAAGACAGTTTATTGAAAATTCAGAAAAATTAAACAACATACCAAGGTCCTGGGAAGACTTTGTCTCCTAAGTTCTGGTCTGGTGTCACAGTTCACCTCCCTGACAACTTGAGCCTGCAGCGACTGGCACAGAGACAGACTCTCACCTAGACCTTTGCTACTGGATCACTGTAAATCAAAACCTGCAGGTACAAAATTACTATTTATTTTACCTAGATTTTGACTGGCTTGAAACAAATCTTTAATGAAGCAGATGGAAAAAAGGCCGTAAGTAATGTATATGTATTTTTTTTTTTAATATTTTTAGTGCTTTCCTGAAAGGTAGGAAAAATAAAAGGATTAAGCAGATAGCTATCTAAATTTTCAGGTAGGCCCAATAGTGTATAATGAACATCAAAAGTCAGGGTATGTAGTGCGTGTCAATTAAGCAGCTTTTATTTCCTAAATAGGCATATTATGACTGTTCCACTTCATAACTTATTTCATTGTATCCTGAATTACAAGAAGCTCTTTGACCACTGGTCACAGTAAGAAAATATGACAAAATGTGCATCCCAAACTACCACCAAATGTAATTTTGTCATTAATCTCCCTTTTGTAAAATTTCAGTGCACTTGAAATATGAAATAACTGTCTATTGACCCATTTTTAACTTGTACGTGTGCTCCCATAGATTTTAACGCAAGTTACTTGAGCATAACAACTGGTGTTGTTTAACATAATTTTGATCTACTTCCACTTAAGCAAGTTCTAAATACACAGAAGTTAAATGATAAATTATCTTTGTTGCATTGGAATTGGAATATCATCAGACCAATAGCAATGTTGTTGCTACAAATTTGAAGATGTACAATTTTTTTTTTCTAATTTAACTTCCTGAAAAGATATTTAAATCATTATCTCAAATATGTGTGAGTGCCAAAAATCATTCTGTATGAAACACTGAGGAAAAAAGATGTCAAAATGTTAAGGCAAAATAAAATGATAGATTAGGTGACATTTACTTAATACATGATTCTCTTTTTAAAAGACAATTATTTACTGAATTCAGATGAACCTTTTTTAAAAATCTCTGTAAAAATATTTATTATCATGAACGCTGGCCTGGAACATTAGAAAGAAATTTGATTCAGAAAAGTTAAAATGTTCAGTTTATACTTTTAGAACCAAAGTGCTTTTGCTTGATTCAACTAATTTTGACCAGTACTCACAGAGTGTGCCTGCGATTGTGCTGCCCAAATACTGGGTTCCTAGTGCCTTCTGCTCTCTTTCTTCTCTGTGGCTTGTTCTCCAACATTAATCTATAGCTCCTCTGAAGAGTTGCAGGACAGAAGGATGTCACAGAAAAAGCCTCCTAAAGAGAGAGAACAACTCAGAGAATAATGTGTTGAGGAAATTATACTGTAATTCTTGTGAGACCTGGCACAAATTTCTGCTTGACAATCTAAAACAAAGTATCTTAGTCAATTTGACACCTGAAATAGTTTTGTCTTGGGACCCCTTACTTGCTAAATCAATACTTTTTCTTTCCTTTTTTTTTTTCCCTGAAAGAATGAGATTTATTCTGAATGAACCATCAGTTTTAAAAAAACTACATTTCCCACTGATAAATGGAAAAAAAATACCCTGAGCCAGTCTACTTAAAACATGATGTTCCAAATGATCATTTATTGTATTTTTTCAGTGCCATTCAGAAATTATTACAAACAAATCTCTAATATTTTATTTATGAAGACACACAACCACTGTAATATTAATTATATTTTAAATAAAATTTAAATGATGCATTTGGTGATTTAATAGTAAGGATCATTTGAATTATGCAGTTATGTTAATTCAAGCAAAACAGTAGACTTCTTTTCGTTGCTGCTTAAATTGTGTGGTCTTTTCATATTGCACATACTAAGTGCTTCTCACAACAGTTTAAAAGTGTTATTTATTACCACAAAATCAGGACAGAAACTCGCAGTTCAAATTCAGATCATATTCCCACGATAGAAATCTAATGAGACCCTCAGCTTGTGGCTCCCTTTTCTTCTATGGCAGTATATTTTTCATCGTGCCAAGATGTCAGTGAGCCTGTTTAAAACTGTAGGATCCTGCTGCCAAGAAAACCCAAGTTAAAAAAATAAGAAAGTCATAAACTTGGTGTTGCAAGCTGCTTACACTTCAGTAAGAGTTTTTTGTTTGAATGGTTTAGAGCAGGATTGATATCACTACTGTCTTTCTTTCCTGAAAACCATTAATTCTTCATTATTAAACAGTATGATTAAAGGTAAGACAGCAAGCAGGCTTCTAAATTACAACTGGAAAAAAAGAAACAAAACTAGCATCTGCTAGTCAGGATTAAACTATATGCTATTTTTTTAATAATAAAGATAGGAAAAGAATTTGCAGAGAATATTTAATGAACCAATGATATGTTCATATCTTCAGATACATTTTTTTCCCCACAATTTGTAGTAGCCTAAAAATATCCTCATTTCACTAAGAGAACAATTTTAAGAAAGTCTGTAAAAATTACACAGCAATAGGAATTAATATTCAGAAGTACACTGGAAATGCACTGAGGGATAATGTAATTGCTGTTTGATGTGAGAAACCAATATTAAAAGATGCTAGAAATATTTCAGGAAATTGTATTAAATAATAATTGATAATTAAAGAATTGGTAAAAGATAGTACTAGAAGTAGACAATCGCTCCATAACCAAAATCTGTCCTTTGAAACAACAATTTTTCTCTATTAATTCTTCCTCTTTCTATTTCTAGACATGCAAGAGACCATAGTTCAGACACTCATACTTCACACAACATTCCTGCTCAAGGAATTCAGCATGTGCTCCTGAAGACTAATTTTATTACTTTAAACACAATTAGGAAAAATATTTCTGATTTGCATAAGACGATTATGGAAATATTTACACAAGACTTCATTTTTTCTTTTTTTTTACATTAAAAAATTTCTCTAGTGGGCTTTGGCTGTATTGCATAGGCTTTCTAAATGTCCCGAGAGTCATATATATTTCAAGTGTTTGATGTTTTTTATGTAAACAGGTGGTTACCAAAATGAAAGGGAGTTTGTCAGCATTTCAGTGATTTCCACACAAATTCTCCAGATATAAAAGGATATAGCTTTATATATTAGTACATCTTTTCCTTCTCTAAAGAATGGTTCCAGGAACCGTAATTACAATTGGTACATAACTTATAGGAGAGACGAATCCCTCTGAAGGCAATGCAATTTTAGTGATACTTGAGATAAGCAAGGCTATAGAAAGAAGCAGAACCAACAAAGAAGCAGAACCAACAATACTACAGATATTATGGAAAGAACACTTAGCATGCACAGCTGCTTTAGAAAAGAACTTAAGGCTATGGAAGGGACCTTTTCTCAAGGTAGCCTTGAATTTGGTCATAACTCCTGGGGATTACTGATGTTAATGGCAGTGGCATTGACTTGGAGGGCACTGCAGGTTGTTACTGACAGCAGGTCTAGTTGCATTTTGAAAAGCATCTTTTAAAAAACCCTTTCTTGATATCAGACTCAGAAACTTGTCATCCATTTATTCTGAGATAAGTTAGTCTGGATATGCAAATTTCTTTTCCATTTTATACACTGGGAGATTCACACACAACTCTTAAACTTTTCAGTGACCTATCTGTCAAAGCTGAAGAAGTAAAATTTGAGGGTAACTACTGATTTGGTGATCTAGCAATAAATGCTAGTCCCTCTCTATAACTCTATTTTATTTACACTGAAGTGATGTTGCATACACTAGGGTTACTATACATATGTTACAGAAGAAAAATGAGATAGGAACTACATTTCAGTATTTTGCTCCTTCGGATTGTATTCTAAGCCATGATAAGGTACTGCTAGAATAACAGAGTCCAGTAGAGCTGGTTTTGTGGGAAAATAAAAGCCAGATTTAATTAAAATTATAGAATCATAAAGACTTTTTCAATTAATACATTCAAATAAACTTTCAAAATATCAATGCAAAATACATTGACATATGAAATAAAAGTTCTCCACATTGCTTATTAGCAAATTTGTATTGCTTCCAAGTGTTTTTTTCTTTTCAGGAAGACTTCAGCTACCAGTGTCAGTGATACAGTACTTGCTATTGCCTCCTAACACCGCAAAGCTTCTAAGACTTTCTTTTCTTGTCAGTATTAGAAAAGAGAATTGGCATGGTGTATTATAGCTCTCTTAGCATAACCTGACATTGGAGATTTAAATGGTAGTCATAGTTTGGCACAAAATTCTGACTAAGAGTTCCCGGTTGTCACTGAAGTCCTTTTATATTTAAGCAAAGCTGTAATGGTAATGGAGAAAAGATGAAACCCAACATCTTCCTGCGTGACAGTGTCAACACGGCAGCACGAGCTACGAAGAATCGCTGGTCACGCTCCTCACCATAAGAGTAACAGCATGGCAGGCTCTGGCAGAGTGTTTGTTTTACTGAGAACTTCAAAAAGCAGTGAAAATGTATTATGTTTCTATAATTATTATTTATAACTATTGTAGGTGATGGGAGAAATGGTCGAAAGTGCCGTTTTGTAGCGCTTCTTGAATTACATGCAAAGTAAAATGACGCATTTGAAAGTGCTTATTTAGTCTTGAGTTGACTAATTATTAATTACATTCTTTTCCTTTCTTGTCAGTGAGGGGCTATTAACCCAAATCTGCTTACTGTGGAAGATCACTAAGCAGCATAGTACTTTAACACTCTTTTGTATGATGTTAATTCATGATGTACTGTATGCACACAAGGATCCTCTCTCACTGCTCTGCTTGGTAATCAGATCTCTCTCCAAAAACATTAATGTCTGTTTGTACACTTGTAGTGCTAGCTGGAGAGAAATAAATAGATTTAAAGCTAACTTCTGCTTTCCCTTCACTGACAAAGTCCTGCATTTAACCTTGAAATGGGGCACCCTTCAGAAATCCTCACACAAGTAGGAATCCCTGAAATTTTAGCGCTATTTCTTAGTTATAAATAATAATAATATTCTCGATGGGTGGCAGCTAATGAGTGTCAGTGCAAACGGCGATTTCAGCGGGAAGGGATGCTGGCAGAGGCCTTACTGACTGGAGTACTGCACGGTGCTGTACTTTGTCACTCGTCTCCGGGAGGTGCCTGGAGATGCTGTGCCCATTGCCTGTCCAAGGTGACAGTCAGCACTGAGCACCTGACCTGTGCTGCTCAGGCCCCCCAGATTTGCCCCCCCTAGGCTTGTTCCTCCCAGGCTGCTCATGCCAGACCCTGACACTACTCTCTCCGTGACCACCACATTGTGGGCATTTGATAACTCTGAGGGGATATTTATTAGGCTGCCTGGCATGCCGGAGGCAGGCCTGAACACCCTTTCTGTCACTACCACATTTGACCCATCTACCAGATCGGGAATGCTCAGAGACGCTGGAAGCCGGGAGTTAGGCGCAATTACTCTTTCGGTGACAATAACATTGGACCCATCTGCGAGATCAGGGATATCTAGCATGCCACGCAAATCAGAGGCAGATGCAGGACCGACAACCCTTTCTGTTACGACGACGTTGGATGCCCGCAGAGGGTCAACACAAAGAGAGGGGGAGCCAGAGGTGTAGGTCTCAGTCACCGTCATGTTGCCGTGGAGCAAGGGATCTGGCATCGGCCTTGGGGGCTGTATGGTTGACCCAGATGTGTAGGTGTTTTCAGTAACAACCGTTGTAGTGCCAACTGGGGGAGGCATCGGTGCACTTCCATTGACAACGATGGTGGTTCCAGGCGGTGGGAGGTTTAGATCACTTTCAGGGTTGGGAAAGGTGACGTTGACGCCTGGCCAGGGTGGGTTGACGTCAGGGAAAGGTTCGATCTCTTTGCCCAGACAGATCTCTGCCAGGGTCCTAAATTTTGGTCCTAATGTATCCAAATATGTTTCATCTGTATCTTCTCCGATAAAGCTGCAGCAACCCACAGAGCCAACAGGAGTACCGACTCCTTCGTGATCATAGATTAATAGGCAGTCATTTGCTGGCCGACCTTCATCTTCATCTGCATACACGAATGCTTTCTGTAGTTTGCAAAAGCAGGAAAATAAAAAAAAAAAAAAGGAACAGAACAGAGTGACTTTTCATCAGGCCTTTAACCACGGATACTCAAACCATAGTAAGGTTTCCCTAATCACGGTAAGACCCAGCTGACTTGAAAGATGGGACATCAACAGGACAGATTATACCATCAACATTTTTTAATCCTGAAATAATTTTTTATTCAAACATTACTGTGTTTTATTCTTGTTTCTGCCAACATTTTGCAACTCCAGTTTGGTCTGCCATCAGTGGGTCTGACTGGGGGGCAAAGGAGATGGGTGAACGAATGCACTCTTTGGGTAGCACTATGTGAACAAAGTCGTAGGAAGAGGAGTGAAGCAGGTTATTGAGAGGAGCAGTGGAGAGGCCAGGATAGAAGAGATGGGATGGAGGATTGGCCACTGTGGGGAAGACTTGGTGAGCCCAGAAGGGAGTCCATTTTGAACAGGAAGGAGATTGCTGATTTAGGATGGTGTTTGGGATCCTGAAGTGGCTGATGCAGAGAGATCAAGCAGGAAAGAGGAGAATTTAAAGTGATTACATGGTGAGATTGGAGGAAGCAGGAAACAATGGAAGGGGAGGTCTGGGAGGGAGAGTCAGAGAGTTTGGGGATTGAGATGGTCAGCAGGAGGAGTAATCTGTGGAGGGCCATGGCTGCCAGACAATTATTGATTGCGATCTGGGAGAAGTCCATGCTCAGGACATCAAGACTGCTCTGTCCTCTCCTCCACTGACCCTTGCTTAGATTTTGAAATATAGCAATCCTTATATATTAATTGATATTTTGGTGACATATGCAGTTATAACATTTATGCCTCATAGTTCATGCCTATTATGAAAATATATCTCATGAAGACATTAATCATGTAAATTCCATACCTTCTTTTTATACCATATTTAAAGGCTAATTCATGTTTGTCAATGGCAAAACTGCATATTGTTGTCCCTTGTAGTTCACAAGTATTTTAGTGAACAGAAATGGCAATAAAAATTAGGAAAACAGTGAACTGATGTTCACAGTTCTTTAGGGGTTAAAGTCACTTCAGGCTGTACCGAAAGTAGGAGTGAACAATTTCACAAAGTTATTTCTTTATACACTGAAAAAGGTGAAAAATACATTAATTTAGTGGCCACTTACAAAGCTGAAATAATTTAGTTGCTTTCTACCCACAAATGCAGTGTGTCCATCAGTTTTACAAAAAGACTATTGAGCAATCAAATCTACTACAGCAGCAGCTCAAAGGCAGTACTACTACTAGTGTAATTTTTCCTACTTGTCCAGTCAGTTTTGCTTTTACATCAGTCTTATACTATGGAAGTTTCAAATTGACTAGAGTTATTTTGGATTTCTACCATGTAACCTGGGGAGAAGAATCTAACAAAAAGTAGGCTCACAGATGTAACTCAAAGAATATCAACTAATTACCTCAGAGAAATAGTTGTCTAGGAAGGCCATGTTCACTCCTCCTTCTCGATACTCCTTTATTGTTCCTCCAATTGACCCTTTTACTTCTCCTGTTCCAGAAATTCCTCCAGCTGTTCCGTAACCAGTACCAGTGCCATAACCAACTCCTGTAGTTTCTTCAACACCGGAAGCTACTACTCCTCCTCCTCCATATGTGTTATTATATATCTCTGAAAACAGAAAAAGTTATCCTTCCCATGCTCTATTAAAATTTACACAGAATTCAGCAGTTGTTTTTATAAATACTATAAAGACACTACTGAGTTTCTAAACATATTTTAGACCACTTTCAGTCACAGATACATACAAGCATTAAACCTGCAATAACAATTAAGCACATATTAGTGGACATCTAAGACCTTGATTTTATTCCTGAGGCTAGGCAGCATGTTCAGATATGCTTTAGTAAATCAATTATTTATTTTGGTTATTGACTGGAGGCATTTTCTGCATGATGTACATATATGCTGTCATGGGGTTTGCATTAGAAAGTCAGATAATGCTTGTGGATAGTTATGTAAATACATAAATGTATATTTGTGATCACATCAGGTTTAAAATTATTTTGCCTTAAGGTCTTAGAAAAAAGAAAGGCTCTTTTACTCCTTTCACATTTTCTAGTGGTTAAATTTTTAAGGGGGGTTAGAGAGAACAATAATGGATCAAAATAACCACTGATTTATAATGCAGAATGAAGACAGTCTTCACAATAAGTTATAAAGTAATACTTACAGGACTTTATCTTCTCAAAATTTTTTCATATATGGATAACAAGGAAAGAGTGGTCTTAATGATCAGTGTATTTTATGATAATAGAATTGCATACAATAGCCTTGACTATGGTTACATTAGGAAACATAGACTAAATTATATTTTTTTCATTTTTATGAAGTGAAAACATACGAGAACATTTTTGTATAAATAATAGTCAGCAGAGAAATTGTCTTGCAGAATAACATTTCTTCCTGTCAGAAGCTAGTGAAAATGGATCTGTACCAGCATCCTTCCTTCCTGTTGTCATGTGAGGAATGAGGGACAAAGAGAAAGTGGCACTACGCAGCTTGATTTATTCTCTATGGTCATCGAATTCCTGGGGGAACCTTATCTCAGAAGCATAAATTTATTGTGCTATGTACCAGCTTTCTGTCTAGTTTAATGCACAAATGATAAGTAGTTACCTAGCTGCTTGACATCTCTTTTGGGAAGCAGAGCCTGGAAACTGGGAATCTTTCATGCTGAGTTATGAAAGCAAATTTCCTTATTCTGGCCTCAGGATTGATTTCTGCTAAAACTGGTGTCTGGAAAAGACCCTCCACTCAGTAGCTGGAATGATAAAGAAAAATTGCCTGAGATTTGAAAGCCTCAAAAGCTCATCCCTCAGATTCTTTATTCATTCTGGAGGTTCTAGTAGCATCAGTTTGACTATCTGTAGATGTAAGATTGGAAGGGTTGTGTTGTAGCTGGGAAACTAAAGTGCTCCATGAATCAGAAGGCATGAAGTTCTGAAAGATAGATTTATGACTGTGTACATAGAAGATTTTGGGATCTGCTTACCAGAGGGTTCACCAAAATCACCTCCTGCAGCTGTTGTTGGGGCAAGAATGTGCGAGACATCCTGGAAAACAACATTTTGACTCCTTTAGTGATGACCTTGAAATTCCCATGTGAAGACCAAGACTTTCAGAATCATGCTAAGGAATTAGCACTTTAAACTATTTATCACAGAATATGCCAAGTTAGAAGGGACCTACAAGGATCATCAAATCCAACTCCTGGCCCTGCACAGGACCATCCCCAAGAGTCACACCACGTGCCTGAGAGTATTGTCCAAATGCTTCTTGAACTCTGTCAGGCCCAGTGCCATGATCTCCTCTCTAGGGAGAGCTCTTAATTATCATCCCCATTAAAACAAAACCAAACTAAAACTAAAACCAAACCAAACACTACAATTTTTTTTAATTGTCAACATAAACAGTGATCAGTGGGGATGATTTGTGTTACTTTGTCCTAAATTTTCACTGAAGAAGTTTGCTAGTTATTGTGTTTCATCTGAGGGAATAGTAACACCAAACTATTGTGCCAAGCTAACTGAACACAATTAAAAGCACATAAACTCCATCTGAGAATATTAATTAAGTATCACCTTTCGTGTCTGCCTGGCAACTGTTGACAATGCCAGACTTCTTTTAGGAGAAGACACAACACCACAATCACTCTCTACAGTCAAATGCAGTCTTTTCTCTAAATATGAGTTACTACTGATTTTAGAAACATGGAATGTACTGACCCTGTCTTCAGGCTGTGCACCTTCTATTCCCCATGGATGAATTGCCCCTTCTGTGCATTCAGGTACAGGTTCAAATCCAGTTCCAACTCCACCTGCAGCGCCACGTCCACAGCCACAACAGTCGCTCATTGACATCAAAATTGGAATCACTTAACAGGACGAGAACAGGAAACGGGGATTTAGAACATCTCTTTCTCACAGGAATAGCTGCTTCTCTCAGAGGGGAGATGCTCACAAACTTTTGAAAATATGTCTTTAAAATATTTCAAACCAAGCAGCCTGCAAGTCTGGCTTTCAGAATCACTAGCTGCTTTTGGAAATGAATGTATTTAGAAATTCAGAATAATTTGTACCTTTAGTTATAGCAGAGCAACGCAGGGGTGGAGTAGGGCTGTTACTCCAAATTTATGCCCATAGACCTGGGAACAGACTTTGATCTGTCTCAACTGAATCAATATAAGTCGCATACATATGAAAATTAAACAAACAGAACCAGTCTTGCTATGTATAGCATTTAGTGCTATTCATTCCTGATATATAAGCATACATTTGTCTCTTCAAATATTGTAATTGAAAAGAAATACACATTAGTAATAATGTACATATGAGAATCAGTGGAGAGATATCCATCAGACTACAGTGATCTTTGGCTAAGGTTCCAGTTGCAGTTTTCACATCACATATGCATAATGCTTGATTTGAAAAAACAACAGAGGCAACCCCTAAGCCCAGATTTCCACAAATGTTTACGTAGAGTGAGTCAGGTTTCCCAGTGTGCTGTTATTATTCTTTGTTGTTTCAAGAACACAGTGTTGGAAATTGCAGAATTCTGTAAATACCAACATTGAAAACACTGCTCATTTTAAAAAGGCAATGCAATATTAATTCATAGAATCATGGAACGATTTGGGTTGGAAAGGAGCTTGAAGATCATCTAGTTCCAACCTCTCTGCCATGGGCAGAGACACCTTCCAGCATCCATTTTGCTCAAGGCCCCCTTCCAGCCTGGCCTTGAACAATTCCAGGGATGAGGCATCCACAGCTTCTCTGGGCAACCTGTTTGTACCTTATGACTCACAGTAAAGAATTTCTTCCAAAACCTGCCCTCTTTCAGTTTAAAGCCATTTCCCCTTGTTCTATCACTGCACACCCTTGTAAAAAGTCCCTCTCCAGCTTTCTTGTAGGCCCCCTTTAGGTAGGTTATTCTGAGGTCTTCCTGTAGCCTTCTCCAGCTTGAACAGCCATAACTCTCTCAACCTGTCTTCACAGGAGAGTCACTACAGCCCTCTGATCATAACATCAAAGTGAACTGAAGAGAAAAGGGGGAAAGGCTGAGCAGTGTACAAAGTGCTGCCTCACAGTGCACTACTAAGGACATATTAGTCCAGACTACCAACTAGGAGAGGAGATTTCCAAAGGCAGAATGATTGTCCTGTAACATTAGTCACCCATAACACAACACTTGCCACTCCAAACTTTTGTGGTTTTTGACTCCTACTAATCAAAGATTAAAACCCCAAACAAACCCTGCTCCTGAGAAAATCAGGGTAAAAAAATCCATATCCTCAGTTTTTTTTAGTCAGTATTTCTTCAATGGTAAATTTTAGATGTTGATTACTTGATGCCCAGGCCATTAGAGAGGGTAGATCATATCTGATTATGGTGTTCTGAGAAATAATTGCTTGCATAAATTCTAACTTGAGCCATTCTTATCCATGAAACTCATACTTCTTCAAAATACTAGGACATATGAATGAATGTACTTTTTTGATCCTGTTATAATAAATACTACTTGTTTTTAATAGATATAATATTTGGAAGTAATAGCCAAAAGTGTAAAATCTAAGATGATAGTATCTATTGTTCTACTACTGAAATCTGTCTTTGAGCACAAAGGAATCTTGGTCTTTACATCTTTTCTTACCCAACCTGGAGCTGATACTTGTCCATTTCTTCTAAGAACATAATGGAAGGACAATTGCATACTCTAGGTTTTAAGTGACTGAACAGCTTTGTCTGATGGTTTGAGAACTAAATAACATCTTAACAAAAAAACAAACCCTAAGTTTTAGAAGGGAAGTAGTTAATTCTGAATGAAATGTGTATGTAAATGTGTATAACATAAAATATATAGAAATTCTTTTAATTTAAAAGACAAATTTTTCTTGTCAAATGGCCTATAGGAGCCAATAGATTAACAACCAACCAGAAAAGTCACCTTGTTTTAGAAGAATTACAAAGTACACTTTTAGAAAGGTAATAAAATTGTTTTCTTAATTTTATACTTACAAACAAATATTAATCCACCAAGAAACATCAGGCCAATGGCAGCACCGCTCAGTGTGGTCGGTGATTGGTAGTCTCTGCCATAATTTTCATTTCCATAATTGTCGTCAATGGATGCAGTATATCCTCCCTCACCTCCATCGTATCCATCAGTATAAGCCTGCCAGTCTGTGTGGTCCTCATAATATCCTCCTCCAGGTCTAGTCTGACCATCACCACCACCTTGTCCTCCTGTATCTTCCCGGCCTTCTCCACCACCACCACCCTCAGTGCCACCACCACCAGCACCACCACCACCACCACCGATGATAATTATTTTTGTGGCCCCACTGGTGCAGTAATTCCGACTATCACACTGACAAGCTTGCACAGGAATTATGTGTGGTCTGGGGCAGCGTCGGCCTTGGCTGTCTCTTACAGTGATATAGATCCTATAAAGGTAAAAGTCAATGTTCTGACTCACTAGTTCTGCAGAGGAAGCTTTGGGGGACAAAAAAAAGAGAAAAATATTTAGGTGAAGGTATTGACTATAAATGCTCTACAAGTCTCTACTTTTTGTTAGTTATATTCATAGAACAGAATATGAGACTAAGAGTTCCCTTTCTAAGATCCTTGGTTACTTATTGATCTACAGTACTTATTCAAAGCTGAAACTTATGATACTCCTCTATGCTAGATTTTGTTTTGTAAAACTTGAGCCAGATCAGTCTAGTTATCACTTTTAAGCCTGAGAAATACAAAAGAGGCAAATGCACTTTTTTATTTCTACTGCTGCTTTTCCTGATTTTTATTTGCACAATGGTAAACATAAAAATTGCGAGTTTTATGCATTTCTTTTTCCTCTCACAAGGAATTTAAATAATTTTTTCAAAAGATTTTTCAGTAGGTTTAAAAAATTTAGAGTTAAACAGGTGCATTTGCTTAGGACTCAAGAATAGTTGTAATTGTGATATTTAACATTTAATGTAGTCTTCTATGCATACAGTAAGTTATGCAAATTCTGTCATTTAGTAATGTATGAGATTTGATTAATTCATTAGTTTGTCATGTCTTATTGGAAGAAACTGGAAAAGCTCCACTGCACACTGACGAAAACAGTTTTTGCAGAAATACAAGTAAGTCTAATTGGTACAATAAATTACAAAAATAGCAGTTTTAATTTGCCATTTTCACATGCCTCTCACATAAGTACGGCTCTGCCAACTAAAAATTTTATTCTTTACTACAAAATTTTAAGAGTTTTGTCATATGCTTAGGATTTTTAGATACTATAGAAATAAAAAGTATCAAATTACTCCTTTTGATTTACTCATGTTTAGACCAACAGAAGTTCTTGTCATAGTTGTACTCAAACTATAGTTTTTGCTGCCCTATTTTTTTTAAATTTCTGTTTCCTTTAAAAAACACATGTAATAATTCTGATTCTAATTGTAATATGATTTTATATGTTTATAAGCAAATATGGAGCAACTTCTTGGATCCATATGAGCATAAAATCACATTTAAGTGAGATTAGAATAGATTCTAGTAACTGGTTTTTTTGTTAGTGAAATATTATCCTACTCAGTTATATAAGAACTTGTTGCTATGGTTTATTCTGTTATAAAATGTAGGTTAATTTACCGTTTATTGATCTGATTATCCATGTAGTTTGAGGTTCACCATGTATGGTGAATGTAAAGGGTGTAGCATATAGACCTCCATCCCTGTGCTTTGCTGTGATAATCACTGATGGGGAGTGCATACATACTTTCCTTAATTCAGTATTAATAGTCGGGCAGTTGGCATTGACATCATCTATTGAAAGCACAATGGTGCCTGTAGCAGTATATCGAGGAACCCCTGTAAAAAGGAGATATTTGTGGTCAGGAGGGAGTATCGATACTATAAATAATGCAGTTTGGGTTGGAAAACTAGAAACAGGAAAAAAATTGATAGAAATCCGAAAACAAAAAGAGTTTTCTTTCAGAAACCTTAATCTCTTTTCTTACCTCTGGTGATAGCCAGAACCTCTGCTTTGTACTGCCCATTGATGACATAGACTGATTCCCGGTTAATAGCTTTGTTGAGTGTGATTTCACCAGTGTTTTGATTGATTCTGAACCAGGCAGCTGGATCACGTCCTATACTATATCTGTGTTTGGTGAAGTGAAAATACTCAGTGTTATGTTATGAGTATATGTATTACATATTTATTTTGCAAATAATATTTGGCATTTTGGAACATTTTTTTTTAGGCTGTGCTAGGTCCTCTTGCATTTAAACCTGTTCAAGCAAAAGTCATATAGACTTCAAAAAATGTACACCAGAAAAGTGATTAGGAATAAAGTAGGTGTGTACATTTTGCAAGTGGCATCATAGTTTTGAAATTAAATCTCTCTGGATTCTTTAAAATTTACTAGAATCCTTGTTGATATCAGTGGTTAAATCCACAGCTCTTCCTGTAACGTTCTAAAATTGTATTTGCTAACACATTTCTCAGTTTTATGATTTTTTCCCAAACCTTTGTCAATAAGCTGTATTTATTTCTACATACATTAAAAAACAAATTCTGATCCCAGTTATTATCATCAATTTCAAGGGAAATAAGTGTCAAATAATTTTTTTTTTTTTACTATAGAATGAGCTGGTAGTGACCTCTTCTATTCTGACTGGATAATCCTGCCCATTATTGGGATTTTCTGTTTGCTTTTTTAGAGATGCTAACAAATTCCCTATTTGTAGCAAACATTTCAAGAAAAAATTATTCTTAGGCTGGATAAGAAAAAAAAACTCACCTGTTTTATTTATATAAGTTACAGCCTATTGGAAAAATGTTATTTTCTTTGTCTTGTATATAAGGCTAAGGAAAGTAGGTCAGAAAAGAAAGCAATTGTAGCACAAAAAAGGGCTGAACGATATACTATTGTATTGCTATTATTGTATTGCCAATGAATGAATGTTGTTTTAAGTTGTTTTTTTAAAGCATCCTTTAAAGTACCTATTCCTCATCCCACTGAAATCTCAAAAGAATTATTTCATCCAGGAAGTTAAGCAGAGCAGAGCTTACACAACATTTGATGCAATAGCTCTTGTATCCTCATCGATGGCTGTGTATGTTCCTATAACATAATTCACTCTTGTGCCTTCTGATAGAGAAAACACGACTGAAGATGGGTGAAACCTCGGTGGTTCAATCATATTTTTTACTTCTATTGTGAGGGGTGTTCCATATATTTGGTACTCTTGTGCAACAGAGTGGTGGAAGGCAGCTACGTTCCTGACACCAATCATCAGTGAGTGGGTTCGGAGCTGTTCATAATCCAATTCCTAAAAGATAAACCACAGAGAAATAGATAATACATAAAAGTTCCCTAATTTTATTTAAATATTTTTTATTTTAAGTGGTTGAGTGACAATATTTTTACTGGCCATTTAATTTTGTTAACAATTAACTAAAACTATTTAAAGATGATTATTTCAAGAGTTGAATCACAATATTTATCCATACCTTAATTACTCTAAGGATTCCTTGATTTGTAGCTCGATCTGTAACAATTTCAAAACAGTTGTCTTCATTACCGGATATAAAGAAAAACTCTGCTAACCAATTGTCTGTAAACTCTTCATCAGCATCCAGAGCTTGTATTCGTAGCAGTTCTGAACTGAGTGAATTTTCTGAAATACTTGCTGAAAACTGGAATGACAGATAAGTACCTGTTAGCAAACTATAATATATATAATGTGAGGAAAACATAGCTGTCTGCAGAGATTCTTTTGAAGAATGTCCTGTGCACAGCCCATGCGAATTAAATAAAAAAACATGTATTCAATTGTGATTCTGGTTGCAGATCTGAAGAGCTGTGTCACCTCAAGTGTTTGCAGAGGCATCTTAGAGGGAGAGGATTTGTGCTTTCTATAGCAAAAGATCTTAAAAAGACTGGGTTAATCTGCGTAATCTAGCCATACTTCAGGGATCTGGATGCCTGAAGTACTGGATTTCTCTGAATACAAAGAAGTCAGTCCTGACGGTGTCAGGATTGACTTCTCTGAATACAAAAATAATCTATTTCTGTGTTACCAGAATTGGTGCACAATCTATGGACTGTGTTTCGAGGACACTACAAGGGAACAAGGACAGTACAACCCTCTTATTCCAGTGAAGCATTCAAATGTGAAAGTGCTCTATGGGTTAGTAAGGGCTCTGTTATCAACGGGGTTTTTTAACAGGGTTTTAAAACAGTTATGTTGCTTTTGGTATTGAAAACTCACAGAGCTTTGAGCAAGAGTTGGAAAGTTGTCATTGACATCAATAACTTTGACGTTACAGCTACAAAGGGATGATATTCCATCTGCAGCTCCATCCCGGTCTGATGCCTTCACAACAAGAGTGTAGCTACTATGTTGCTGTCACAAAAAGAGAAATGAGTGTGTTAGAAGACCAGCGGTGCATCTTATAAATACTCATGTCTTGCTACTATTTCCTAATATAGGAATTTACCTTAGACATTTTATTGTAACACATTGAAAATATGCATTTCTCCAATAATTATTGTAAAAAACACAGCCTTTCTCTCTCTTTTATTTTCTTTCATGCTCTCATAACACATATACACCAAAAAATCATGTTATTTAACTTTGGAAAAGGAAATGTTACCTCTCTGTCAAGGTAATTGGCAAGATGGAGTTCTCCAGTATATTTATTCATAATGAACATGGGTGGACCTGAAGGTTCCTGACTCTCTATCTTGAAGGCAATTTTAGAATTCAAGTGATTAGGTTCATCTGCATCTGTTGCAATGATTTTCATCACCAATGTGTCTAAGAATAAAAAATAATTAAAAAAAAAATCAGAAAATCTTTTGTATTCCCACGAACAAGTCATCGACACAATGCTAAAACTTGTATGAAAATGATAGAAGGCTTTCACTAACATTTAAAAAGAAAATAAAAAATTTAGTTTTTTAATACTGATTCTGAATGTTAATGACTTTAAATTAATTAAAAATCAAGGTCAGATGGAATAATGCAGATTTTCACTGAACTTCTTGAAATCACCATAGGGAATATGTAAATACAGTAAATACTGAGCTTGTAGATATTAATGTAAAAAATTGCCACAGTTTTAAATGAGAATTTCTGTAAAGTAGAAAATGAGTGTTAGGCACCATTACCTCAGTTAATTTCTTTACTTTAGGTAAAAAGAACCATGTTAATCATTTAAGTAAGGGTTTATTTAGTAATATTCTACTGCGACTGCAATACACAGGCTACAAATACAAATATTTGAAAGAGAAAAATGGGAAAAAATGTGTTTTATATATCCTCAAAGGAAATAAGTGTAAGTGTAGTGTTATTTTTATTTCCTAAATGAACTGATTTATTTTTAATTTTCACATCTGAAAGAATTTGCATAATGGTATGGTTAGAAACTGGAACATTCAGCATTTACATGTGGGAGGAAAGGGGGAAGGAAGCACTGCTGCTTAATTTATGGCAACAAGCTCAGGCCCTGGCTCAAACAGTACTTGGAGAAGCATCTGGTGCTCCTTCCTTTTCAGTAGCCCTGGCTAATCTATGTCATTGCCTAAGAAAAAGCAGAATGAGCACCCCAGGTTTATATTTATTGTATTCTGGGAGCTTCACTAGCACTGCTATAAAGGCATAGTGTAGTTACTTACTGTCCATACTGCTCTCTTCAATAGATCCTGTAAATACAGTTTGTGCAAATACAGGAGGGTTGTCATTTATATCCAGAACTCTGACTCGAAGTTCAAGAGGTGGTTCCAAATCCATACCTGTCACTGAGTGTTTGGCAAAGCAACGTATCTAGATAAAGAGATTTACTCATTTTAAAACCAAAAGTAAGCAAAGTAGCAATCTGAAACAAATTAATTTGTTGTCTACCCCACCCTGGATCCATCATCAAAAAGGTATAAAAAAATGGGAGTACTTACAACGAATACTGGGGTTACTTCCCTATCCACTATTGATGTTATATTAATTTCTCCTGTTCTTGGGTTAACAACAAATATTCCAAAGGGTGCACGATCAATTCCAACTCCAGAGATGCTGTATGTGACTGGGTTGTTTTCTTCACAGTCTGATCGGATCTACAGCAACAAATAATAATTTATGGAAGTTTACTGAGGATACCCGCAGGGTTTTTTCTCCTATTCTTAGTTCCCATAAAACATTCTATGTACTTTCTGTTTCTCAACCACTATTCACAAGGTTCAGTTGACAGAACCAATGGAGAGTTCTTCTACTAAACAATTAACCTAGAGATCCCTCTCCCCTTAAGTGCTGGATAGGCTTTCTCTTAAATCTGTTAGGCAAGTGAAGAGAGAAACCTCCAAGATTATCACACTGTGGCTGGACCTCAGTAAGTGAAAGGACAGGACAGGAAGATATCATCTTTGCTCTGTTTCCCACAGAAGTCATACACCATGCTTGAGCTTCTGCTTAGGAGTTTATCAGGGTGAGAGACAAAAGAAAAATTTTGTGCTCTGGTACATAGACGCTGCATGCAAAGACATCGGTTGGAGCTGCCCAGGAAGTAGACTGATGGCAACGTTCTAGGAAGCCTCTGGTCACTCCTCAGCAGCCACATGGGTTCACTTTATGAGACTGTCTCAACAGAGTTGGAAATATTGCATCATCTTTCTTCTATTCTGCATTCCTTGCTTCAACTACTCTAAGCAAATATATTTTTCTCTGTGGTTTTATCAGCCTGTCTTTGCAAAAAACTTCCTTGTCAGTGAAACTTGTTTTTCCTTCTACTTACTCTGGCAATTGGATTCCTCTTAGAATTATCTTCTCCTTCTCTACAAGCGGCGGCAAATTTGATCCATTCACGTTTTTGTCTTCTGAAGGTTTTCCATCTTGCCATTCCATTTTCATCCCATTCTTTTACCTTTGACACAGATTTCCAGTGTCATATGACATCAATCCATTTTAAATTAATACAGACAATTAGAATTTTCAATGATAAGGAGGAAAGAGATTTTTTTAGACCGTGTGCTTTTTTACATGTCTGTGAGTCCCAAACTCTAAGACTGTACATGTTTACTTTAAAATTATTCCTTTGTGTGAGATACTCATTTAGGTTTAGAAAAAGTTCTCTCAAGGGAGTGAGCAGGTTATTACCTGCAGCTGTTTAATATTTAAATATCTTTTCAATCTTCAGGTTCAGAAGTGTCTTAGTTCAGTATTTTCCACTTGGTTTTTCATTGGTTACATTTCATTTGATCAGAAAAACAGTTTCTAAAGAAATATATATTACCTCTACATGAAATCCTGTGCTGAAATCCAAGAGTACCTGCAAGAACAATGAAAGATTGGCGTGTAAAAATGTAAGGCAAGATGCAGTAAGCAAAGCCCAACTGCAAGACATTGTTATACTGCAGGACTGGAGAAGTACTTTTTCTCAAGTCTATTGAAATAGCTTATCTAGGCAGTAGCTACAGGATTTCCAGAAATGACTTTGTGCAATTCATTTTTTTCTATCTCCAGCACTTGAATTCCTTGACAGTTTAAACCTTCAAAATTAATTCTGTCTTTCAAGACAGAACTCTGGGTTTGAATGGATACACCATAGCAAATTTCAAGCTATACCTACATTAAAATACAGCTTTCACACAGATTTTTATGTTTTAACACCTCAGCTGGTTGCAGGAATTGTTACCAAAATATCTAGGAAACTAGAGAAGGAGTCTTTATTCTAAATAATGTATTTTTCCTTGTCCGTAATAAACCTGGAATACTTAACTAGGTTTTTAAACCAAAAAGAATGAAAATAATTTCTTGGAACTTCCCAGTGAAGTCGAAGACATTCAAAGTAAGATGGAAAGAGAACTGCAGTCATCAAGCATATTTCCCTGGAGTGCAGTGGGCTTTGATTTGAGACCTAACCATGCAACCAGTCTTGAGTAAATGAAGGTGGCAGGATCAGATGCAATATGTAATTACTTTAAAATTAAAATTTAAATGAGAGAAGCCTCAGTTTCTTGATTAGCACAATTTAAAAGAAGGCACAGTTTAATTAACCTTATTCCTAAATAAGGTGTAACCTCTTCAGAGCATTTTTTTGGGTTTAGGACCAGGTTTTCCTCTCTTCAGACAATAAAGGTGAAGAATATGGGATTTTCAGGGCTGGATGCTTTTTTCATTCATCATTGGGAGAAAAAAAATATCCAGGTAACTCAAAAAGTATTTCAGAGCTTTTCTTTTCTCAAAAAAAGTTGTTAACATCTGCATTTATGAGTTTTCCACTTCCTTGTCATTTCCCATAGCTTTTTTTTTGTTTGTTTTATGCCAGTTGTACTTAGATAAAATCTGTGACAATCTTTTATCCTATGGTTTACATCATGGGACTTTCCTCGCTTTAAATTTATTGCATTGTTCTGGCAAGGCTGGAACATGGACACAGACTTTTTTCCACTTACTTCATGTGAAGACAACCTCTTACATGGAACAGATTAATGAACAGTAGCTTCACCCTTCTTCTGCTCTCTCTCTTTTCCCCATTTACCTTTATTCTGCAAGAGGTCCACCATCTGTCATTTAAAAAACAATGTCTTCAATGATCTGGTCTTGCCCAGAACATTCCCTGAGACCTTGGCACATAATGGCTGCCCTAATCTGTTTCTGAATGAGGGAGTTTAGACTGTGGATTTGCCCATGTGATGTACATATACCTTGAAATTTATTTGACTATTCATAGGGAAAGGATTTTTTTTCCGTGTTTCTTTGAGGAAGTTATTGACATAAATGGTTCAGAAAAGTACTCTGCAGAAAAATCTTAACAATATGTTCGTGTTGTACTAAGAGCATTAATATATTTTTGAGTTTATGTCTTGGTGACTATTTAAATTTTGAGCTTCAGAATAGGGTTCAAATTCATGTGTGGCCATTACTCATCTCAGAGAAGGGACAATATCAGACTTCAGGTAAATGGCAGGGTTTTTCCACCCCAGTGGGAGCTCAGGCCTGTCCTTTTGTAATCCCCCTTGGAGCATGAGGAAACACAGGAAAGTCAAAGGGACAGACTATACCCTCAGAGAGAACCTGAGTGATGAGGTCTACCAGAAAGAGCACTAATTGAATAGTCTCTTATCAATCAATCCCACTAGTTGAGCAGAGCCTCCTTTGGTGAGCACAATGAAATACTCTCCACCCTTGGGCTGAAATCCCTTCTGGCATGAGAGCAATTGTCTTGACCCAGCAAAGTATGAGAATACACCTCCCAGTGCAATGCTAGTGAATCTTGTCTGCTGTCTGCATCCTGTGGCCTATCCTGTTACTCAACAGTGAGACTGATACCTCACACCCAGACACATCACTCATACTCAGCAGGCCTAATTGAAAAACTATTCTGAGTACCTCTGAAATAAGAATTATGCCCATAAAGAATTCTGTTGTTTAAGGCTATGAATACTGATAAAACACTTAATTTCAACCAAGTTCTGTTTTCAAGCAATGAAAAATATGTATTTTACACTGGAGTCTCATTCTTTGTTTTTGAGCACCAGTAATGAGAATGTCAGGACTTTGTCCATTGCGGATGCTGGGGATTGTAAATTTAGGCCCTGTATTTCCACACTTGTCCTATGCTAATCAAGGATAACCCTATTCTGCTACTTGTTGCTAGTGAAGATCTTGAATCCAGAGTACTTAGTAAAATTTGTGTTATTATTTGAAAAGGCTGATCCAATGAACTTGATGTCTGTGTTTGGTATATCTCTCTTTTATAGGAAGGAGGGCAGGCAGACACCAGAAAAAGCTATCTGGTTCATCAGATAAACCTCAACAGTTTTGAGATTATATTTATCCAACTTGATACAGGGATGGAGGTTCCTCTACCTCCCCAACTACTGCTTTCCCATTGTCTGCTATGATCAGCAGTTAGAAGTCTTCCCCCAGACCAGTTATCTATTTCTAATATCTATCTTGGAGGCAAACCTGTTTTTTTCTAGTGCTATTTCCAGCAGAGAAGTGCTGTCTCCTAGCAGCTAACTCTGTCATATTTCTAGGTAGTGAAAAAAATTTCCTTCTAAACCAGTATCCAAGTACAGCACTTTCCACAGACCCAGTGAATAACATTAATTAAAGCTACAGGAGTCACTGGAATGTGTGGGATGCATCCCGAGGACCTTGGGGTAGGCAGGCTGATCAGAATGATGCCAAGATTTGCTGGTCTGTTAGTCTCTGAGAGACTGTGAAAAGAAAAAGGAAGCTGCAGAGAAGCTAGAGGCTGGTTGCAGAAGTGGTTTCTGTTTTGGTCTGGGAGATGTGCTGTCAGGGAACAAGTTATGGTGGCTGTCATTTGCACGGTGTTCTGCCTGAAAGCTTGTCCTTTATTGTAATGATACCTGAACCCTTGTCCAAAATGACACCTTAGAGTCACACTGGAGTGATTCTGGATTTATTCTGATGTAACTGAAAATAGAATTAGGCCCATAGGATGTGTATGGTTCTTTGCACCTTCAAAGCAATTTACAAACAAGAATTAACTAATCATTAATTGAGTGCCAAGCAATATTATACGCAATTATGGAATCCTCCCTCCTCCACCTACTGAAATCTAAATGACTGAACACGCCTTTAACATCTTCCCAGCATTATTCATATGGGACCTGCTTTCCTCTCTTTGAAGTCAACAGCAGTATTGTTATTGGCCTGGATGGGAGGAGTGCTGAGAACTCAAATGTATTGCATTAGTCATCAGGGTGCAGTGGTAGCTCTGGTACTGTCAGCGTTTTGGGACTTTTATATCTTCGTATTCATCCAAAGCTCTGATTAATAAAGGGTTGCAATAATGAACCCTTCCCTTTATTCATTCTGATTCTCTTTAAAAAATGATAAATCAGTGCACGAGATAATAAGAAGCAGAGTTCAAACATGACAAAACCTCGTATTTTAAAAAGATGCCATTTAATCACTTGTTAATTGAAACGTGATGGGGTTTTATTCTATACTTTTCATTTTCATAGGTCACTAATTAATGTACTTATTCCAATTTATAGGGAAAGTTTTTCAGGATGATTTTTCTGGCATTTTGTTTACTAATTTAGAGGAAATCAGGTGTTCCTATATCAGTTACTGATGTCAATATTTTGTATTGTACCCAGGATCCATTGCTACTTCAGCAGAGTTATGACAATGGTTGTGTCAGGTAGAAGAATATATTCCAAAGTTTTATTTATTTTAAAATAAGTTTATTCAAAGAACTGAACACTTTGGGAAAGTTTCCACTGCAATGTTTCTGTTCTGCTAAGTCATACAGATATAATGAATTCCCATACAGTAACCATTAGAAAAATGAACAGAAAAGTAATTTCAATGTAGGGTGTATGCCATTATCATTCAAATTTGAGTTTTTCAAATTAGTCATGCTAAGTGCCCTCAATAAATCTCCTCAATAAAACCTGAATTCTGATATGGCTTAGAGTGTTCTGGCTGCAAATGCATGTTTGCTTAATGGCCATTTTACTTAGGAATGTAAAACTGCAGGCATGAGAACCTTTTATAGGTGATAATTCCTGAATGTGAAATTGCTTTAGTTTCTATTTCTACAACAAAATTATTTGGCAGAAGAGCCTGCAAGTTCCTGATTAAATCCCGGCAGATGTTTCGTATGCATATGCAAGGAGAGAGTTTAGCCCCTTAATTTTTTTATGTGCAACCAAGTTATGAGTAGGAGGTGTAACCATAGCCTAACAACTGGAGGGGGGGAAAAAAAAAAAAGCATAGATAACACATGGGAAAATGTAGCCAGACAAAAGTGCATAAGAGATGTGGTGTATTTAAAATTATTGGCTGTCACATGATAGCTGGCAGGAGAAGAGTCATACCTGATCAAACAGATTATTTCCATAAAACGTGTCTGTGCTAGTATCACAAACAGAACTCCCTTACTCATGAGAATAATGTCTTTGAAGTCACGTGAGCAAGGGTTGCAGAATCAGTCCCACCGATGGTGAAATCCATGCAGAAAATTACTAGTTTCAGGGCTGGTAAGTTTTCTTTTTTTTGAAAGTGTAGTAATGTACTAAAATATGTATAACTCCACGGCACTTTTATTTGAAGCAACTTATTAACAATATACTAACCAGACAAACCATTCAGACAGGTAATGTTCATGAAAGATTAATCAAGCTGAAAGCCAAGACTCTTTCTCACAATGCACCAAAATTGGATACATAAATTTATAATTTATTTGATCTCTACAGTTTTTCTGTTAGCTTTCTATAAAGTGCTGAAAGATGTTATTAAGCCGTATGGACCATCGTGAACATTGCTATGCAGAAGAACACATAATAATTACAATTGTTTCCTCTGGGCAGTAGAAGTTCAAATGCTTGATAGTCATCAAAACACAATGGCAGTTTTCACAATTGCTCTTTTTTTGTGACCCAACACATACCCTCCGTCACTCACAATTGCAACAATAATATACTAAAAGAATGAAAATGGCTTCAGGAGTGCTGACAGAAGTAAAGCAGTAAAATCTCTTTTGAATGGACAGATCTTAGACATGGTACAGTCAAGCTTTTTGAACTTTGACACATTGGGAGTATGCATCACCAGGTAACTGAGTGAAATGGATAGTCACTAGAGCAACATGAAAATCCAGAGGTGTTGGTGATGTGCAACAGACCAGCCTCAGAGATCTCTGCACTAGCCTAAACAAGCAGAAACTTATCCAAACTGTAACTTGCTTTTGCCAAGTTTTGCTGTTGTTTGCTTGGCAGCTGCCCTGTGCTAATTAGTTCTACTTTACTGATCGCAGAGCTGTCAGCTAAAATTAATGGATTATGTTTTCAAGTTAGTTTTAGGATTTCATATTCTATAACACACTTAGACTGCAACATTCCTAGAAACGTCAGTAACGAGAAGTTAATAAACATTTATGCTTAGTAATACATTGTGTAAAATGTAAAATTGCATGAAAATCACAGAAAGACATAACTATAATGGAAATCTCACTCTTCTCAATCTTCCTGGCCTTAAACCTCTACCTGGTTTCAAAAGAGCAGCACAGATGAGTAAAATTAATCCACACAAAAATCAGATTGCAGGAGCAATAAGGCCTCCATAGTCCTTTTAAGTCCCTTCTGGGTAATTTCCATGTCTTGATGAACACATTGTACAACTATGCCCCTTGACCATAGCCACCACAACTTTCCTCTTACAGTGAGAAAACAAACCCAAAGAGCAACACTTTCATCATGCATTCTCTTGCTCAGCACATGGCGGCTCAGACACTAATGCACTATAACACAGGAATTCTTTGTAATATGATAAAATAGGCCCAGTTTTGATTTTTACTCAACTAAGATTTTCACTGAATTTTTGTTTTTTTTCTCATTAATATAGCTGTAGGATTTTGTCAGCTCTGAAGTGCTCTTGCTAATCAGTTTAATCAGTTTAGAAAAAGAGATTTGAATTCTTTAGAAAAAGATATTCCTTCAACTGATAAAAAAGTAAAGATGTAGAAACAAATTATATCTAATCATTACAATTTTTATAATGATGTCTTTTATTAATAACAGTGACCCCTTAAATAGTAGACACAGACAACATTTGTCTGAAAAGTCATGCATTAAACAGAGAAAACCACATGCTGATCATCAAGAGGTTGCAGAAAGTCAACACAGAAAGTAACATTTGTCATTATTTAATGAAAAACTAAATTAATGCTGTAGAATGTTTAGAAGTGCTGTTTAAAATGAGCAAAGCCTTGGTTTTTTTGTAAATTTCATAAGATATTTTGGGGGACCAGTTTACAGTGTAAAATGTAATGGTCTCCTGAGGAAGACTCAACCGGCGCAGTCACAGAATTTACAAATACTGTTTTAAAATCTGACTTACCAACAAAAGGAACAGAAAAGCAGCCGTTCGGTGAGGGAGCCAATCCATGGCATCTGACTTCTCGGATACAAGTCCAACTGAGTTGTGGTTACAAGCCTGTTCCTGTTCCCCTCCCCCCTCAGCTCTAGTGAGTATTTAAAAAGACACTTGGTATGTGTCCTTATACTCAGCCCTTCAAAGTGTCTCTGCCTCCCTCTGAGGGAAGCACTGAAGATGCTGTATAACAGAGTGTCTTTCCCCACCCCAAAATCCTGGGCTGGTCTCACCTGAAACGCTTGACAACATCATTATTGCTTGCAGGTAAAAGCTAAGAGACACACCTTAATTCTTACTGCACTGAAACCCTTTGTTGGATACGAAAGGGTAAGTTTTAAAAACAGAAGGCAAGCTTCGCTGAGAAGATACCGAGTGATTTATAAATTACTCACAACATAAGGAATCATTAAAATGGTAACTTATCATTGCTTTCAATGCAACTGCCAGTATTCTTCTTGCACCCTGTATAATAGAAGAACTTAATGAATATTACCATGAAGAATATGGACTTTAAGAAATTACTTGTTTGAATTAGAAGTCCATTTACTTACAGGCACAAAGAAGTCAGTGCCATGTACATTATTCACAGAAGTGAAACATTGAGAGCAGAATGGGGTTGTTGTTGTTGTTAAAGAGGTAACATGTCAATTTGGGGAAAAAAAAATCATGTTTTATTCATGAGGCCACAGGCATATCTGAAGCAGAGGAAGACTTTCTGCTTTCACCATCTGCAAAGCTGCCTCATGCCATACCATTGCCTTCCAATGGGTTGTGCTCTCACTGGCACAGCGGAGAGAGAGTTGCACACATGCCCTGTCCCAGAGAAACTGGAGAGCCAGACAAAACAACAGGAAGTAGAGGAGAGGGAGGATGTGCCCACACAGCTCGCTTCTGGCCTCATTTTGCATGGCAGGAGCACAGTTATTGGGGGACAGACAAATCAAAGAAGACTCCCCGCTTTGCTCTGCAATAGCTTTCTCTGCAGAAGCCCTCTCTGCAGAAGAAGTGTTGTAAATCCCTCCTTGTGTCTTTGGGACACCTGAACCAACCTGTTATGGCAAGAAAAAGTCAGAGTGACCCTCTGGTCTGGCGCTGAACCTGGGAGAAGGGTACACACTTCATCCCCCCAAATGCAATATGACTGGTGTGCTCCTGAGCCTGCTGAGCCCTCCATGGAACTTGATATCTCCTAGAACTGGATGCAGGCTGGGAAAAGAGAGCTCAGCACCTCTGGGGCTACTCAGCACCTGCCAGGATGAGGTCCCATGCTCCTGCTGGGTAAGCAGTTTTGCAGCATGCCATATCTCCATGCCACTTAGCATGGATGCTTCGGTGTCTTGCAGCTGGCTGGGGCTGCCAAAGCCAGTTGTGCATGTCCCCATTGTCACTCAGCTCTTGGTACTAAGCTAAACATGCCAAGCAGTGAGTCAGTGAGGCAAACCGGAACAGGCAAAGTTAAATGGATCACATCTAGATTTTCCCCTTTCTGTGAATTTTTTAACAATCTAAAAGTTGTGTTTGGATTAAATAAAAATAAAAAGTTATTTGTTGCATGTATAAAATATGCATGTTCTTTTATGAACCAAAGTATCTTATTTCAGAACTTTTGCCTAATCAAATATTCCAAAAATGACAATTTAAAAACATTTTTTGTTCTAGGTTTTTCAAATGTTTGGTTTGGAGGCTTATATTTTTTTTGTTTTACAGAATTTCAAGCATTATTTTTGTATGTTTTTTACTGTTTTATACCAGATCGATATGATCATTATTGCAGTAACACATAAAATATCCATATTACTAATGCAATAGTCAGTGTTTGAAGTGTTGGAAGCATAAAACAGTGAAGAAAATGCAAAGCTCAATACATGATGGAGCTCATGGTGCAGATATGGAAACTGGATGGAGGTCTTGTACTTTGTGTTGCCATGGCATTGGGGAGAAGCTTGGAATGGGGTGGAAGTTGCGTGATCTTGTTCTTCTGCTTGATATTCAGAAATGTTTTGTACAAATCAAGTCCATCTCCTACATCTCCTACCAAGAAATATTGTGTACAACGTGATTACAAAGAATGGAAAGTTTGACCACAGTCCCACCCTCAGCACTTTACACAATAGAGATAAATAAGATATAAGATGTACCCCAATTTCATACCTGTACCAAATTTTTTACACAAAATTTGTAGGGACATATTGGCAGTTTTGTCCTCCTCTCCCTCCACAAAAGTCATGCTTTTTGGTAAACCTTGTGTCCTCAGCTACGTTTAGTGTTTTGACTTGGTAAATTAAGCTTGTGATGGCAATTGTATTGTTAGTGCTATGTATAGCTATTCTGCAGTTAATGCATTTATCACTGGCAATCCAAAAGGACTATATATGTTGTGTTCAATAAACTGTGCTAAATAAACCAGACTCATAGTTAATAGACTCTGTGCATCTGGTGTCAGGCCTATATTTTTATGTTTTTGCAATATGAAGTGGACCAGTGGCCATAGAAAAAGGGCAAACAGTGCTTCAGAATGAGTAGTTCTCAAACTTCTCTACAGACCTTCAGAGAGTTGAGTCAGTAGATTATTTTTGGAATAGCCCAGAAAGAAGATTGATAAAACTTATTTAAACTATCAAGAAATCACTGCATGTGAAAGCTATATCGGAGGCTTGATAAGAAATCAAGAAAGGTTGAAAGTGTGTCTCACTCAAAACTGCTCCTAGCAGTGCTGAATTTCCATTTTGACTACTGAATAGAAGTTATTTCTTGGAAATGTAAAATAGGCATGTTCTTTTACAGACCAAAATATCCAACTTCTGTTGTGTCAAATTTTTTATTATATAACAGAAGATAATTTGATCTAGAAAAGACGATAAAATGCCTCAAATGACAATAGCCCTAGAGAAGTGAAAATGAAAGCTGCAACTGTTACACTATGTCTTTCTTTACCACACCTCATTATGAAGAGTGCACATGGACTTATCAGAAAAAAAAAATTAGAATAATTCTTTAATGGGAAAACTTGTCATGTAATTTCAAATAAGATTTCAAAACAAATGTTCAAACTTTGAAAAATATAATTTACACATTAACAATTTTTAAAAAATAGTTTAGTCTAAATGAAAATGATTGAAAAAAATAGAGTAATTTAATCCAACTTGAAGAAGAAATCCTAATCCACTGACCATTACCCTTTGGGAATGCTGGAGTTAATAACATAGAATTAGTGGCATCTACCTAACAGTCATTTTTTTGTTCTTGGAGCTTTCGTCTCCTTTATATTTTATATGAAGGTTTTTATGCTTTTTTTTTTCTTTTTACTCTTGTTAGCACCTTTCAGAACAGTAGAGGAAAGGGCTGAGGATCATTTTGTAAACAGAACTCTATAATTAAAAATGTAATTGGCATATAATGCAGTTAATCAAAACTTGACTTTTCTTTTCATGAAAGAATTTTCAAAATTTTTTTTGGTATCTAAAAATTCAACCAGTCACCTACTGATGTTACAGAGCCAGCTAAGAGTCCAAATCCTAGAGACTTCCATTTGTGCAAGGTAACTAACATGTTTGAGCACTTCAGAAAGCACTCTTTACCTATGACAGTTGGTCTTGTTACTTTTAAAACACCATTCTTGAGTAATTTTTTTAAAATGCACCTCCAAGACTGCATCATCAGTCCAAGCCTGCGGTGGATCTCAAATTTGCTTCATCCATATTTGATGCAGTCTACTTTCACACAAATATATACATACACGCATATATATGACATTTCGATCAACTTTCTGAGCATCTCACAGGAAAATATTTGGTCCTGCAATATGACTCATGCCTGTCCCTGCCATGGGATTCGGAGAGGAGGCTTGTCCTCCAGGTCATCAACAAGCAATTCCCTCATAGAGGGTCTTGTATCTACATGAGATAGTCATGAACGCACCCCCTAACACTGCACTCTCAACTTAGCCTTCCTGTGTGGGAAATGAAAAACCCCAACAATGGAAACAATTAAACTTTTCAACTCTAGCTTTATCTTCTTGATTAAAGGAAGCATGTTTACGCAGCAGTATCTGGGGAATCTGTAATACTTAAATTAGTAAAGACCTTCATTCTGAAAGCAAAAGCCAGCCTAAGTCTTTCCTGAACTACTGTTTTCTGGCAATCACCCAGGAATGTCGATTGAAATTATTTTATCAATGCTATATTCAGACCTGTATGGAAGGCTAAAAAAGAGAGTGTCTTTATTAGCAAGAGAAGGCAAATGGGAAATGCTCTGAGTTCTATCAAATTGATGCATGATTTGCCTTATTTTAATATGAGGAACCCAAGGCATAGCAAGATGAAGTGACTGGTCTGAAATAATTCAGCAAAGCAGGGGCAGGACTCTGTCTCACCTGGTGCGCTCACCTCTGATATATCTGATTTTACATTTATGGAGCTGAAGTTCCTGGGAATTGTTTGACAGGTAAGGCACAGAGACACACTTTGCGTTGCTTATGATACACAGGTCTGTGTTTCATCATGTACTTTATGTTTTGATATGTTTCGGGAATCTCAGTTAAATATCAGCAGGATCCGTGTTGTTGCTGATGAAACTTGTATGCAGTGTGGGCTTTTCCTGTCAAGGTTATTTCAGACTGCTAACCATCCATTTTAGTCCAAAAGGATTTCTCTCATTATATTATGGTCCCATCTGTCTGGTTATGAAATTGAATGTTAGAATTTGATTTTGGCAGGATCATGCCAAATGCAATTTTTTAGTTTCTTCAGAATAGATGATTTTTGCACCCTATTCATTCAGTTTACTGCTGTTGTTAGTGACTGTTGATAATAATAAATGTGATGATAACTATAGCTTCTGAAGTTGCAGAAAATGTGTGGGGTAAACTTAGGAACATAATCAGAAAGACAGCCTTGCAACAAAACTAGGAAAATTAAACATGATGCAAGGAGCAGAATGTATGTAAGAAAGAGTGTGCGCAAATAAGAATGATTAGAGCAATATAATAATGAAATTGCTCATTCTGAGATAATGCCTGTCTTTTCTTTCAAACCTTTGGAGTCAACAGCAACAGGACAATATTCAGATTCGTAAGTGCCCTGAGTAGTAGTCATCTGCTACTTTTTCAAGCAGTTAGCATATCCTGGCTACCTTCTTATTCTCCCAATTTGGGATAAAATTTTTCTTTTATTTATATTGAGCAACCAGTGAGTTTTATCTTCTGATGACGCCAAGTTCACTGACTCTAGGGTTTGCAGTAGGGTCTAGGCTTACATGCAGGTTAATGTTGCCTTCATGAGTTACCACCATGACTCCCCCCAAATGTTGAGTCCCAACACTGAAATTCAGTATTAATGCTCTTGCCATCTTTCTACTATGACAATCATAGGAACAATCCCCAGATCCTAGGCCTGTCTGCATGGAGGATCTGGACCAACTCTGTTGCGTTTTCTGTGTAAGGCAGGTCTGCAGTGACAGAGTACAGACTTCTGGTATAAAATAGAACATTCACTTCCATGTCCCCATAGTGGCAAAATCTGGGAGGTGACATCAGAGAACACGAAGTGCTGACCAGTGAAGTTCTTCAGAGGTCTTCAAGTCTCGTAGTGGAAAGTCAAGAAAGTCTTAGAGGAATATAGCCCTGCCCATCTCTCTCAAACCCCAAAGTTATCCTCTCTTACTCATTATTATCTCCTGAGGAAGACTTAATTCACAAGTCAGAATTAATCTTACCTTCAGAGCCTCAAGAGAAAATGATTGGTCAATACGGGCACAGGTTGAAAACCTGTCTTATCTCTAAAATAAAACATCTATACACATTTGTTTCCAGACATCTTTCAGCTGTTATAGCTTATTAAACAAAAAGCAATCTACAATTTATATCTTATTGCAAGTATTTTAACATTATTATATCTTTAATTATTTGTTGCATTTTTTTCAACCATCAGTGTTATGTGAAAGATAATTAGTGGTATCTGATTATACATATGGAATTTAAATAATTCCAAAGTCATATATTATATCACAGAAACTAAAAAAACCCCAACAAAGCAAACAAAAAAGACCCCAACCCCCCCAAAAAACCCGAAACCTAAACCAAAAAAACGAGTGAAGTACATGCGAGAGAAGGTTGGGTTTTGAGAAGAATAGGGTGGTTAAACCAATGTGGATAAGTAAAATTCAGTCCTAATGTTTGAAATGTGTTCTATATTTTAGCATTTAGACAAAGTTTTTCAGTGCTTTAAGAGTATAAAACTAATAGTAATGTGGAAGATTTGCTTTTACTGTATATTTTGTTTAACTAAAAATTCATTAAAAATCCTATGAGCTATCCTGCTTAGAGATAAAGAATAGAACCTCCATGCTGGGACGAAGAACAATCATAATCCTAGATTTAAGGGAGACAGTGCTGAAGAAGCAAGAAAATAATGATCTAGGTGCTATAGGAGCAAAATAGAGCTACCTAGGACTAATTCTATGACAAGTGGAAGCTCAACTTCAAACGGCATTTCTAAAAGCTTTTACCAAGTAACAGGCTTGTGAAGGCATCTAAGTGGCATGACTTTCAAGCACCACCAGGTTGGCACTGCTAAAATCAGACCTGTGAATTAGAAAACGATGTTGGGTAACAGCATCATAGCATCTCTTCCAAAGAAGATGATTTTAGAAGTCTAATTTCAGCAGTCAGTAAAAAAAAAAAAACAGCAAAACAAGGCAACAACCAAAAAATCTTGGCTTGGAAACATAAAGTGTGAACCCCTACACTTATATCAGTTAAAGGTGAATTTGATTTAGATGGTGCCAAGTTTGGGATCACTTTCAGCAGGGTTTGCCTTCAGATAAGCAAGCGGAAGAGCAGAAAATTGCCTAGGTGTAAAGAGCAAGGCTATAAAAACTGTTTCTGGAGTCCTTCTTCCGGTATTCCTCCCTCAGTTGACTTGCTGACCCTTTGCACATGATAAGAATTTTTTTCTGGGCTTTAGGAATGCTTTCACTGACTTTCAGTGCTGTGAAAATGTGGGTTACTCAGTTCAATTTTGCAGCTTGTTCTCTCAAAGGAAAAATCTATACTGACATTGCACATTTCAGCAATGTGTATGTTAGTAAGACCCAAAGATATATGTGTTTAGCCTTTTAATGTCAGTTGCAGCTAGAATTTCCCATCTAACCTCAAAACAAACCATTTTCTGAATGGTGATGCTATCTCATGTGCTGCAGAAGTTCTGTCTTGACAAGCGAAGGGTGTGAAAGACCACATATCATTTTAAGAACTGGAGACGTAAACAGCAAGGATAAAATCTGTGTATAAGCTTAAGAAGCTCATCATTCATGACAGGACAATTTGAATTTTTTCAGATCAGTATTCACATATATGTTTTTGTATATATAATTCAAGTCCATGTTCAGGCCACAAATGAGGCAGGAACGTGTGTCTAAACTCAAACAAACTCGCCATCTCTAAATATATTGTACTAAAGCATCCATGGATTTGAAACTTGAGCAATGTTATATTGTTACTCAGTCTTACTGCATTCAGTACCCAAAGACAAGTAATCCCCTGCAGCACAGTGCTCTCATCCTAGTTTTACTCTCAAGTTTTTTCTCCTCTTGCCAAGAGATTGTGACTGAAAGTCACATTCACATCTTATTCAAACACAGCCATGGATTTCTGGATAACTGTGTTATCTCAGACACCTTGATGTGTTTCCTTCCCCCTGAAAACTGCTGAATAGAATAGAGAGATCAGAGATAGACAGACAGGCCTGCTCTCACTCCAGCTCTCACTGCAGTGGAGCTAATGGAGAGGTAGCAGGAATTTTTCTGGGTGGATGCTCCTTGAAATGTCTTCACATCTGGTGGGAGGAGAATTAATCCCTCAACTACCTCTTCTTCCTGGAAAGAAAGGAAGGACAGATGAGAGAAAGGAAAGCAGTGCCTTTCCTTCTAGCCCTTGGAGCCTCAACTCTAATTAATGGAGTATGCTTGAAGGGGGTTACAGGGGGTTACAGTGCAGGCTTTAGATAGCAATGACCAAGTATTTCTAGATACTGTTGCAGGGCATGGTCAGCAATCTTCATCTGCTGCCTTTGGTGAGGCTCAAGGAGCATTTACACTTCCACCGCAATTACAGAGCAGCTGTCATGACACTACTGGGAGTGTGATCGCTTCTTTTTGACTGAGTATATAGTCCAAGTATGTGAGCTACAAGCAAAGCATGCAATTTCTTGTCTAATCTGACTGCTCAGGCAGTGATTGCTGTGTGAATTGCATGACTAATAGCACAAAGATATTCTGAATGCAGCTTTATTCAAGTATCAACTGGGTCCCTGAAGAAGTAGCCATTTGCTTGGGGCTTTCTTTGCCAAATTAGTCATCCCTACATTGATAATGACTTCAGGTGCTGCCCTGACTCTCCAAATTATTTTGGTGCATGGATAACCTTGTCTTTTTTCAAGGCGTATTTTATGGCGTAGCCTGCATCTGGGCATTTAGGCACTATGAGAAAGTGGAAGTAATATGGTTCAGCAATCATCATTACAGTATCACCATTGGCAACAATAATCAGTAAGGTCAAAATCATCTCTCTAGTACAGTGCTTTAAGGAAAAATTGGTAATAAGGCACAAAAATCGCTAAGTAAAATTAAAGTTATTTTCTTTTTCCTTTGTAGAGGGAGAACTGTGGTATTACAATGCTCTGCGACCAATATAAAATACTGAATTCCTGAGTAGTGATCCCTGTTCTCTCAATTTCAACAAGTTTTTATGAAGTCATTACAAATTTCCATGTCACCCACAAAAATGTTTTAAGATGCCAGATTTCTTATTTATTTTCCTAGTGAAAAAGCAGGCTTGAAAATGCCCAGGCTTGAGCTTGAAATATGTATTTTAGTTGTTTTCCACAATGTAATACTTTTGTTTTACACTTTGTTTACATAACATATTATGCATCAACTTTGTTAGTACAACAACATTTTTATTTTCTGATTTTATATGAGCACTAGTAATGTAGGCATCTGAACTGTTTTTATGTTCCAGACAAGGTCTATAAAACATGTCTGGCTGAGGATTTATGTAAACTGAACCTGTGAGAAGATGTCTTAATAAAAGTATTAAGTGGGGATAATGACATGAAAATGTATCACATCACTATCTGTAAACATCAGACCAGAGTTCCCCCTAGCTTAACAGCTAGAGTTTGAGAGTGGCCAACAGCAGTTGCTTAGTGTAGTACTCAAGTTCAGAAAGGAACTCATGGAAGAGGGTCACTGGTGGTTAGGAACTTCATGAGCTGGAAGTTGCATTCATAAGGCTATGCCTAACAGTATTTGATGCACCTTTCTTCATTAATTTAACACTTTTATGCCGCCAAAACACCCTCTGGCAATGATTTCCTCAGATTTATTGAAGTCCAATGTGAAAAAATTCTTCCTTCTGTCGTTTTAAACATGAGAACTGATTATTTCATTGAATGGACTCTGTTATGAGAAGCAGAAAGTAATCGTTCATTAGTCACCTTCTCCAGGTCATTTGCTGGCATCTTACTGAATGATGGTACCTTACACAGCAAAATAAAGAGCATACCTTCTAAGAATGACTACTAAACTTCTCTTTTAATCAAGAGTCAGCCTTCCCTGTAAATATCAGTCATTATGCACCATTAAGGATTTACATGGTGCGTTGCTGGAAATAAAGATCAGCTTGTTTTATCTCTCCAGTTGTTCTGCATTCTGTCTTTCATCTCTGGGAAGTGACTGACCCAGAGATTATTGAATTCATGGGAAAGGATGTCTTTGAGTTTGCTGAACTTTGGAATCGGTCCCATGAGGGGAGATGTGCTTCTGTAGGTGAAATGGGTTTCCCTAATTTATGTAGTCGAGTAGAGCAAGAAGTACCTCTACAGAAGATTCGTATACAGATCCATGAACTTGGAATCCTAAATTATGTGAATCATGATTTTAATTTATTCTCCTGACACAGGTGCATTTGAACACCAGAAGACATGAAACGGTCTAGTTTTATAAGCCTTACAAATGCTCTGCTGAAGAGCAGATGGTGGAGATTTTTCATACCCTTAATTTCAAGAAATAAATCCCCCAGGGCCTAAAGGGGATCACCAGAGACTGAGCAGCGTATAGTAAGCTGTGTGTCTACTATTGGTTTTCTATGCTCTGTGGACCAGCTTTCCTTTATATCCCTTCAAGGCCTAGGCTTGTGTCACCTACCTAAGGTGAGCATCACAAATACATATATAGTCAATAGACTGTCACCTGCTCAAGACAGCTCAAAGATGAGCCTCCAGAGATTGCCTTTTCTGACTTTTAGAAAGTTGAAGTCGCTGCACTCCTAACATGATGCTCTTTGATGCCTTTGTTGGGCAGGCACTTAGTCAGATAGGTGGGATTTATCCAAGTTCCAAATTGTGTGTGAACTGAAGATGTGGCCGACCCTTGCACTGGTCACTTGATGACAGACAGGCTTGTGGTGTGTTACTCCATCGTTCCTGTGTCAGCTTCTGTTGCAATCTGGCCCATGGACTTCTCAGACAAGTTGCCGAAGAACATCTAGACTGGGTTGGGTACCTATTACAAGTCTAATTAGAAGGAAGCAATTACTGAGATTACATGTGCAACTGAGATTCTGTGCAAGCAAATATAAAATTCGGCATTTATTGAAGCTTCTCTTTTAAAATACTTCTTATAAAAATATTTGTCTATTATTTTCCATTAATTGTATATACAATGTAGAGATTAGGATTTGTTATAAAGTTCTGCATTTTATCCACAAAATCGACTTGTTTCTCTTTCTTCTTGATTCTCAAGGGACTAGTTTTCTCATTTGATCACCATACCATGGAGGAAATGCATTGACCTGCTGCAAAGTTTTGGATCCTACTGCTTTCCAGTAGGATCCAGTTTAATTAATGCATCTTTTACTACACATATGAAAACTCCTTTCTCTCAGTTGTCTACTCCAGTTTTCACAGACACCACCACCACAGCAGCCGCAGCTCCCAACGAGCTTGGTGATGACAGCACTGCCTCTGAGCATGGGGGAAGCCAAAACTGATGTCAGGTGCTCATCCTGTGTGTGATATCGAAAGGATACATGATAATTTTTCAGTTAAGCTTAGTTTAAGTCACTTGAACAAGCATTCTAGGTATATCAGAAAATCTAGGGAAATAGGTATTCTCCATGTTGACTATTCTCGTTGTTGTTTTCTATTTATTTATTTATTATTTTCCTCCTTCTAGTGGTTTATGTGGGAAACCTGACTCCAGGAAACTCTTTTAAACCAGCAGATATATATTTTTCTAATTTCATTTACATGGTATTTTGTCTAAAATGTTTCAGACCTGAGCCATACAAATCTAAAAGTGATTATTTTTTTTAGTGCCTTTTGTTAGTGGCAGTGCATACAGGGACTGGTACTGAGCCCTGTGGCGTCTTAGGGGGTACCACAGTGGTCTACCTCAGGGCAGACCTTGTCACTGTGGTAGATCTTTCCCTGATACCTGCAGTGGGGCATCTTCACTCTCCAGACCTTTATAATGCACCCCACTTTCCCCTGCTTCCCCTTCTGATGTCATCTCTGAGGACAGCTCCCTCTCTGCTCTGGAAGATACACAAATTATTCCAGGTGCTATCTCTGATCATTTAGTATATCTAATGCATGCTCGAAATATGACAGAGTGCTTGTACACACATTCAGAAATTAATGAATATGGTGGGAATGTATAAACACCTTCCATCTGCCAAAAGATGTTGATACCTCTGCAACTTCAGACAATATTGTCTGCCATTTTGCTGAATTCACAGTCATCCACTCCTTGCGTTCCCTTGGCAGCTGTTTCTCAGCTAGGAATGTACTGAACTTTGACCCTGAGAGACAGGTGTCTCTTGCAGCAAATTTAGAAAAAACCCACATGCCACTGACCTACAGACTGCCATCTTTGAGCTTCGAAGATACTTTTAAACCATTTGGATTTCTTTTACACAAATACAAAGATGAGAAGGTGAAGCCAAAAGAAAAGCAAGTGATAAGAATAAGGACAAATCTTCAAATACTGGATTTCGTAGTGGTGTTTCCTTCTGTAAAAAGTAAATCATTACCAGCAGTTTATGTCTTTATGACTGTGATGAATAAAGGATGTTGTAAGAAGAAGCAAAGATTAAACACTAAAAATGTGTCAATCAGTGCTAGATATAAAGCTGATGCCTCAACAACCAAAAAAAAAAAAAATAGAGAGAGACAGAGAGAAAGGAAGTGTTGTCATGATATTAGCAAGTTATTCAGTTGGTTTCTCAAGAGTATGACAGTGCACATGTAATTAGATCAGGAATGAGAGTGGTGAAAATGGAGAGGTGTGGCTTTATAGTGCACTGAGTACTGGAACACACCTAAGAAAACAACCAGTCACTCAGGAAAATGATAAACAGTTTCTGTACCCCACATCCAAACTGATAAGCTGAACTCCAGCAAGACAGAACTCTTCATCCACTGATTTAGTTATGCACCTGAATAGTGCAGGTCTGCCAAACTAGCTTTAGAAAGGTGTATGAAACCAACGTGTACTTCAGCAAAGCATTGACTTCAAGTTGACCGGGAGACTGCACTGCCAGGAAGCAACACAGAGGATTCTGTGTGTTGTGCAAGGATATGCCACTCTGCTAACTATATATATCCTTTCTGCCCTCCCACCTTTGGACTGTGATTGGACTGTAACTGTGTCTGTCTTTTTTTTGTTAATTAATGGCAAGCCTCTTATCACAGAATGGTTTGAGTTGAAACGGTTCCTTCTGGATGGCATCCCTTCTCTCCAATATCTTGACCACACCAGACAATTTGGTGTCATCAGCAAACGTGCTGAGGGTGCACCCAATCCCACTGTCCATATCTCCAACAAGAATTTTAAGCAGGGCTGGTCCCAGTATCAGCTCCTGAATAATGCCATCCATCACTGATCTCCACACAGACATTAAGCTGTTGACCACAATTTTTTGATTTGTGATCATTCAGTCAATTAATTATTGACCAACTGACCGTCCATCTAGTCCATGTCTCTCCAGTTTAGAGACAAGGATGTCATGCAGGACAGTGTCGAATGCTTTGCACAAGTCCAGATAGATTAAGTCAGTTGCTCTTCCCTTATCCACCAGTGTGGCAATCCTGTCATAGAAGGCCACCAAGTTTGTCAGATACAATTTACTCTTAGTGAAGCCATGTTGACTGTTACCAATCATCTTTTATTTTCCATTTGCCTCAGCATAGTTTCCAGAAGCATCTGGTCCATGGTCTTGCTGGGTACTGAAGTAAGACTGACTGACCTGTAATTCCTTGGGTCTTTCTTGTTTCCCTCATTTCCCTTTTTCCATCAGTGGGAACTTCACTGGACTGCTACAGCCTCTCAAATATGATGGATAATGGCTTAACCACTTCCTTGTTCAGTTCCCTTGGGACGCACAGATGCATGTCAAGTCCCATGAATTTATGCATCTTCAGGTTCCTTAGTTGTTCTTGAACTTGATCTTCTACATTATCTCAGTTGTTGCCTTTGCCTTCTGTGACTTGGGTGGTGCTTGATGAAGGCTGAGGCAAAAAAATCCTTGAGTACCTCTGCCTTCTTCGTATCTCAGGTAACCAGATCTCCCATTTTCTTCTAGAGAGGACCCACATTTTCCCTAATCTTTCCTGTATCACTGACTTATCTATAGAAGCTTTTTGTCCCTGGCCAGATTTAATTCTTTCAGAACCTTAGCATTCCTAACCTGATCTGTGGCTGCTGGGACAATTTCTCTGTATTCATCCCAGATTACCCGTCCTTGCTTCCACCCTCTGTAGGCTTCCCTTTTGTGTTTGAGTTTGTCCAGGAAGTCCTTGTTCATCCATGAAGGCCTTCTGGTGTTTTTGCTTGATTTCCTCTTCATTGGGATGCATTGCTCCTGAGCTTGGAGGAGGTGATCCTTGAATATAAACCATCTTTCTTGGGCCTCTGTTTGCTCCAGGGACTTATTGCCTGGTACCCTACCAAGCAGATGACTGAAGAGACAAAAGTCTGCTCTCCTGAAGTCCAGGGTAGTGAGCTTGCTGTGTGCCTTCCTCACTGCCCTAAGGATCTGAAATATCACTGTTTCATGACCACTGCAGCCAAGGCTGTCCCAGAGCTTCACATTCCCCACCAGTCCCTCCTTGCTGGTGAGAACAAGGTCCAGCCTAGCACCTCTCCTTGTTGGCTCCTCTGTCACTTGGAGAAGGAAGTTACCATCAGTGCATTCCAGGAACCTCCTGGATGGTTGTGTTGTCCCTCCAATAGATATCCTCATGACTGAAATACACCTAGGAGGACCAGGGCTTGTGAACACGAGGCTGCTCCTATCTGTCTAAAGAGGGCTTCATCTTCTCCCTCTTCCTGTTCATGAGGTCTATAGAAGATGCCCACTATAAAGTCACCTATCCATGGCCTCCTTTTAATCCTGACCCATAAACTCTCAGTCAGCTCCTCATGCATCCCCAGGCAGAGCTCTGTACACTCCAACTGGTCATTGACTTAGAGAGTCACACTGCCTCCTTGCCTCTCCTACCTGTCCATCCTAAAGAGCCTGGGTCCTTGCATTCCAGCACTCCAGTCATAGAACCTATCTCACCACTCTCTCCATATTGCAAATAAGATCATAACCTACAGGCATGTGCTCATCTCTAACTCCTCTTTTTTATTCTTTGGGAAAGAGATTTTTGGGTTTAGTCATGTTCATAAAAATCACAGTGTTGTATAATTATTTTATATTAATAGCAATGGTATTAATAATGGTAATAACAATGAGAAATCATATAAGAACAACAACCTGAGTTGTTAGGGATCCACAAAGATCATAGAGTCCAACTTCTGGCCCTGGAAACAAGAAAATATTTGTGTGGTATGTGCAATAGAATCTTTCTGTGATAGAAATATTTGGGTTTTTTTCTCTTTCCAAGCAATTGCTCAGATATTGCAGAGTTGAAAGGAATGGGAAACAAAACCAGAAATGTAAAAAATCTTTAAAAAAACCCTGTTATAATAAAGGAATTCTAAATATTTTGCATAATGGGACTAGGTGCCTATAATAAGATTATAAGAGAACTTCGTATATTATGAATACTACTGGGTGCCTTTGTGTAAAATACATGATCTTCTAAAATAACTTAATAGTCTTTTTCTTAACAGTTGTCAGAAAAGCTAGAAGAAGTGTAATAAATCAACCTCACTCTACTGGTACAACTGCATTTAGAAAACTGCTGAGAAAGGCAGTGACATAGTCAGTAGTTTGGTGTGGAGATTGCTAAGGAAACAAAAAGCAGACTGACATTCTTTTTAGTAAACACAGCTCTTTCCACTTATACCAAATCCATAGATGGGGGGGAAGTTTTCGTAATAATCCTGTTAAAATTCAATCATGATTTATGAATAAAAAACCCTGTACTTCAAAAACCTCTTTGCTGTTGATCACTAGAAATGACTGGAAAATATTATCTGATGCATTTATGCCTCTTGTTGCCGTCTCAGAGTTTCTAATTTTCTGGAAAAAATTAACATTTTACCATGAAGTTGAAATGATTTGAGGAAATGTCATCAAAACCTTCAAATTTTTGAAATCACTTCAGATTTTATTCATTAACTCAAAAAGACATACAGCGCAGATTCAGCCAGCTTTTTATAGGAGGAAGCTATCTGGAAAAGTTTGAGGAATCTGCAAATAAGTAATTTGTGGTGGCTGCTGTGAGCTGAGTTTGCACTTGATACTTTTTCCTTGGGGAGAAAGGTACTACCTTCATGAAAGGTGGCAATTGGATAGTGTCTCTGCACAGACATAGGAAGCAAAACTAGAGAACTGAACCATGAGAATGGAAGAACATTCTTGAATCCTGGTTTTCACTCTCAACTTTGATTTCCTAGATGCTTCTCCTGGTCCTTCTGCCCCAGCTGGTGCAAAGGGTGCTTGTACAGAGAGCAGCATGTGTGAATCCCTCTCTCTGTGTTGGTTACTGTTGTCTGTCCATTAACCTACTGCACCAATTTCCTCTCAAGCACATTTCCTTTGGGGCGTGGATTTAAGAGCAGTGGTTGGCGCAATAAACTCCTTCTCCCCTCGGCCTGCTGTGTTAGGTTGCTGCACCAGAGGAAGCAGTTCATATGTTTTAAGGCTAGAGGGGACCATTACAATAATTTTACTTGCCATGAATTAGAAACAGAGTACCTAATTCAGAACATATCTGGTCCTGACTTAAAGCCTTTGCATGCTGGAGATTCCATTGCTTCCTCTGGTTATTTTTTTAATATCTATTTTACTTCCTAGGTAGCCTCATCTCCTCGGATGGTAAGATTGATGGGGAGATAGACAACAGGTTAGCAAAGGCATATAGTGCTTTTGGAAAACTCCACAAAAGAGTTTGGCATAATAAACATTTGAAGAAAAGTACCAAGATCAGTGTTTACAGAGCCATAGTGCTGTCTACTCTCTTGTATGGTTCCGAATCATGGGTCATCTACCGCTACCACCTGCGTCTCCTAGAGCGCTTCCATCAACGCTGCCTCCGTACAATCCTGAACATCCACTGGTCAGATTTTGTGACCAATACATCTGTTCTAGAACAAGCAGCAGTCACAAGTATTGAGGCCATGTTGCTGAGAGCACAGCTGCGTTGGTCAGGGCACGTCTCAAGGATGAAGGACCACCGCCTCCCGAAGATCCTGCCTTATGGTGAACTTGCCACTGGTTGCCGCATGAGAGGAGCCCCAAAGAAAAGATACAAGGACTCCCTGAAACAACATCTCAGCCTTGGCCATATTGATCACCATAACTGGTCTACTCTGGCCTCCAATCGGAAGGCCTGGAGACACACCATCTATAACGCAGCTGTCTCCTTTGAGAACACACGCAGGATCACTCTCGAGGAGAAAAGGCAACGCAGAAAGAATCGTGTCTTGCAGAACACACCATCTAAGGAGTCTTTCTGCTGTGCCTTTTGCAATCGGATATGTCTGTCTCGTATTGGCCTCATAAGCCACCAACGTGCCTGTAACAAATGTGGATAGAGCCTTCCTAAATCTTCGTTCGTGAAGCCTAGCCATGATTTTACTTCCATCTTAAAAATTTGCACCACATTTACAGCTTGTGTTTCTCTAGTATAAAGATTCAGATCTGGAGTTTTGCTTAGTTTACTGAAGTTAAAGAGCACTCTAAGGCCAAGATTTTCTACTCATGTGCATAATTATGGCCCATGAAAATACCTATGGACCTTTTTGCTTCCAGTCACAAGTGGTACCAGTAGCAACAGGCAAAACTCACTGTTCCTCCTAGAAGAAGTCATGAGCTGCAAGACATTTTCCTCAGTCTCTGTTTATAAAAGCAGTCTCCATCTTTTAATCAAGAGCTCCCTCTTCTCCTTCTCTTTGTGTCTAAAATATGCAATTAGATTTAAATACATAGATGGCTGATTACATCCTACCAACAACAGACTTTGAGAGGAGAGAAGCGAAAGAGGTGGGCAATAGTCATACAAAAATTCCTTTTAACGGGCTGTCATTGCAACAGCGATTGATGAGGGGATGTTAGACTCTGTATCCAAATGCTCCTATGCTATTCCCACTCTACCCACAATAAATCCCCTGCGCACCAGGCCACAGTCTGCTTTGTTCACCTTTCTCCTTTCATCATGCAATCATTCAATGGAAAAGTGATCCCTCAGAGAGATTCCCTCTCCCAGAAGGAAATAACCAGAAAGGCAATATTCATATCTGAAGAGGAGATGGAGAAGGAGTTTTGTGGTCTCCTTCCACCCCCTAAACTGAATCTATCAGTAAGGCTGGAAATTTCTGCTTAGGAGCATAAGATTTATTGCTAAAGAGGAAAGGAGTTAAGTGGTCCCAAACCATTCCCAAAATCTTTGGAGTAAAGCCTTACTGCAGTTGGGGATAACAATAAGAAAAATAAACCTTATTATTTCTGTGAGAAAAGGATATTGTACCCAGTCTATATATATGCCTAAGGCAATATACATATTTTAAAAACAAATTCTGTGTAACTTGCTTTTCAGGACAAAAAAAGGAAACAAAGACGGAAGAAAACATTGGAGTTCCCCTGGCTAGTCTGGAGGAATCTTTAGTTCATTTACCTTTATACAGCTAACTTGGGTAAATCAAACACGAGCACCATCTCCCTGTGCTGCTGGTGGAGAGGAAGTCATCTGTAGAAGCTGAATTAGAGCATTCAAGATCTCAATTACTTGCTGGAGATACTTATCTCCTCCCAGTGACTACAGAGGGAGCACAGGGTGATGACATTAAGTAAGTCAGAGCGTCAGCTTAAGCCCTACATTGAGTTGGCTTTCCATCCCTCGTAAGAAATACAGTATACAGATATTTCTCCACTTACAGAAGTTATTCTGCATGGTGTGATGACAGAAACAATGTTGTATGACTTAAGTGAGCTGCATAGCATGTTCAACTCCAGACCCTGTCTTCTGGATGTTTAAATCAATTCTTCAGCAGCTTTTGCAGTGACCTTGCAGCATAAGATTGCCATTTTGGCTAAATTCAAAGCAAACACATGAGTACACTGCTCTTAACTCATAGCCATATAGTCTGTTTATATACAGTATAAGCTGCAAATCGATTGCCTAGTCATCAGCAGAACTCTGTGGGCACTTAGAGTTAAAGCTTACTCTTAAAAAGAGAGAAGGATGATTCTGTTGTTAGGGTGTTCTTGTGGCTCATTCCCTCTCCTGTCACCCTTCCTCTGCAACACAGGGTCAGGAATCTACTCACAATTCGGCTTCAGAGCTCACATTATCTGTTAAATGGAAAATACTGTCCTTTTCTAGACCAGCTATTAGAAATCATACTGGAATTGAGCACTATTATAGTGCAACCTGCTCAGGTACAAAATCAATTGTTCATCTCTGAAAGTACTTTCAAGTAAAAGTTTTGCTTGGTGAATTCAAGCTTTCAAACAGTTTGTATTGCTGCAGAAGCTCTCACTCCTGTGTAGCTTCTTTCATCTTTCGCTTCATCACTTTATAGCTCTAATTCATTGAGCAGGACATGTAAACTTCCAGAGATAAAGGAATACCACACATTCCATCAGGATCATGCTCTGTGGACCTTTCAGTGCCTTAAACACCCAATAGTTTCAAAGCTTTGACAGCTGGCTGGAAAAGAAGCCTCCAGGCTTATGCTCTGTTTAGTTGTGTTACCAGCCCACTTCTGCACAACTTGCAAAACGAGCTCTGGTGTCTATACTGCAACTGAATTTATGAGAAATTCCACAGACCTGTGAGAAGGCAAAAGAAAATCTATCCTGTCATTTGCATATTAGAAATCCAGCTAACAAGAAGACATTCATGCCTCTTAAACTTGTAAATTAACCATACGATCCACAGCAATGGCAGCTGAATGTTTTTTGGTTTAGAAACCATATGTGAGTTGAAATATGCTGATTTTGAGCATGCTTTGAGACTTGGACAAGAGAAGGATGAATCACCTTTTAAAGCTGGCATAATTCAAACTGCCCTAGCCAGTTGTCAGCAGTAGTCACTGAGCCTGAGGGACAGCCGAGCTCCTTGGTAGGAGGAAAGGAGTCTGCATGGCAATTTTGCAGCAGTATGCAAGGCAAAGGAAGTTTGAAAGAGTAGTGCCTGCAATTCCTGCATGTCTCATTGCCACAGCTACATCTCTCATAAGGTTATGTCAGTAGTCTGCAGGCACCCTGAAGATATATGGTTGACTGAGGGCACAACATTGCACTGGAATCCTCTGTTAGAAAGGTTATCTTCACTAGGCACTGCAGAGCAGACTTCCTTTGGGTTACATTGTGGTTTCATACGGTAAGTGTTAAAGCACTGTTTCCCTCTGCAAAACACAATCCTGCTTTTCCTCCTCATACAAGGAGTCCATGGAGCCAGAGGAACAAGTTGGGCTTGTTGGTTACATATATATCAGCCTTTGAACTGAACTCTACCTTCAGCTGCACCTCTATGAGTTAGTAAGCCTTGCCCTTCCCTGAAACTAGTTGAGAAGTCTCACTGCTGCTGCAGAGGAAAGACGACAGCTTTTTTCACTCAGTTCAGGGTTCCAAGAGAAATTTCCTAGTACAACAGTAAAGGGCCAAGTGAAACAAGTTATTATTACTGTAATCATTTAGTCATCCTTGCTTTGTGCAGACAAATCTATTAAGAAAAAAAAAATTTCTGACCAGACTTCTCTAGTAAGATATTCATTGATCGGAATTGAGCTACAGCCTTAAGTAGCCCTGAGGCATTCTATTCAGAAGTCTAAGGAAGCTTAAAAAACATTTATCTGATTTACTGCTTTGTAATTTTAAATTTAGAAAAAAAACCCAAAAAAAGGTTAACAGGGCTTTTCTGCAAGAGAGGTACAGTTTTTCTTCCAACTGGGTAAAATATAAAATAATAAGGCAAAAGAGTCTGCTGTGAACACTGTGATTTTGCTTGTTTTCCCTAAAGAACAGGCTTTTAAGGTAGTTTCTGAAAAAAATGTTTGTGAAAAAGTGTTTCATAGAGAAAGATACACTAGCAATAATTTTGGCTGAGAATAGCAGAGGAAACCTGTGAAGCAAGAAACAACAGTTCATGTAGAAACTTAGTTTTAATAAGATCAAGTTTTGCCCTGCCGTGTTTTGAAACTATCTGGAAGAGCCTGTTGCCTTCCACAAAGAACAAACACATCTAAAATTACTAACGCAATGACTCTACTTAACAAACAACTTAATACCTGCAGACTTTCTAACTGGGTGTGGAGGTGTAATTTGCTCTTTTGGATATTTCTGCTTGGATGGGAGCCAATGTAAACTCCCAAGCCAAGTCACTCTGATTTAAAAACCATTTTCTGAAGCTCTCAGTTCCCATGAAAGCCTAATATCTCTTTAATAATTGGAGATTCAGATACAATTGAAGCACTTCATATGGAAGTTTTCTCTGAGTAAAGTCCATAAAAGCTGAAACACAAACATGTTTTAGAACATACAAATACCTTAGCAGTACACCTTGGTCCTTCTAGGTTAATAAAAGGAAATATATACAAATTGAAAATATCTGTTTATATGTATTAGATCATCAAGCACAAGCATCTGCATTACTTTTTTATATGAAGGTTACATTGTACTTCTAATATATTTTCTAATTTTTTTTAATAATTTTATCTGGAGAAAATCTCTGCAAAGAATTCCAGCCACTTTCACATTGCCAGAAAAATATTGTGAATATCTTTTATGGGTTTAGCAACCAGATGTAAAGGTAAAACTTTCTATTTATGACTAAGAGATCATGTACATTTCTGTTTACCATTTCTTAAAACACCCTTGGACATCTTTAACTTGTGAGCACTGAGAAGGCTGCATTGTGCAATTACGTTGACTTTTTTTGCCCTAGACCAGATTAACTTCCACTCATCAAATCCACATCACAATTCAAAAACACAACTCCATACTAGCTACTGTGAAGAAAACTAACTCTACCCCAGCCAAATCCAGCACAGTGGTAAACTTTCATCTGGCATTAGAAACAGGCAAAACTTTAAAATAATTTAAAAATATGAGGATTTAAATCAAACATTGGAAAAGCTTTTAAGCAGCAGCTAACTAGACAAACTGTCTTATCACTAAGATAGATACAAATGGTCTGTAAAGCATTTATGACTTATCTAGTCATAGCCTAGGTGAAAGCTCAAGGAAGAAAACAGAAAAACAGATTTCTGAAAGTATTGCTCTTTAGTGAGAAAGGAGTGGAGGCAGGAGTAGGGAGCTGGGCTTCCCTTCTTCTTTGCGGGACGCTCATCAGAGATGAGTGGATACAGAGGTAGGACACAGACGAGCTGCCCCTGAAGAAGGATGCACAGGAAGGACTGTCTTCTAGTGATTGACCTTGATGTGTCTGGGCACAGTTCATTTAATACACCCTGTTACACTCAGGTCTCTTCTACAAGTCTAGGTTTATTTCAGACACAGAAGGAAGACACAGTCCTCATTTCCATTCTGTTTAATTTTGCCCTTTGTTATGTATTTTTTTTCTCTTTTAAATAATTATTTTTATCCTGCTGATTATTCAGAATGGCAGGTCAGTAACACTTGCCATTAGCTGAGGTAATGCCACTTAGCTATTCCAGTTTTTTCTTTGAGATACACTCTGACATGTTGTCTTCACATCTCAGTCTACAAGCACATCTGTAAGGCAAAGTGGCCCAGGTGAAAAAAACCCCACAGCTATAATACTGATAGTCATACAACCACACCAGAGATGAGCTAATTTTGCCTTGGCAGAACTGGGGCCAAAGGTAATACAGTGGATTTCTGGCAGCTGCATTTTTGCCAGAGAGAACTGATAAAAATTTTTTTGGAGTGAAATCCTAAAGAAGCTGCATCAGGAACTCCCCAGCACAAATAACAGGCTGCAGCACCGGTGTCGTTCCATCTGTGCTAATGTTGCAGATGTTATAGCAGCACAGCATACGCAGCAGCAACTACCCTGAGTTTACTGAGGTTATATACACCCTTTTACAGAGCTGTTAGTTAAAGTCTCCCTGACTTATCTATTAACATGGGGAATGTTTGTTGTAGGAACTAAAAATAATGAGGGTAAATTGCAATACTAAAATTAAGGAGAAAAAAAGCCTTTTGAAGTATTGCCCTGTGAGACTAGTTCAGACTAGTTTGACCAGGTTTGGGAAGTGTTAGAAGATGGATAATCTGAAAATGCAGTGAATCTCGGTTCTGACGTGAGAGAAAAGGCATTTTACCCATATCATCACTGAGAGATGTAGGACTGAGCAAGATAAAGGCAAACTCTCTAAAGGATTTCGATGTGGAAAAATACATGTGACAAGCAGGTAAGCTAAGTGTTACTCATGCTATTTCAACAGTTTTAAGGCATGTTTTCTCCTAAATGCTTTTTTTCTAATTAGATACTTTGTACTTTATGGAGCTGGGTAGATGCTGGGTGCCTTTGAGACAGCAGCACACTGGGAGAGGTACAGGGAAGCCAGGCCACTCTCTCCAGCTGAATGAAACACAAACGCAGAACACTGGTCTGAAGGTTTCTGCTTTGGGAACCCAACAACCAGAGGCTTGTGCTACAGCAGGGAGACAGTCCTGCTGGACTGGAAAATATGCTCTGCATATCAGAAAATGGCTAAGAACAGCTAAGGGCTAGTTTGCAACATTTAGGTGTAGCCATTACTAAGGAATGATGCAAATTGTTCCAGGAAGAAGCATGGAGAAACATGCCTACATTTTGCTTTACCTTGCCATAGCAATGCCACCTGCATGGGGTGGTTTGTCCTGCTTAGCCAAGTGTGAGAGGCTGGACTTGCCCTCTCTGAAAAGCCTGATTTTTTTGAGTAGATGGGGATGAAGTACAGCTTCTGTTCCTCTGGGGACAGACTGAAATTCCCTCTGGCTGTCCCAAGGACTTTCAACAGCAACCTGTAACTCTTCTCTGCTTTTTCTGATCTGAGTCTAGTTAAAGAAAAGCTTTATCCCATGACCTGTAAGCTTAATGGAACTTTTCCCCCTGATTTTAGTATGCTCTCAAGTGTTTGTTACCAAAGGCAGTTTTAAAAAATTTGCTTATGTAAAAATGGGTGATTCATGCCTCTGTATACATAGGAACATGACTGGGTGAAACCCTTATCCCCTCCTTTTTTTGTAACCAGTTAGTCTACACAGGCATAGCTAGTAACTATGAAGAATAAAGTAGGGGGAAAAAAACCAACTAAACCAAACAAAAAACCTTGTAGACAAATAGGGAACCTGTAGTTCCTACAGTGTTCATTTCACATTATGAAGAGGGCTTTAAAATCACATCTGTGATATGACTTTTTTTACAGTGCCTGTGTTACGTAAAATGACATTTGTGAAAAAAGGATCAAACAGAAATCTTAAAAATTGACCATTTCTTGTATGTAATGCTTAAAGTAGTTCATGAAGACCAGTAGTGTGAAATGCTGTAAGACGTGTAAGGGAAAAAAATGTTCTTTTTAAGTTTTACAGCTCAAAAGAAAAACATGGGAAATACTCAGTGGGAATACTTGAACCAACTGCTAACACAGACCATACTCCCAGTTGTATGTGTTAAAAAATCACGTATGACACTACTGTTAAATTAACACTTATAATTGCATGGTCATGTTCTAGGCTTTTGCATGCATTTAAGACTGTGTATATGTTTGGTCAGGATGCTGCCACCTTCAGGAATTAGGTTTTATGTAAATTTAAGTAACTGCAGTTGTAAGATTAAATAATTCTAGTGGTAATCTAAGTTTAGCTAATTTGCCAGGCATGTAAACCACCTTAGATCCTCACTGAATTCCCTCTTCATCTGAGAGTTCATCTCTGAATTTATCCTTCATAGTCTAAGAGTAAGAAATTGTAGGGCAATTTAAAGCTGGCTTAATTAGTGTGCCAAGGGACTGGGTAAAGGTGTGCCATGTTAAGCAGATAGAAGAAAGCTATATGAATGTGTAAATTACAGTTAATCAAAACCACTTTAAAATTATTCCCGCTCTGTGTATATATTCTACCAGATGGATTAAAAGGGTTAGATGTCCAATTATGCCTTGGAGACACACACTGTAGCAAATAATCATGTGGAACTGACATGATCAAAACATATTTTTTCTATCTCTTTGAACTATTAAAAATTTTCAAATGAGTCCTGCACTGTAACAAAAAAGGGATCTTGCAAAGTTTTAAGTGCCATTCAGATCAGAATAGTAACTATGGTAGTCCCGTAGTTAGTAAACTTTGATAGGATGTAAAATATGCTGATTTCATTCCTTATTTTGAATAAATGAGAACAAAGATTTGTCCCAAGGTCTTTCCTATTTCAGAAAAGTAACCTATTGGTTGGTTATTTAAACTGTGCCTTGCTCATGCTCTTGTATTAGTTGTGTTTAACATACGAGTGAATCTTACAAGAACACTGTTCACAGAATCACAAAACATGCTGAATTGGAAGGGCCCCACAAGTATCACGGAGTCCAACTTTTCTGTTTATACTATCAAAAACCCAATATTCATTTATCTAACTATTTGGTGTCTGAAGCGTAGATGGTTATACCTGAGCTAGTCACCCAGGTAACCTACGGTCACCTAGTCACCGTCTGTAGTCAGTGGAAGTAGAATAAATACGATCAATGCCATACAGGGCAATATTAATCTGACCCAATGTAGATATGGAGTTTAGGATGAGACATATCCATCAACTGTTGGCCAGACCTCTGCTGATTATGAAAAAATCCAAGTTCATATGTTTGTGTTGCTGTAGTAAACACTAATTTAGTCAGATGAGTCTCACACAATTCCCCACACTAAATAAATTTCAGGGACTGGTTATGATTCTTACTTTGGGTGCTTGGAAATGAAGGTTAAATGTTTCCTTAACCAATTTTGTCAAATACTCCTAACCAAACAGACGATGGTCTACATTGTAAAAACAATTAAATACTTTTTGGTTGTCAGGTCTGATTCTATGATTATTCTGATCTTTATAAGATATAACTTCAACTTTGGTTTGTAAGCAAATATTAGTCCAATTCTTTCTCTGTACCTTAAACTATGTTTCAGCTGAAATAAAAAATGCATATATATATATTATTGCTTATTTTTTCTATAAATTTCCTTAGAAATTGGAACTTCCCTGTATGAAACTGTATGTCAGAAGAAAAGGCCTTCAGCTTATTAAAGATAGTTTTTCTTTTATGAGAAGTAGAATTAATCCTTCCCTACTTTCAGTTTTTAAAAATTTAATGTAATGCAGTATTACAGCATCCATGAATCATAACTTTAAAGTTATTATGAGGGAAAAAATGTAAAACATGAAAACTATTGTTTGTTTACCAGTCCCTATCTTATGTTGTCCATTTTCCAGATGATACAGTAAACAGAAACTCAATTATCTTAATATTAAAAAAAAAATACCAACAACTCTGTAATACCCTTGTGTAGCCTACAGATTCTAACTGCTTCTAACATCTGATGATTGCAGTTTTATAATTATATATAGGTACCTGAAGTAAGACTTTTCTCTGAACTGCTTGAAATGCAGCATAGAAGAACTGCACGCTTCAAATTCACTATTGACTTGGCTTACTGTAGTATTGAAAGGTAGCATGAAGCTAAATTACTTATGGAACAGTGGGTTTATGTCTTGCCCAAGAAAGCCCAATTTAACTTCTTGCTCACGTCAGAGGGATTCTTTCTTGTGACTTCAGTAGGAATTTGCCAGGCTCCAGCAAAGAAAGAGAGGATGCTATCAGACGTCAACTGCTTTGTCTTGATAGGAACCCGAAACAGATATGTTCTTGGACAATTACCCTCAATAGCAAGAGAAGAGCCTTGTTGGTATAAATACATAGATACAGCCTCACTCTCAAATACTTCCCCTTCTGAATCTGAAACAAATGGGTTACACTGTAAGTTTTCAAATATTGCCCTTTCCTTTATCATTTGACTGCCGCTACTGTTGTGGCAGTATTGCACCTCAGGTGTAACAGCATTTGGTTTACTCTTTTTCATGGTTGAATTTAAGAAAAATAATGTGAATGAAGGTGAAAAGGGTAAAGGAATCCAATCAGATGTAAAACCTGTGGAATAATAATAATTTTCATTTTAGTATCTTCTAATGAGAAGAAACATCTTGTAGTTACTGTGTAATTCTTTGCCCTCTACAAAAGCAAGAGATAATTTTCTTTTTTTTTGCACTTTTCTACATCTCTGCATTTTATATAAGAATTAATTCATGGAGAGAGAAATAAATAGAAACAAAAACAAAATGACAGGGCAATCCAGGAAAACTTCAAGCCCAAAAGTTATGCGCATTTTTATTAATATATCTTTTTCAGTTTGGAATCTGAAAGCTGTGCTAAAATTTTAGGTGTGAATTATCTCATGAAATATGGTCCATTGGTTCACAATTACATGCGGTCCTTGAAAAATCATGAAATCCTTGAAGGCCTTCACACAGACCCTGTTGAAAATATATATTTAATTCAGGGAGTGGAGTGGCTGAGTGAGTAACGAGGGAAGGAAAAGGGCCTAGCAGTAGGAAGCTGTTCCCATGTCAAGAGAGGCCAGTGATGCTCTTGAAGAGCTCTACCTCTCTGGCACTTAGGGAGGAATGGGAGAGGTGGTCTAGTAGGGTGAAGATAGGGAAAGAAAGCTAGGCAGGCCCACTGTCCACATCGAAGGGCTGGGAGATGCTCTTAAATGTTGCAGAAAAGGGTCTTCCTCTGTTTTGTTTCAGACCTCTGTATAGAGATCCTCCCACAGATCCTCCCATGGGCGCATTTATCTTGAAATTACCTTTCTCTTCTTCTACCCTCTTCTTCCTGCAGCAGTTCTGAACAAATTATGATTCCTCCTCTGGGTCTCTTCTTCTTTGGACTAAACAACACAAGTTCTGCCAAACTGTTATCACAGGCCAAGTTTCCCTGGCCTTTGATCCACCTTGTATCTCTCTTGTAGGCATCTTACAAAAGTCCAACATGAATAAAGCCTTATCAGATATTAGGAGATCAGAAAGTTGGGTTCTATGTCTTACAAACAGTACTTCTGTTTATATATCAGAGTTATCAGGAGAATAATGATTTTGTTGTTCCTATGGCTTGTTTTTCTTCAGTAGCTGAAAATCTTGGATCTAATTCAGCTTGTGATCCTCAAAAAGTTAGAGCCGGTTCTGCATCTTGTTGCTTAGTTAGCCATTTTCCTTCTCATAATTGTAAAACTAAGTATTTTTATTCATAAGCAGAATATTTTTGACGTAACACAGGTAGAATTATTTCCTTCCTTAAAATTTACAAATTACATGTATTGCTGAATAATGTTAAAGCCAAACTTACTGTTGTTGCACTGAAAGTTCATTCTCGTAGATACAAGTTTTCTAGTAGTAAACTCGAATGTGTGTTTGCATGTGTATTTTGTGTTTGTGTGTGGTGATGTGCATTGAATACAGTACCTAAGTATGTGGAAATTTTTTTAATAAATCACTACAGACATTTGTACATCAGCATGCATGTTGCAGCTTGGTTTTCATAGCATTCCACTAGCATGGATCAGAGCATTCCTTACTCTTTTCAGTACCTCTTAGCCTAGTTTGGAAGTACAATGTATCTAAATATCTCTCAAAAAACCCTCAAAAAACCCCAACAAATAGGGAAGGAAAAGAAAGCCTAGACTGGTACAAAAGTTTTCAGTCTTTGTAGTTTTCACAAGGCGGAATATATTTGCTGTTTAATGTTCATTTACACACAATTGTTTTCATTTGGATTTTTGCAAAAAATAGAAAGATAAATAAGAGTTGGCAAAACTGTCTGGAGGTAGATTTGGATTGCTAAATCATTCCTCCTGGGTTTCATTTAACCGCACAAAGGGCAGCTGAGTGCTTCAGATCTGAGTTGAATTTTGTATATGGGGAAATAGTTATCATGGAAGTGTTGCGCACACAAGGAAAACATAAACAGTGAAAAGGAAAACTTGTCTTCAGGTTTCATGTGGTTTGATATGGTGTAAATATGGTAAATAGTGAAAAAATGTATCAGCAAGCTCTGGAGAACTCCAGAGATTGTGCAGAAGCTTATGGCACACAGACTTAAAATAGAGAACAAGATACTACCTGTTGCTTAGCTTTGACTGAATAATATAGTCCAAGAAAACACCCAAAAAATAGTCTCAACAAGTTACTGTCTACTTAACAGGCATGCAATCTAGTGTGTTCCATCATGCATATTAATATTTTTAAAGAATAGTGAGTAGGCTTATTTCTCAGTTCACATCATTACTGTCAGTGCTACCAAGACCTGTTTCAAAAAGATCAACAGTATTACGTAGATGTAAAAAGGTTCAATCAATTAGGAAACAAGGCCCATTGCCTTCACAGTTGCTCACAGAAGGTGCCATTAAGTAGTTATTCTCTACTCCATTACTGTCTCCTCCATCTTTCCTTGGACAGTCATTTATAAAGTGAGAAGTAGCAATTACATATTTCATATTACAAGTGTTTATAACTGTAATTATTTTCTGCGCACTTTCCACAGGGGAAAATGACTACCTAAGCTACAGTGCTGGATTCAGAAAGTAAATTTGACTGAGTAAAGACTGTAGCATTTGAGCGTAAATCAAAATATTTTGGAGTGCTGCAAAGGGAGTTAAATTTTTCTGGACATATCTTCATTTTTATTCTTCAGAGCATTTCATGACTGCAAGATTACTATGACCAGTTACATACAACATGATGATGTTTATAAAGTAGGTGTGAACAACAGAGCTCCTGGTTGGTTTAAAATTTTCATTTTGCATTCTCCTGAGTAGTGATACTGAAAGTAAGGCCAAAAATATCTAGTATTATTCATGTAAAATGTCTTACTGAAATATTACATGTAATTAACTCTTTTAAAAAAGTGACTTGGATGGATTGGAGTAAACTATCTTTGTTGACCACAGACATAGGAAATATTAAACTTATGACACAACACTCTAAGAGTTTATATCTCATAAGATAATGTTCAAAGCTGAGCCAGGGAAGGTTCAGACTGAACATCAGGAAGCATTTATTTATCAAGAGGGTGCTCAAACACTGAAACAGGATTCCTAGGGAGATGGTTGATTCCCCAAGCCTGGTAGTGCTTTAGAGACATTTGGACAATGACCTTAACAACATACTTTATGTTCTGGTCAGCCCTGCTGAGTTCAGGCAGTTGAACTAGATGATGGTTGTAGGTCCCTTTCAACTGAACTATTCTATTCTATTCTAAACCCCTTGAGAAGCTTCTTCTTTAATCATGTTTGTGCCATGAGCCATTTTTGGGTTCATTTTGTAGTGAATGTACTGTCACACTTAGAGAAAAACCTTTTGTTTAGTAGTATGACTGGAACTAAAAGACAGCACCTCAAGCCTCAGAACTGTCCCAGGAGACTTAGCTGAAAAACAACTGTTCTTAAAGACTAACAAAGAGTAATCGAACAACAGATAAGGATTGAAATACCATTGGGCTGTAACCAGACAAACACTAAAATCAACATTTGACAGGCATGTTTACCTTTTGAATACCTGGAAGGAAGCAATTATTAAACATAAAAGAAAGTGACAGATTACCTGCAGTAAATGCAGGCTTAGTTGATTACTTTTAAGTTTTTGTATAAAAATATTGACGACTAATCTCTGACTCAACAAAAAATTGTTTTGAAATTATTCTATGCATCAAAGAAGAAACATATACTCTCAATGATTAATCTTAATATTGACTATACCATAAAAGTTTGTGAAGCAGTGAGAGTGCTACACAAAGGAGAAACTCTGAGATTGTTTTTATATTCACTATCTATTTAGCAACAGATGAGAATAAAATATTATGTCATGTGCTTTTATTGCCAACAGCAAATCTGTCACAATCCAATTGCTTTCAAGAAGAGCAGAGACAATTTGATGTGCTTCCACATCAGATATATTAAGAAAATCCTGCACTTGTGAACTACGTGCACAATCCAAAATGCAATAAAAAGTTACGATGTCATAATTTTTGCATTTGTAGAAACACTGAATTTTTATTTTCTAGTTGAAGCGATATGATTATTTTGCTATCTATATTACTCATTCTTTCAAAAATAACTACATACTTTGCTTACTGCTTCTGTGAACTTTAATTTTTACCAAAGCTGATATCATAGTGACAAGAAGAGCACCTCGATGTGTTTTGCTGCCTGCTCTGTTTTTTCCTAGCTCTATCTCCAGAGTTTCTACCCCTCTGCACATGCGATGTAGAGCTGTATTCCTCCTTGGACTAAGCACCACCTTAGGTGACAGAATAGCCAATGCACCTTGAGCCCTGTTCAGGCACCTCAGGTGGGCTAAGACAAGCGTAGTGTTCCCAGCAGCTGGTCATAAGTCTCTGTGCTTTCCTAGTGAACACATGGAGACTTAGTTTACCCTGAGGAATGGGGTGGGAGAGGTGTTAGTCACAATCTACTTACATTATCAGTCCTAAATAACCCAATAGAATGGTATTAACAAAGACCTTTTGTTTGCCTGACTACATAGCAATATTTCCAGAAGAAATTATTCCTGTTTATGAATAAAACTGCTTGAAATACTTCTGGAATAAATCATTCCTGCTCACTTATCAAAGCAGAATTTTTTTTTAGAGGGGCATGAATTAACAATGCAGGAAACCTTTTACTATATGTGATTTTTATATTTATTTATATATTGCATATTGCATGTATATTGCATATATGTTGTACATTGCATACAAAATACAAATGTAAAAGACACATTTTAAAGCAAATCCAAAATTTTTTCTTGTTTAACTAACTCAGGTGATCAGTGCATTGTATTTACTGTTTGAAGGTGATAACCACCTAAGGAAATAAAACATCACATGATCCTAAAATATTTCACCTGGCAAACTCAAATTGCTTTTACCACCACAGAAGTGAAATATGAGCCTCCTGTGAATGCTAAGAAGCCTGCATCTGCAACCATCAGCCCGGCCTGGCAATCAGCTCTGCCTGCGTCTTTAAAGAGGTGATCACAACATTAAACGAAAGAGAATATGTAAAGAAGAGCCATGGAGTGTGGCCTAGCTAACCACAGTGAGGGAGGTACAATCTCGCCTTTCTAAAGCGAATCTTATTTCACCCTCTTGCAGGCAAACCAGCTGGGACAAAGTAACAGCTTAACTTGTTTAACTAGTTCCATTCTATTTAGAGTAAAAGGCAAAGTTTACATTGAAGCCTGAAACCTTAACCTCTTTTCCTGTATTTTCTCACTCCTACTGTGCTTTCTAGTTTTTTGCCATTTCTAGAATTGCAAGTGTCTTATGCTAAAAAAAAGGTGCCAAGACATTTTAGGATAGCACTTAGCACTGGGGATGCCTGCACCACCTTTCTGCCTGTGTTTGCCTCCCCACAGCCAGGACTCAGAAGTGGACGCGAACCTGTTCCTCAAGCACAGCAGTTCACAGCCCAGCGTGTCAATGTCAACCAAAGTGGATGTTGGCTAATGCACTCGACTGTGAATTACAGCAGCTAAACACTGGGCCAGTCTTGCTGACTCTGTGAGAAATCTGAGGGGGGAGGAAATTCTTACACCAGTTGTCTTGTTCCTTATAGATTATAGAGGTTTCTCATCTTTTCCCACTAGGATTTTTTTGCACCATCACTCTCAAACCCATAACAAAGCAGGAATTAAGTTTTGTTCAGAATTTGTACTGCAGCATGTGGTGTACTAATGCAGAATGTTGTAGGCTGGGGTTTAGCAGAACAGGGCAAATGAGAGAGAAAGAACAACAGGAAGAAAAATTAATTCTTTAAGCATGCAAGTGACAAGCTCATGCTGCAGTCACAGCTTTTAAAACCATACTTGATAAATAGGGAAGCACACCACACCCACAGCAGGACAGAAGAGCTGTGCAGTGTGAATGGAAATAAAGCTAATGAGGAGACTGGGCATCATGCTACCTCTGAGCTATGCACTGGAAAAATCACCTGGTCCTCCAGTTGTGTTGCTATCAATCTTGTTAGGAAAACTTTTAGAGGAATATATGAGTCCTGCACTAAAATGCTACCTGAAGTGAATTTTAATCCTGGAAGCATTTTGCGTGGGTCTTAAAAAGAAACCAAGCACTGAACATTTTACTTGGTATCTCAGCATGAGACAGCATGCAGCCAAGCAAAACCACATTCCCCTACTTTTCAAGTATCTTAAAAATTTTATTGCTCATTAAATATTTGTTTACTTAGCCTGTAGTTGAAACCACAGCACTGTAAACATTGCTAACCAATGCTATTTGAGGTTTTGACTGAAACCTCACTCAGATGCAAGATTTGTTGGACTTTCTCAGAGAATCAGCCACGAGTTTGAGCACAAAACCAAGACTGGGTGATGACAGAACGTAAGTATCTGCTGGATCTGAAAAGCCATGAGGGCTTCTTTCTTGCAGAGGAAGCTGGGGAGTGCTCCCCACCCGAGGTGTTGTGACTCTGCATGGTTACTTCTTAGTGGTATCAACCACATCAGTTCAGTAAATCTGAATATTTATGGGAGGAGTGTCACTGAAGCATACAGATACATGTTGATGGTATTGAAGAACTACAAATAGCAAAGAGTTAACACTCACAACAAAGCACTGAGTCTAGTTTATTAACTGAATACAAAATTATTTTTTTAAAATCAGAAGCATTTATTGCTATGCAGGATAAAAGAAGAAAAGTCTTTTATTCTTGACAATTTCATAACAACATGGGTGTTTCCCATGTGTATTTGCAGAACCTAATGACAGAAGAGATGTACAACATTAAGCATGAGGGTATCACCTGTGTTTGAGTTTTTCTAAATTACACGTTCAAAAATTCATTCACTTGGGATATTACATTAGTATAAGTAAGAGAACAATCCTCAAAATGGCAAACAAATAGCCAATTAATTAATTATTATTATACTTGTTACTCCATGTGTAAGAGAGACAGAGAAGTTCAGGGACTTGCCCAAGGCCACAGGTAGAGCTGGAAGTGCATCAAGGATTAAAATGGAGGACAAACTGATTATCATTGTGTTCACACTGCTTGTAGACTTTTCAATAAAAACCATATGCAGCCAAATCAGGTACATGAGAGTATTTAACCATTTCTGTAATTTAATAAAACTTGTATAAAAAATGGGTTTTATGTGTAAAACAATAAATAAAAATTCATGTTTTAAATGATTAATTTATTTTACTTCACTGCTTTTGACAAGTGTGCCTACTAAATAGGTCAGGTAAAGATTGTGCTCTGTCAGCACACTGATTGTTGTACATATTGTTCTGATGCTATTAAGAAAAAATGTGTCACTGGGTTTCATCTTTTATGTGAAAAAAGGAAAAAATAACAAATCTTAAAAGTGATTAAGCCACACCAGTATGAACAATGAAGAAACATAATTGGATGGTGAGCCTTAACATCCATTTTTACTATATAAATATATATATATGTGGTATATATTCATGTATACATACACACACAGGTATATTTGTTGCAGTATGTAAGCAAGAGTTAAGATTTTATCACCTGCAACATCAAGATAATGCATGAACTCTCTAACTTGGTTCTAACTCTATAAAGACAGATCAAAGATTTAGCCCAGGTGTGGCTCTAGAGTTTCATTGCTCAAGGCTAATTATTCACAAAAAGTCCCCACCCTAGAGAGTTGTCTAGCAGGTTTACCTTTTGGATGGTAGACATTTTAGAGAAGACACTACCTAAGCTCAGCTATTTTGTATGACACACTACAGCATCCAAAACAATTTCACAGATTTTATGAGATATTTGATCAACTGCAGATTACACGTGAATATAGTTTTGTCACCCAGAAGCAGAGAGGAGTTTTCCCTTAGCTCATGCTGAGCTCTAATTAAAACCAATTTCAGTGAAGAGGCAAAAGCACAATACCGAAAGAGATGGCTGAAACTTTTAACTTCATAATGATCAAACCTAATGAAAATATTTATTGTGAACATAACCAAAATATGTGAAACAATATGCTAAATATAAGAACATAACTCATTTAAGAGTGCATCAACTATCATGGTCTAAAAAATCACTTTTAGAGATTTCTTTTTTAGGACAACCTCTATCTTTATTTTCTTACGAGTCATCAACTGTGATCAAGACTGCTCCAGTCTGTCTCAAGAAAATGCAAAAGGTTTATTGCAGTCATCTGTTGTCATAGCTGCACGGAGGATTAGCAAAGAAAAACAATAGCATTTTTGTAGAGAAAATAACTCTGTCCTGGGAACCAACTGAAAGCTAAACAAGCAAAGACAATCCTGTTTCTTGTTGCAGTGCTCTGTTCAATGTTTTCTTATGGATTTCTTTTTAATAGTACAGCTGGAACATTCATAAGCCTCACTCAATCATTTGAGCAAGAACGTTATAGAGAACATAAACTTTATTTTTTAGTACCAGCAGCCCATTTATTAACATGATTATCAATATTTTATTTAAATAATTTTTTTCTCTTAGCAGTTTAGATTGTAAGGACACTGGTCCTGCCTGCCTTTGGTCTCATTCGAAATATGATTTTTTTTCTCTTCTCTGCCCTGTTATTTGTATATCTATCTGTTAGAAATGTCTTGATACTTGATAGCATTGAAAAGTACCAGCATCTATGACATCTAGAGTTTTTAAGAGGTAAGTAAGCTAAGCAGAGAATTTGCATGAATATTTGAATTTGGCAGAAAAAGCTGAGATTCTTACTCAGTAAAAATTCTCCTGGAAGACAATACAATTTCCAGCTGACTCAGAAATGAGTAACAATTTCACACAAGAGGACATCTGAAGAACTTTTCATCTTCCAATGAAGTTATAAATGTCAACAAATCAAATAAGTTTGTACGGAAGGTGTCATTATGCATGTTTTGGTATGCAGATACTTTATTAGAGGAAACATAAATATATGCAAGTGATTATATGACCTCTTACTGGGATCAGAAAGGCTGTGTTATTAATGCTGTGTTTAATTCAATATACTACACCTGTCATGAAATATTGCATCCACTTATTAAGGGCTATCGCTGCATGGAGAGAGGCTGACTGGGCCACTGGACAGGATGCTCCAGCATGACAACAGGCCACCAAAGACTGGCTTCCTCTTTAAGGCAGGTAGTCAAGCATCCTCTTTCCCTCCATAAAAACAATATTTTAGTCAACTAACTTTATTAGGTGGTTATAACTCCCATGAATAGGAAAACAGAAACCGTTTCTGTGTTTTGTGGCTTCACAGCATTCAGCCTTTCAGGAAGATGATCTGTGTTGAAATGTCAATGCATTTAATACTTTTGATACCAATGAGAAAGATTTGTATGACTTTTTAGTAGAGTAAAAATAAAGTTGGAATACATAAGAGTTTTTCAGGTAATTCTGATTTCAGATGTGATTCTCCCCTTTGTTCAGTTTATGCATGATCCTGTAAATCAATAAATTAATTTCTTCCCCAGTTCCCATGTATGAGCTGTGTCATTGGAAGAATATTGTATATTTTGTGTACTTTGTATATACAATATACAAAGTATATTGTATACTTTGGATGGCACTTTCTGAGCAGAAGAATGTATCTTTAAGATTTTTTTGTGCAGTTTAACAATATGATGTAGAAGAATTCAAATGACAATAGGTTAATCTTTCTGCCATTTTGCATGTTTATGTGCATGCTCTGCTCGAAGTGTTACAGCTGGGCTTTTGGCAAGAGTACAGTTTTCTTGAAGTCCTACAGAAAACAGTATGTTGAAACAGATTCTTCATGATATCCTCAGAACTTCTGCAAGTGACAGCAGCCTGAAAGAGAAAGTGGAAGTAACCTGGGATCTCAGGAATGGGTGCACAACACTGGCTTGATCCATCAGACCAGGGGTTCATCCTAACAAATGCAGTCTTAGCATAGATGGAGAAATAATGTTATTTGAAATAAATAAGAAATATAAATACTTTAAACTCTTGATTGTGACATCATTTACTCCATATTGTGTCTTGTGACATCAGACTTGCAAATGATGTAATGCTTACGATAGTTTTAATAAGAGCAATCAGAAGACCTTCTAGCTATCATGCAGGCTGTTAATATGGATTTTCATGAATGCCTGCAATCCCCAATGGTTAAAATGCAGTATCTTGTGAACAAGGCATATGGACAATGGTCTGAAATTTGATCACAGACTATTAGTTATTCTATATTAATTATTAGTACTTTTCTATTCAGTAAAATGGTGACACCAAAAAAAAAGTATAGGAGTAGTTTCTGTCACTTGATGTCATACCATTAGTGAAGTTTGCTATTATCTAATAGCAAAATGCTGGTGCAATTTGTAGCAAATGTTGTGTAAGGAAATTAAATATAAGCTACCTGACCTTGGGCTCAAAGACATGTCGACTATCATAGCTTGCATGCCCAGTAACTCCACTCAGATGGGTGGGGATTAAGTAAACACTACATAAATAGTGTTTATAATAGCTTACACTTTATTTAGTGTAAATAGCTCTAAATAAACAGCATATAAAACAGCATAACAAGATGACACAATTTGCTAATTGTGTTGTCCGCAGCACATGTATCACTTCTTCCTCTAGGAACAGGGAAAGCGGGGAGTGAAAGAGGCAGCAGAGAGCTCCCTCAGGGACACTGTGCCTCCTGAGGGTACCCAAAGGTGAGCTAGAGCTCATTGGACATATCAAGCTCAGAGATTTGATCTGAAATGTTTGTCATGCTGCTATGGAAATAGCAGCAAAGAGCTGATGCCATGCATAAACATGTGAACATATGTAGTTCACCTGTGCGTACATGGAACCAGGGAAAGAAATTTGGAATGTGAGGAATTTTGTACACTAAATGTGACTGGAGTTTTCTAGTTTTCTTTTAAAGCTATTTATTTTGGAGGGAGAGGAGAGAGAAGAACGACTGCAGAAAGAGTAACTGTGTTATATGAATAATCAGTCCCTGTTTTCAGGAATTTGCAAGTATTTATGAAGTTAAAGGTGCTAAATAAGAACCAGAGCGTTATTTTTTTCATGAGCTTCTGCACGTGACACATCTTATTTTAACTAATTATTATCCAAATCATGAACTACAAAGATAATTGCTTCCCTGGCCAAACGACAAAGGAATTCTTGTTTCCAGTATATGCCCTGTTGAATGCCGAAGGCATTGTACATGCTAAGGCTGATGCTCTGCTGCATAATAGACATCTACTGATTAGTAGTTCTCAAGCTTAATTTGGTTATGGTATGATAAATTAGGGAGTGTCTTTCTAAGTAAAACTGACATAATGCTTTTTTTCCACTGGAACTAAAATAAATCTGTGCCTCCAATACAGCACTTCCAGAGGAGTTAATTAGATTAAAATTTGAAGCATCTTTTGCATTTCATGTACTTGACAATTAAAAGAAAAAATCATCCCATTCTTCTCATGTGAGAGTGTCGTGCCTATCTAATTGTTTTCCAAAGTTACATTAAGCAGCAGTGGATCAAGGGTTGGACTTGATGATCTCGGAGTTCCTTTCCAACCCAACTGATTGTATGATTCTGTGATTCTATGATTCTGTGATCACTACCAGGCTCATGTGTGACTCCTTTATCTATATCTCTCCTCAAGGGAAATGCTGTTTTTCATTCTTTACCTTCTACTAATGTTTTTATTTGTAAGAAGCCTTTACTGATCTGGCTTCTGTGTGGGATACACACATTTTTCTAGTTTGAAGCCTAGTAAAGGAAGCAAACTAAGTGCATTCACCTGGAGTAGGTTTCTGAGAAGACTGACGTTGGAGTGTCCATGTAAAGGGAAGAGAAGAAGATCATATTGATGGTGTCTCACTGGTAACTGAGAATAAGAGATATCATGATGTCTGCTGCTGGAGTGAGAGTGAACTCTGTGTTTTGGGAAAATATAAAAGAGAGAGAGGGGAAAGTGCTTTTGTATCCATTGGACCTAGGAGACCACCCAGCATTCAACTAAGGCAGCAAAGCACACATAGCTGGCTATCATTTTGTCTAGATAAGTGGCTCTTTCTCATGCTTGATAAAGGTTGATGAGATTTTGAACCCTTCTCAAAAATATGCTTGGGTGAATCAAATCAAGTTTGCCTTTGAAAGGATGAGCCATACAGCTTGAAAGCCATTGAGATTGAGGCTGTGAGAAAAAAAATAAGAATTTGGGAACTGGGTTTAGCTTAATCTGGTGATCTTGGGCAGTCCCATACCCATAAATCTGCAGCAGACAGGGGTCTGTGCCAAGTGGGCAATCACAGTAACACCCTGAGGTCTGCTCAGCCAAGTTGATGCTGAGGAGCCCAGTAGACCCCCTAAGACCATGCACAGCAATTTGGCATAAATTGTTTTAAGATTAGTAGTTTTACACTTATTTACCTGTCCTAAATAAGATCCGAACTTCTTCACTAAAGCATATGGATAAGGAGTCAAATTGCTAGCAAAATATGCAAAATGCATGCCAGAGCAAATATAGGAAATATTCAAAAAATATTTTTGCAGGCAAATAAGGGGCTTTACAGACATCAAAACAGTAGGAGGGAGAAACTTTACACCATCCTTTGTGATGTTTGCGCTGTGCTGTTCACGTGGGAGTAGTTACCAAAGACCAAAGGTCACATTTCAACAGAGAAAAAGAATAATGTATTCACACTAATTCACATAATTATTCCCAATTAGCTAGAAGATAAACATAACTGTAATTTATATATTTTATGGATTCTGGTTTTATATTTGTAGGTCACACAATTAAAAACCCCACAGATGGTACATTACCGACTCCACCTTAAATTTAATATCCCATGAGGACAATAAGGCTTATATGATGAGGAGAAGGTTACTCCTTGGTGTTCCTACCATTACTGACCTAATACCATAAGAATATCAAAATAAAATTCAGTCAGTACTTAAATCAGTGATATTTCTGTAATGGAATATCATTGTCATATAATCATGCCATATAACCAGCATGTATGTCTATATATACTTCAGCTTGGCTTCTCTAGAAGACAAACATTTTATTAGGGAAGATATAAAAGAATTATTTGAATTTCATTAATAACTATTTTTAGGAGATTACCTAGCCAAACAACACTCAAACAGAGTCACCTACAGCACACTGCCCGGGACCTAATGTTATGCTAATTACTATAATTTATAAGAAAACATCCCTTACTATTGTCTTTGTGATTCTATCTAATTTTCTATAAGATTGGATGTTATAGGTGGATGTTAGGAAGGAAGCATCATCTATTCTCTCCAAGTTCACAGCAAGTACCAACTGTCATTCTTTCTAAGTAGAAGTTTTTAACATGAAGGTACTGTTACAAATGCTTAGGAAACAATCCAGATTTACCTGTTAGGCAGAAAAATACAGATTCTACTGATGACTTCTGAAAATTGTCATGGAGCTGAAGACCAAAGAACATGCATAATAAAGTAAAGTCTGAGCAGCTGACAGGCGAAGTCAAGATATGATATGACCTCCTAGATGGCCACTGTCCCTCTTTGGGTTCAGCTGATGTGGGTGTGCAGCTGAGCTGATAGGTGATCCAGAAGTCCTTGCTTGCTTGCTTCCACCCAAATCATCGTGGTGTTGTAAATCCATTCCTTTGTCCTTCACCTTGGGGCCAAAAGTCAATAGAAGCCATTAAAGAATTACAGTGATTCAAATATTCACTAGTAGTTGAAGAAGAAATGTACATATCAAGAAAGGCTGAAAGGAACAGGAGGGGCAGGGACAATTTATTGTATAAAAAACCCAAAAACTTTGTGCAAAAAACAAATTGACAAAACTTTTCAGCTCTCTCTCAGCACCTTGGAACCAAAGCTCTCCTAGCTGAAGAGATCTGAGTTTGATAATCTGAGTTGGGCGTGGGCTTATTCACAGATTGCAGTCCCTCAGTCGGCCTAGTCTACGAGCCACAGGGCTATACCTGCTGCAGCATAGACTTACCCACAGCTACAGTCCCTTTGAGGTGCACCTGTTCCAGCAGGTTCTTCTCCATGGGCTAATGCCTTCAGAGATAGACTTGCTCCACCATGGCCTTAACCATAGCACGGTCCCTTCAGAAGTAGATCTGTTGTAATATGGCTTCCCCCATGGCTGTGGTCCCTCAGAAGTGTACCTGCTCTGTCGTGGGCTTATCCACGGCCACACATTTTGAGGTGCTCCAGCATGATGACATGCACAGCCACAGAAGCTTACAGGTGTACCCTCTCCATGTGGATTTATCCTTGGGCCATAATTCCTTCAGAATTATACCTGCTACGACGCAGACATAACTATGGATGCAGAGTTTCCTGCTCCCATGTAGATTCATCCACAGGTGATGGTCCCTTTGACTAGAGTTCACACTGGAGTTCCAGCCTGTCCTGCACAGCAGCACAGAACCAGCAGTGATGCCCTGGCCACCTGCCAGTCCAGGCCTATTGCTGTTGCTGCTATCCAAGTGTTTCCAGGCACAGAGCTACAGCAGCAGCAAAAGCGAAGAGTGGCCACTAATGAATAGTGGACTCTAAACAGGGGCAAGCAAGTCAGGCAAGCAAGGCCCATGGCAAGCACAGCAGTCTGCCAATTAGTAGCTAAACAGCAATAACAGCTATAAAATTGACCTAGCACATTTCAATAAAATCTGTTATTTGAAAACTTTTGAGCCCCATGTTGGGTGCTGAAAAGGACTGTTGTAGTTTAACCCCAGCCAACAACCAAGTTCCACTCAGCTGCTCATTCACTCCCCCACAGTGGGATGGGGAAGACAATCAGAGGGGTAAAAGTGGAAAAACTTGTGGGTTGAGATAATGACAGTTGGACTGGTAAAGCAAAAGCTGTGCACACAAGCAAAGCAAAACAAGGAATTCATTCACCACTTCTAACGGGCAGGCAGGTGTTCAGTCATCTCTAAGAAAGCCAGGCTTCATCATATGTAAGGGTGACTTGGGAAGACAAATGACATGACTCCAAAGATCCTCCCTTCCTTCTTACCCCAGCTTTAAAACAAAAAAAATCATATTCACATTTTTTCCAAGCAGACAAAATCTTGCTTCTCAGCATTCTCATTACATAGTTGTAAGCCCATCATCTATCATCAGAAATATTTACATTCATTACTACTAGTTTAAAGTATTCTGTACCTAGGTTATGGGATAATGAATCAATATAGCTTTGTGTCGTAATGTTCCACAAAGTGTTCAGCACAAGGACACTCTATTTTTTAAAATTTTTAAACCAAACCTACTGAGGAGAAAACATATGTGATGCAATGCAGTGGTTGATACCTGAGCTAAGACGTGTTCTTACACAGGTATAGCACCATGAAGAAACACTAGGTAAGGTTTTGAAACAGCATAACTGTTTTCAGCTAATTAGTCTGAATGCAGCAAGCCACCGATGCAGTTAACAGTAACAGCTCAATACCAGTCCAGGGATTCCCCTGTAATAATGTTCATCTTACATTTTTTAGGTGGTTTTACAAGTTTCCTGGTTGTACATACAATTTCATATATCTGCAGATTCACATTGATTAATTGTAAAAAATAGATCATAGAATCATAAAATCAGCCAGGTTGGAAAGGACTTCTGAGATCATCAAGTCCAACCCTTCATTCACTACCACTGTGGTTACTAGACCATGGCACTAAGTGCCACATCCAGTCTTATCTTAAAAACCTCCAGGGATGGAGAATCCACCACTTCCAGGGATGGAGAATCCACCACTTCCCTGGGAAGCCCATTCCAATGCCTGATTACCCTCTCTGTAAAGAATTTCTTCTTAATATCTAACCTAAACCTCCCCTGGCAGAGCTTAAGACCATGCCCTCTTGTCTTACTTATAGCTGCCTGGGAGAAGAGACCAACCCCCACCTGGCTACAACCTCTTTTCAGGTAGTTGTAGAGAGTGATGAGGTCTCCCTCAGATGTATAAAACATCTTGAATGTATGCAAAATTGGTGTTTCTGTGTGTTTCTTGGTCTAACAACATTGCTTGCAGACATAAAGCTTTAAGATTGGGATCATAACCCCAGAGAATTAATATTTTGTGCCACTTCCTTCCTCCTTGTTTGAAAGATGGGTTGGGAGTGGAAGAAATAAAAGAAAACAAATTCCGTTACCGTTCATGGTTTGAGTGTGGGTAGGCTCAGCACGCTCTCTTGTGACTTGAAGTGGGACCCTGGATGTCAAACTTTTCTTTCTCTGGCTCCCTGGCCAGAGGTCACTCCAAGGTGCAGTGTGGACTCAAGCTTTAGTAGAGAGTTTTCCTGGTCCCACAAACTGTGACAAACCCATGCTTCTTTGAACACACACATGAGAGAGGTGAAGGATCAGGGTGTTCTGGCCAGCTGCTGACAGAGAGTGCAGTGGTTTCCTATGAACTACCTTACCCCATCATCAGACAAAGCAAGACACAGTGTGCAACTGAGCCAAGGGGGAAGCTGCCCCAGCAGCAGCAACTCCATTACTTTTTTTCCTTTACCAGGCCTTTTGGGCACCACTTTGCTGTGAGTCTTTCAGTGGAGCAACCTTGGGAATTGAACCTCAATACAACCAGAGAAGGGACACCCTCAGGCAAAAAACCCAAGAGGAGGGATAGCATTTCCTGAAGTGGCATCACTGCACATCAGGGATGGAGAAGTAGACTGCAAAAGGGATGCTGACTATAAAACCATACCACTATGTTGTTGATGCTGTTTTTTAACAGGCTTTTCTCAGTAACCAGCTAATACGCCAGCTCCCTGGCAAACTCTACAGTGGGGCTTCTCCATGTGGCACTCTTCAAAAAATACAGTTTAATGATTACTGGAGTATGAAGCACGGACAGACAATTTAGTCTGAGTTAGTCTTGATTCAATATTTTAAGAAAGACAAATCAGCTGAGGGTCAAAGACTGTATTAGGACTCATCTAATGCAAATATTTTTCTGGGCCTTTTCAGCAGAATCCACATCCTTGGACTAGTCATTTCACAGCTCCATATGTTTCTTTCCGCTCACTCGGCCCCGGCAGATGAACCTCAGGATTAAAGGGTGGGTTCAGTTCAGCGCACACTGTGTCTCACCTAAAAATCCATTGCGCAGGCTTGAAGGCCTTACCCACATTTGCAAAGCCCTGTATCACCAGCGGGCTTGTAACAAATGTGGGTAGAGACCTTTCCCAAATCTTCGTTCGTGAAGACTGGCCATGATGATGATGATGATGATGATGATGATGATGATGATGTTGGTTTCCCTCCCTGTAGAAAGAACATTCCTGCCCTGGGAGATGTTTCAAGGAAGTTTCAGGAGAAGGATTCTATTTATGGACAAACAGCCACAAACCAGTAAGTAACCTCATGTCGAATTTAATAACTGCCCATCAATCAGTATCACAATTATCAGCGTGACTGTGTGCAAAAGATCCAGTAATGGATCTTTAGGACTGCTTGCACTCTCCTTTCATGACCAATGAATTAACCTGGCAATTTTAATAATTATTTCTTGGTTCAAAACAGTTGCCCTCTTTATTTTATCTGCTTGGGTATAAAAATGAAATCAACAAACTGACCTGATCTAGTGATAATTCATTTGGGATCTGAGAACAAAAAAGTGAGAAAACGTGCAGTATTCCTCTTTTCCAATAAAACCTGTTCTATGCATGCATCTCACTGTGCCTGCACACCTCTTCATTTGCTTATACTATTTTATGTCTATCTGCCCCTCCTGTGTATACATTTATTATATAAATAATTATGAGTTAGTGACTTTTCTGTTATCTACCTGAGATTTAACAGTAAGTTGTTCAAGTTCAAAAGTAACACACTGATATTAGAAACAACAATAAAACTCTCCCAAACCAGGAAAACACAAACATTCAGTGAATGCTTGACCTTGATGTGGTTGAAAAGCTTGTGTGTTCCCATGGTCCTGCAGATAATCCAATGGCAATGGTGGTGCAAGCACAACACCATGATCACCCAAGCTGGACAGACAGGATCTGGAACAAGTGATGTGCCACTGGTCTTTCGGTTTCTCTATAAAAATAAGAGAAAACTCAAAGGAGCCATGGAAAGGACAGAAATCATAAGGTTGTACAACACTGACCATGCAAAAGCATTGACTGTTTTAAGTGCTTACATGCATTCAAACAAGAGCTAGAAGACTGCCTCATATGCTTCAGAGCCTTGTAAGAGATAGAGTGGTTAGGAAAACTTAGCAAACATACCCTGTTACACAACTGTGAAGATACTGCAAAGTATTAAATGGGAAGAGATATTTTAGAGAGTGTGCTGCCTTATTATCAGTAGTTATCAACCATAAGGAGATGAGCAAAATAATAAAATGTATGCTCTCCCCAAAGACACACATGAAGTAAATATTGCACTAATGAACAGACAGCAGTCTTCCAAGATGATCTCAAATTGGTGAATGGAACAGAAGAAGTGTAAAAATATCTCTGTGGAATAAAAATTTTCATAGTAACAACTTATGGGAAAGGAATGAGATTAATTGGTATTGCTCCATTTAAAGATAACATTAGGACATGTACATTGTTTTCTTATAAATACATTCACAGGACTATGTGGTTTTTACTATCACGTAGATTGGCCCAAGGGGAGCTAATTGCAAATTAGACTATTATCTGTAAGTCAGTGATATAATTTCTTTAACATATTGACCTCAACTATTCATTTTAATGTAATGTATTGTAATATTTTATGTTAATAAGTTTAGTGAGTTCTCCCTTCAGAGTTTTTTAAAAACCATTGTTTTATTCTATCCTGCTGCAACAGAATGTATCACCTTTCTATGTAAGAAAAAAATACAAACTCATTCTCTATTAAAAAAACCTTTATTAACTTTATGTTTTCATATTATTATCAAAATCCTGTTTGCCTTTTCCACTTTTTTTGCTTGCAGTATGAACTTTTTCAAAGACATCATCATGTTTTCCCTAACTATGAAAAAACAAAAGTCTTTTGGAAGTCAGGCTTCATTTGCAACTGAGGAAATGATAATATAAACTTTCAGCTGGTTTGTAATATATGTTCCTCTAAATATTTACACATGTACCTACTTTGGAAGTATTTATTGTCTGTAGGTGAGAATAAAAGACAGATGTTCTTTTATTTAAACTTAAATAGCTCAGTAATTTCAGAATCATTTTTTTTGAAAAATAATAGTATTAGTAAAAGATTTTTTTTAAATGACCACACCATTGCTTGTTCTGTGACAACATACATTATTTCTCAAGAGTTATATTTATTAAAGGTCCAAAGAAGAGATGGTTGTGTAGGACATATGTATGTTTAACACCTGACATTTAGAACACATGAAAGCTTACTTTCTTCTCATTATATGCAGAATATTCTAAGTAAAAAATTTACGAGATATTCTGTATGATATAAGGTAAACCATTTGGCAGTAAATATGAATATATACAGCCTCACTTTTGTACTGTTGAGTTATGTGAGAAATTAAACCCAAAGATTATTTTTGGCAATGTATTCTTTGCATTACAAACATGAAACTTTGGTTGTATTCCAACCTACCTCCCTCTAAAGCCCTTTCTCTAAAGGACAATTTTATTCAACACTGGTAATATTCAAAAGCCCTTTGATCTCAATACTATGCTCAGTCTTCTCTTCATGTGGCAATGAGCTTGAAACCCAAGAAAATCATTCAGCTGCTCTGTCTTTTGTCGTCTTAGTTGCATGCTCAAGGCAGTGTTTCTTGTCTCATATATCAATGAATATTTCTGTCTGTTCCATCTTCTCTGCCAAGTCACAGTGAACATTATCAGATTCTTGGCTTCCTCTTCGTCTAACTCTACAAAAAGGACTCTAAAAGTAAAAGGATCCTACTACGCAGTGAAAGCGCTTTCCTGCAGTTATGAGTTAGCTGTAAAGTTTCTTCTGCAGTTGTTCTTACCACCCCTTTACAGGCCTTTTGCTCATTGCTGATACCTGCTATAAGTTTCACATGGTCTTCTAACAGGTTCTGAATTGCTATCTAATACTTCCCTATAGAGATTGAATTTTTAAACGTTTCTGATATACTTGTGACTAATACATTTTGATGGAGTCTTTATGTCTCTTTCTTACCCACAGGAAAGCTAGAAAAGGAACCTGGAATTCAGGAGTCAAAGCTTAATGGCACCTAGGAAAAAGAGAAAGGCAATTGCTCTCCTTTTGAGCTATCATTGGGTCAGCTGAAGCAGCAATTTGAAGTGTTCCAAACAAAAGCAGGGATTGGCCACTTGAGCCATACCAACTGCTGGAAAATCGGATGCCTTTCCCCTGGCACCCACGCAGTAGTACCTCCACCAACACTTTGACTAATTGGCAGCCTACTGACCTAGACGGTTTCCTGTTTTGCCTAAGCCTACAGCAATCCCCGGATCCACATTCCCAGTTTGGCAAACTAACAGGGGAGGCACAGGTATGACAAAAGCCCAGTGGCATTACAGGCAGTCCTCACGTCAGACTTGTAGGTGCCGATGCGTCTTTACTGGTGGTAATGTAATGGTGGAGGAATGCAGCTACTGCCAGTGGAGACTGCAAGTGACAGGCTTTGGAGATACTACCTACAGACCTACACTATCAATTATTTTCCTACATCTGTAGCTGTAAGTAACATGCCAGTGTATCTTGGATGCAACTTTATTTATCTAAAAGCATTAATACAGAGCATACTGACTCTAAATTCACCTGAATTAAAACTGACCACAAAAACATACTAAATAGTACTAAATATCTATAGGTATCTGAAATTTACTGATAAATACTTGATCAAGAGATAGAAATAAGAGAGGACAGAAAAATAAATTCTTCCTAAAAAATCACATATTTCATATGATCAGGAAAAAAGAAGTTTTACTGATACTTCTGATCAGTTCCCAAACACAGTCTTGCTGTCTCTCTGTATTAGTAAAAACCATTGGCTCCTCCCTCTCACTCTAATAACCATATAGTCTGAGCTTAGAAGCACCAATGAATTTCCATGTTCTGTTGTATCCTGCAGGGCTCACAGGAATTATTTCAAGAACATACCTAAAACACAGGAAATTCACCATTGTTTTCTTTCCTACACTTCACTCTTTTCCCTTCTACATGTACACCCACTTCTGTTTTCCATGAGGAGAAAAGCTGTGGAGAGGAGATGAGACTGCTTTCTAGATAAGATAGAGACAGGGAAAGGCAGCTCATGTGGCTTGGCCCAAGTGAAACCTGCCCTTCAGGATCAATTTCAAGTTTCAAAGTAGACAAATCCATCCTTCTCACGGCACTCATTACGTTGTGCACTGGAGGGCAAAAGGTTAAAGAGGTATGTATTTCCATACATCCTGTTTATATGAATTGCTAAGGTCAGGCCTCAGTTCTCCTGAAGGTATGGGGAGAGACACTGGAAGAATCTTCTCTCCAAAGGAAGCTCCCCAGGGTTTTGATAGTAATTTCAGAAGTCCTGTACAGTGTCTCAGTTGACACATGGATTGTAATCAGGCAGGCTTTTCCTCTAGGGACAGGTCTACATGCCCATAAAGACATGATGGAATACAGAACAAAAGAAGATTCAGAGATTTCAAATCACTTAGAAGTACTGGGTCACACTGAGCTGTGTAATAGCGAGCAAAAGAACATTTTTGTAGTTGTGATTGTCCTTCCTGTTCTCCTCTTGTTCACCATCTTCCAAGAGGCCCAATGCACTAAGCTGAACAGCAGAAAGAGCATAGCTGTGCTATTGCTTTCTTTTCCCCAGATTGTTGAGCTGCACCGAGGTTTAGATTACACTGTAAGTACTCCTGCTGAGGTCTGTGTTTATTCAGCAGTTTGTGAAGCAGCAGCAACAGCACAAGAGCCTTGATAACTGCAGGGTGCTGGAAGTCACTTTGTAAAAATAAATTATCATGTATAGGTCAATATTTTTAAAGTGTTCAGTCTACAGGGCTTTGAATTTAACAATATATGTGATGAAAAGTTGTTTGTACCCCCACCATTGTCACTGGGGTTTGAGGAAAGCTAGGCTAGATATGGAAAGGCAACTTCGCAGCACAAGATCCAGCCCTGAGAAACCCTGAGTCAGCTCTGTCAGTTCCTATTTGAGGTCTCTAGAAGAGATTTCTTTGTGCACAAAACACAGATTTGGAGGAGGAGTGGATAGTCTCCATTTACAAGTAAACATTAAATATCTTATATTGGGTTCTTTGGAAGGGGAACTCAAGGTTGAGCCTCCCAACACCCAGTCTAGTGGGAAAACCAAGAGGCAACAGAAACCTCTCTGCAGACAGTTAATACCTAATAGTACAGACAGCTGGATTATATCCTGCCTTCCAAAGCTTTATGAGAAAGAATTGATTTAAGCACCTAACCTGAACAGAAAATTCAAAAAGCAAATAGATGGTTTCTTAATCCTCTTTACATCCATGGATTAATCACTAAGTTTTCTTCCCAAATACTGCTGAGTCAGTTTAGGTTGCTCCCTGTTTCTTCAGGATCCTCACATAAGATCTTAAGCTTTGTCCCTACATGCTGCAGGAAGATTTGGCATTGAATTTAAGGACTGTGCATTGAATTTAAGGACTGTGCTGGCAAAAATCACATGAAATGAACATTATAAACTTTTACAGAACTTGTGTTACACGAGCATACTTCTGGTGCTTGATGGCAGTGCTGCAGAGTCAAGGCCCAGTGTCATGCTGGCCAGAGATCTTCATTAATGGAGCATGTCCTGAGGTGGGAGGTATTTTAATGGAGATTATAAATTGAAGAGTGAAACAAAGGTTCAGGGACCACGGAGTCATGAGGGTTTAGCCAACACAGATCGCAAAGTAAAGAAAGAACAAATGAGTGTCACTCATCAAGTGTTCCTTTCTAATGAGAGGGTTATTTGAGCCTCATTTGACTAAAAGCTTTATTACAGATTGTGCACATGTCAACCAGAAGTCAGTCATATAAATTGCTGTGACTGCTGACTACAGAAATCTTTGCTGTTGCCTAAAATGATCCTTTCTTAAGGAAGTAATAGAGTAAGACAGGTGCTCATCAATCACTATAGTGTAATAATTAGAGGAAAATAAAAAGGGGCACAATAAAAGTAGCTATTTTATGGAGAAACATTTTAATTTTTAATTAAAAGGCATCATTAATTCTTGATAAAAAAATCAGTTTCTCACACGTCAGCTTCATGGGGTAGAACAGTTCAAAGCCCTGATCAGCTCTGGTTTACTTTTGTGAGACATCACAGTGTAGTCACCTCAACTGTGATAAAGAACAGGGATCCTTAAATGCAGGGGCCACACTGTAGGGTACAGACCTCAAGTTTTTTTATTTCCCCACTGCAGCTCATCTTTAATATTTTTCTGTCGTGGTGCTGGCACTATCCATATTCCTGCTATTGGATGATCATAGATGGACTGTGAGAAACATAACTCTGGCACTGGGCCTTGTATACAACATGAGTATATAATGTAATTATTGCTATGCTGCTGTGCTACAGATTTAATCCTAAATATCTACATGGCCTGCACCCTATACACAGCTGGGTAACTTCAAGAGGTGTTGTCTAGTCATTCACTAGGTAAAACTGGACTGGGGTTAGACCTTTCCTGGGGCAAATTGCAGCTAATTGATTGCAAGGAAAAGACGCGCGATTTCAGCGCAGTACCTCCCATACATTCATTGTCACTTGTTCATTCTTTAACAAGGAAGTTATAGTTTCCAAGGATTCATCTACAGCCTGTCCGGACCCATCCAGTCACATGTGTTGAATAAAGTCTTGCTCACCTGCACCCTCCTGGTGACATCTCAGGTTTTGTAACGCATAGAGGTGGCTTCTCTTTTTGTTGACCCTATGCATCACATGCATCTGGACACTGCTATCAGCTCTTTCCTGGGAACAACGCTCTGTATACATCCTGTCTTACCACAAGCCTTTCCAGCACAATTCCGTATCTTGCAAAATCTGCTTGCAACATATTCAACAGCTCCTCTTACTACAGTGTTATTCACTTTCCTCTGAACAGATGCAACTTGTATGTGAACTGGGAAGTAAACATAATCCTGACTCCATTTACTCGCATTTCTGTCTATGTTGGAATGGAAAAGCCAGACATACCTGAAAGGAGTGTAATGTGACTACTGAACTTGGTACAACAACATGCCCATCCTGGGGATAGTGCATGGGAAAAGTCCGGTACTTTTTTTGCTGATTCAGTGCAGAACATTTTCCATTGTTTCCTCCCAAAGCAAGGTAGACTTGTATGACACATACTCACTAATTCAACCCCATCTTATATTTTTCAACAATTCTTTTCATTGCTAATCTTTCATATATGCATGAGTGGAGCACTCATGGTAACTCAAACCTGTCCAGCAAGAAATAAATCACTGCATGGAAGGTGCATAATTCTCCATTAGAGATTTAAAATTGTAAGTGACAATATGTTCTGGAGTTTCAGAGTGATTCCAAGAGTCTTTCAGTAGTATTTTATTAAACTTTTATTTAGAGAAAACTTATTATATGACATTAGATTTTTTTTTAAGAAATGTGCTAATTTTGTAATATTTAATTAGGCACAGGTTATGATCTTTTAATTGTCTGGTTAATTCACAGTTCCAAACTAAGAAAATTCAAGCTCTTGCTCTATTGTTTAATTAATTTATTTCTTGCTGAATTCAAAGGTTGGGGGAAATATTTTTGTAGTCATAGCAATGTGATAAGCACCAAATACTCTGAATGATTCACATGATAGGAAATGTCAACCTCAAGCATCTTTACATTTGTGTTATTCAAATTTTCTGTCATATCGTTGAACTGACTTTTTTTCTCATTGCTTTAATTTTCTAAGTAATGCATAGAAATAAATGAGTGTTCATGAAAATATATATTCACTTTGGACTCCCTGAATGAATTTTTAAGCTTGTTATGAAAATGCCAGTTATGTATAATTAAAAGCAAATAGTAAAAAAAAAAAGAAATCCTTGCCAGAGCTTTAATTTTGCAAAATGAGCCAATTAGAAAGTCAAGAAACACAATAATGCCTAAAGCAAAAAAAAATTCTCATAAAATAGAAGCAGAAATTGGTTTTATTCAAGAAAGTCATGCCTATTTGTTAAAACTTCTCTGTGCTGATAAATCATATGATACAATGATCAGAAATGAATTGACTACATTGATTAATGTACCACGTCAAGAATAATCTGAAATACCTAATTTTAAAAGAATATTGTAATTTACAGGATAACTCTCTGTTTCTTAAATGAAAAAAAAATGAAACAGAATTATACTTCTAGCACAAAAAAAGGGTAAATTTTGCCAGTAATTTATAATTCTAATAGAATTATAGCAAATTTAATAAAAAATGGAATCAAATTCTTTCATCACTTACAGAAAGAGCTGATTCAGGCTAGTTTAACCCCTGTCTACATTAATAAATGGCCTATCAGATGTCTGGGATAAAATTCCATGGAATGATTTTTTGAATAATTGCATCAGAATATGGGAAAGAGAGGTCTGGTGCTCTTTTATACCATATGACAAGTGGTTCCAGCTGGGCTATCATATCAACAGAGCATTTAAGGAAGAGACATGTCACTCACACTGCTCCTTAGTACATTGGACTGCTCTGATCTATTAACATCTAGGTCTCACTTGTTTCTATGTCTCTGTTTAACATATTTTATAGTAAATTATTTAGTGAGTCGGAGTTCAACAGTTCTAGACAACCTCTATTAGCATGACTCATTATTATCTAAACATTCAAAGGTAAAACTGGATCTACATTGTCTGGTTTCAGCATAGGCAAACCAGCATTGCAAACATATGCTAGCCTGGAGCTGTATCACTTAAAAACAAACTCCAATTCGCTATGCCAAAAGCAGTATTCATTAGTCAATCTTGAATTTCAAATCCTGACTTGTAACAGGAAATTGAGAGAAATATATGTTTTAATAAATGTAAACACTAAAATTGTTTGAAAAATATTGCTTCTGATTATCGAGGTGTTGCTTTGTCATACATAATGGATGTTCCATGCAGCCCTGATTCTCCCACCTCAAGAAAGGATATGGAAGAGCTGCAGCAGATACAGAGAAGGGCAATAAAGATGATCAAAGGTATGAATGACTTCCAGGGGAGGAACAATTACACAGACTAGGAAACTTTAGCTTGGAAAACAGGCAGTTGAGGGGATATATGATAAAGTCATAAAACATGGGGAGTGGCATGGGAAGGGTGAATAGGCATCAGTTGCTCATTATGTCTCTCAATAGCAGAAGTGGTGACATCAAATTAATCTATAGGTTGTTAGTTCAAGAGAAACAAAATTAGGTGTTTTTTCATGCAGTATGTGTTAAGGTTCAGCACTACCTGTGAAAGGGTTTTTTGGAAGTTGGGGCTTGAACAGGTTGAAGGGCAAACTGGAGAAGCTCATGGTAGAAAAATATGGAGGGTCACAGAATAGACAGTGCTCATGAACTCCCCACGTTGCAAGTCTGTTGCAACGCTTAGAAGAAATATCACTACTCACTTGCAGTGTATTTATAATTTTTCACTGTTTTATTCATCAACTTGGCCTGGTCCAGAACAGTTATTCTTATATTATTTGTTTATTGAATGACCATTGTAAATATTTATATAGCATATCTGTATTTTTTGGGTACATAACCAAAAACCACCCAGAGAGTGATTGAGCACTGGAACAGTCTCCCCAGAAAAGTGGTCACAGCACAGAATCTGACAGAGTACAAGAATCATTTAGACTATGCTCTCAGGCACATGGTGTGACTCTCGGGGATGGTCCTGTGCAGGGCTAAGAGTTGGACTTGGTGATCCTTGTGGGTCCCTTCCAACTTGGAATATTCTGTGATTCTGTAAAGTGTGTGGAGAAATGGGGGTCGAGGGAACTAGACCTGCAAATGGATGGATGAGTCATGTTAGCACTGAAGGAGGCTGAGTTCAACACACTATGTAAATGGGAACCATGAGAAAAATATTGAGCAAGAATGATTCAGGAAGAGGATTTTTTGAAAGATTTTTTGAAAAGTAGGGAAATAGTTGACCAAACCTTCCTGAAAGCTTGAAAAGATAAAAAATGTGGCTGATTGTATAAGAACCGAAACGAGGATGAAAATTCCCCTCCCTTTCAGTTTCAGGTAACACTGAGTAAGGGAAGAGAAAAATATAAAACAAAGTGGTATTGACTGGAAGATAACCCAGATCACTGAATTTCTATTTTAGGGTCCCTGAAATAACTCCACACCATGGAAGCCAGAAGTGAGAAATCTTTGTCTATCTTCTGGTCAGTTTGATGAACCTCATAGTTTTCAGACTCTATGTAATTTCCAGCACATAGGTGAAATCTGTAGGTCTGCTACTCCAGACCAGTCAAGTTCTCAGGATATAACACACTTACCAAGTCAGCCTCACTGAAATCAGAAACATTTATTTACTTAGGAATTTATGATTTCTTCAGCTCAAACTTCTATTTACCGTCACAGTCAGAAATCACATTTATAGAGAAAAATCAAATAAAAAAAATTGCTTATATATCTCAAATGTTTTTCCCTATTGTTAGCCCAGGAGGACTGAAGTTCTTCAAGGACTATCATGCCTATCTATATGACAGAAATCCTCTGAGCAACACCTTCCTCTTACCTGGCAAGACAGTCTCTCTCTGAAGATCACTATTTTATATCTGGGGTCAAGGACATTTTTCTGGCTTTGTCTTGTAAAAAGCTTCAGTGATTTATGAAGAAATCATTTAACATTAAGAATTAAAAAGCCTTTTCCTTCTTGTTTGTATTTCTTTAAAAAGCTGTATTACAATGAATCAATATCCTTTGACAAAAATATTCCAATTGCTAGGCATACACCATTCCCACAAATTGTATCAGAAATCCTATGGTCTTGTACTACACACTTGAATTACATCTTGTTACAGTAAGTATTAGAAGAGATTTATTACCAAAACTGAAGGAGATGAACCTGTGCATGTTCCACTCAAAGTGCATTATTTTCCCATGAATTAAAGCCATGTAAACAAAGAAGGGATCAGTGTTCTGCAGTGTCACCGAGGTTATAATTAAAGGACAGCAAACAACACATCTAATTATTAGGAGATAGGAACCGGATAACTTTGGAGAAAGGACACCTCTGACGTTTTGCTTACAACAACAAGGAGCTGGACTCAGTGAACCTGTAAAAGTCTTTTATAGCCTTATATTATCAATGTCAACTGTGGGCTGATTGTTTTATCGCCATTTAGTCAGCCTGAAGACAATGAGGACAAAGATTTGCTTGAACGTGTCAGTCTTTTGAATGTCAAGCAGATTTTGAATGCTTATTAAAACTTTGTCACTCTTTGGCTCTTACAAAAATATTTATTTTTATCAGGTTATTTAATCACTGAAAATATATCACTGTTACCCTCTATTACCTTAAATTCATTATGATCTGCCTTTCACCATACAATGGCTTGGCTGGGAAGGGATCTTATCTAGTTCTAACCCTTACGGCCAAGGGCAGGGACATCTTTGAGTAGAACAGGTTGCTCAAAGGCTCATCTGACCTGGCCTTGAACACTTCTGGGGACAGGGCATCCACAACTTTTCTGGGTCAGCGCTGAGCTTCTTGCCAAGAAGCTCCAAGTCCTTCCCTTCAGGGCTGCTCTAAACCCATTCTCTGCCCTGACTGTATTTGTGCTTGGGATTGTCCCAACCCAGGCACAGGACCTTACAATTGAAACTGGCCTTGAACTTCACGAGTTTCACATAGACCCACTCCTCAGGCTTTTCAAGGTCCATCTGGATGGCATCCCTTCCCTTCAGCATGTTGACCACACCACACAGCTTGGTATTGTCAGCAACCTTGCTGAGGATGCGCTCAATCCCACTCTTCATGTCACCGACAAAGATGTTAAACGGTGCCAGGCCTACTAATGCATTTTCTAAAAACAAAAGTTAGTTGTAAAGTTTGTATGATCTTAAAAATATATTTCTTATACATGGAAGGAGTGCGACTGCTGAGCCAAACTAGTGACAGGAGTGAGCTAATTGTTGGTAGTGTAGGATGGTTTACAAGATTAAGGTTTCTATTTTAAGTGTTTTAAAATGAAAAAAACTTGAAGTATTAAACAATTTAAAAATCACTCCTAATCATGATCTGTCTCTGAGACATCATTACACAGTCTTGCAAACCAATAAAATATTCAAGCCAGCAAAGCCCTGGATAAATCACTGGATACACAGATTGAACATACGTGATTGACATTGGTCAGTGAATGTGTTTCATGGAGTAAGACGGAAAAAAGGTATCATAAATGATGGAAGGAAGTAAGTGCTGCATGAAGTGGTGGTTAATGCAGCTTTCTACGAATAATTTAAAAATCCTGCTGCAATGGAGGAGGCAGATAGAGTGTTTCTGTTGAGTGACACCCCAGGCACAGCACCACTTACTTCAGAGATGTGCAGACAATAGATGCTAGATGAAAAACTTATATTTGATGGAGTGTGTTTGCCTTCTATAGTTTACTGGTGTACAGCATAAATGTAATGGTCAGACAGAAACCAGATCCCAAATTTCATTGTCAACAATGAAAAAAGATGTAGGACCTTGTTTCTACTTTCACAATCATATGAACTTCAGATCTGAGCAGTCTGGTATGCAGGGAGCCTCACTGTGGCAGGTTTACATATCCTTTTTCATTTTTGTTTCTGTCTACACCAGTTAATCTGTATGAATTGGTGCAGAATATTATTTGCTACTATTAGCTCTCTGTGTCTATGAACTATCTACATTATTTCAAAATCTTTCAGACAGGATATACATTTTAAGCAAGTGATAAGACATTTACCCCAGGCACTAAAGAGGTACTTTAAGCCTCAATGATATAGACTTTTTCCACAGTTTGATTCAGAATAACAGTATGCAATCTTTGGAGAATAAAAAATACGCCTTTGAAAATAATAAAATTACTGGTTGGAATAGCTACTAGAATATGTTTGGTAATCTTTGATTCCCATTAATATTATTGGTGGGATTTTTGTATTACAGAAACATTAATAATGCAGAAAATGCTATGACACCATAAAAACCTAGTAACTCCACTGAAAAGCTCTGGAGCATGTTTCTAAACAAAGCTGAAGTAGTAAGATGGCCAGAGACAAACATGCAGTTTCTTCAGATTGTTATTTTCTCTGAAAAAAATGCTTATTATGTCTAACTTAAGTAAGAGGGCACAAATGACATTGACAGGGAACATGTGAAAAACATAGGTCTCAGAGAGTTTCTGGCTTTTACTAGTTGTTGCTTTGAAAAGGGAAAATGTAAATGAATCAAGTTTCATCTTGTACAGAAGAGAAGGCCCTTCAAGTGATCGCAAAGAGTGGGAGGTGTTGACAAGTGATATCTGCAAGAGTGCTACTGGGAGAACTTGTATTGCTATTTCATTTGGACAGTGATAGGGAAATATAATATTCTTCATTATTATTAATTAGACTAATTCAGAATATTAGTACTGACCAAAATTAATAGTTGCAATTGTTAAAAATAATCAAGTTCTGTTTTCTGATTATCCAAATGTTTTTGTGTTTATTACATGAGAAAATCAACCCCTTATGTTGCAACATCTCACATGTTAATGTGCAAGCTTATAAGCCAAATATTAGACACAAGATGTGCAACTGACAAACATCTAATTTGTATCGACAGTTATCACAATTATTTGCACAAATTGAATAATGTCATATACATATGTATAATTAGAAACGTTCAATAGCCAATTTGTTTCCATACTGAAGTGTGCATTTTCCATAATTTCATGCTTTAGATCTCAAAGTTAAGCATTTTCTTTCTCCAAATAATACCCAGAGGTACATTTCTAAAGACACAAAACCAGCTGTTGTTTTGTTCTGTCTATATATCAGCTAGAGGAAAGTCATTGTGCTATCTTCTATCTTAGTATATTCTTCTTCTCTCTTAGTATAAAATATAGATATAATTACTATACTTAAAATACTGTAAATCTTCTTTCCCTCTACAATCGTCAAATCCCAGACACATATAGTTTTCCTCTTGCAGTGGAAACAACATGCAATTAGGCTATGCCCAGAGTAATTCTTTAAAAGAATTTAAACTGATGATGGAAATTAATCTTTTTTTATGAAACCATCAGAGGTAGTACGGCAGTAATACTGAGGATGTGAAAGAAACCACAGAAAACAAAGAAGAGGCACTGGGGGAAGTTGCAGCCACTTGCTGGATCAAAGTCACTCTTCTGTCTCACAGCGGTGCTTTTGCCTCTGGCTGTGATCCAGGAGAAGGGCGGAAAGGAGCGAGCGCTCTGTCCAAGGCCACGCCAGCTCCCTGGCGAGTCATGGCGTCTCTCCATGCAGGCATGACATCACCTACAAAATCAGACTTGGCCTCACCCTGCCTGAAAGCAACTCTCTGCCCAAGCTAGGAGTATCTAAGTTAACTTCTAAACTCAGTACCAAGCCCATTTTTAATTGGCAAGTTAATCGTGTGAAAATGCTGACTGAATGTCAGTCATAAGTACTAGCCTTTCAGTTAAGTACATTTGTAGGTGGGGCATATATAAGCATGAAAAAGCCTCAGGATAAATTGGAAATTGAGCTCTGGCAGCCACACTGTACCCAGATTGCAGCTCATAGGAGATGTCCACCAAAGCTACATAAACTTTGCACAAACTATGTACAGTCTGGTAAACCCCATGAAATACAGCACTAGACAAACTTGACTTTCTCTTGATATTTGCATGTTGAATCCACTTTTGTGGTTTTCATCAAATTTTGAACATCTTTATACGACTGCAATTAGGTTGGATTAAAATCTGAATTAGAAGTGCAATAAAATTCTAAATTCTGAGTAATTTCAAACTAAAATCTGAAATGAAGTCAATAAAGCAAGTTCTCCATATCTTCACATTTAGGTCATAGACATGTCTTTGAAGTCAATTGCGTTACAATCCTCTAAAACAGTGTTACTGGCCTAATTCTAATTTAAAATCCAGTTTTATGACATTCCATTCATTTCCATGATGTTTGTTTCTCATTTTTAAAATGAGATTAAAATCAAATCCAGTGAGGTTTGCTGCAGAAGGTCAGATAACACTGAAAAAGTATCTCCAGGCCTTTTTTCCTATGGAAACAAGTCTTCTAAATCATGTTGGTTCTTGCAAAAGTATCAGGAATGATATTAAACAGCAGTTGTATTGTCTTAACTTTACTTGTTTGGTTTGTGTCTTATAGAATTATCAGAACTCCTCCACAGATATCTAAGGTTGTAAAAGCAACTGTACTGAGTTCAACTACATCTGGCCGAGTTCCCTCTCTCTGATAGTGGCCAATAATGGATCCAGGGAAGTGTATATAAACAAGGTAGGTGTATAGTGTGTTAGAGAAGTTCCTAACGAGCTCATGCAGCCTACAGCAATCTTTGGCACAGCGACTTCCCGAGGAAAAGTATGACATGCTTGTTTCTTAGGCAGAGTGCAAATCAAGAGTAATTGTACTGAAGTTTTGTGGAGTTATAAGGGTATACAACCAACAACAGTAGGTGTATTTTTTTTTTTTTGATAGGTCTAGGCAAAACACTTGATTTAAACATCTTCCTGTCCTTGTGAAGTTGAAATTACGTCTAAAAATACAACATTTTATGACAATATCTCCTTACTTTATGGTGTTAGTAACGCGACTAGAAAAATAAATAGTTTTGAAACATAAATGATAGTTATACTGAAGTCTGCTTGCAGTTATTACATTTGAATTCAACTTATTGATGTAAGAATTACCATTAAAATATCTTTATTATCAGTATCATTTATATGTTCCAACCATAACTTATATTGTAAACTTTAAAAGCTGATTTTTTTTTAAAATAAGTACACTGAAAAAGAGTTTTAGACATGTCTGTAATTCACTAAGAAGGTTCATGATCATTTACTGTCCGTATAGTGCCCCAGGTGCAGTGTGTGGATGGTGCTTTACAAATACAAATTTAGATAAGGTTCCTGCCCTGAGAAATTTGGAGCTTACTTAGAAAAACTACAAGACTAAAACCATTTAAGGATTAGGCACAGGAATAGATGTAAAGAGACAGAGGAGGTCCAAAAGGTTACCTGAAGGAGGTGGGATTTAATGGGACATTTGAAGATCACTTGACTAGCAGGTAGAGTAAACTTGTTCCAAAAAGAAATACTGTCATGCAAGATTTCTTCAAAATATTTTTCGAAGGCCACTGACCTTCACAAAATACAGGAGATGAGAATTGATGCATATGATCTGTTCATATCTGAAAATGATGACTTCCTATGACCCGAATTTCATTCCTTTTTGCTTGCAACTGGCTGGCAAGTTAGTTCCTGAATTTATAGCTTTTGCCTTGTTCCAAACTAGTAAGAATTGCATGATTAGAGTTTTAATTTGCTCTAATCTGTTTCTATTTACAACCTTGAGGCCAAATTAGAGTAATTGCAGGGAAAGTCAAAATTTTCTAGAAACAAAAGACCAAAATTGCAGGACAGTCCTAAACCATCTCTTTCCTCTACAAACACGCAATGGGGCTGACACACTCCCTAGCCTTTTCCTTTGCTCTCCTTACTTTGTGAATTCATCCTCTGTCCCTACTTAGAAGGGGATGGCTGTGCCTGGTGGCCAGTACCGCACACTGGAGAGCTTTCAGAACATACCCTTTGCCCAATAGCCTTACGATGCTTCAGGCACTGATTGGGTTTTGTCATGGCTAATCCACTGAACAGCTTGGACATGGACTCTGCAAACCTCTATGTGCTCCCAAGGCCACCCAGATAAGACATTTGTGGCCATGTGTTGTCTGCTGGAGCAGCTAGAACTTGTTACTAAACGTTTAAATCACTGTTGGCTTATACTGCATCTATAAATCACTTATTCACCTTAAAATATAGTGCTGACCACAATTCCTGGTTTTTGTGTCATGACATTTATGACTCCAGTGTTTTAGAGCTTAATCCATTTAAAAAAGAATCCAAGCCTGTGATTTTTTTTCTTGTTACAATCGTCTTCCTTCTCAGCATGAGCAATTGATTTTGGTTTTGTTTTTTTAGCTAATATGCAAGACACCTGCAGTTAGCAGCAACAACCATGACAGGTGCAACTGTGCCAGAAGTGTTGTGTAACTTCAGAAGGAAAATGTATAACTTGCTATTTTGAAAGTATCATTTCACTATTTGATTTTTTATTAGCAAATTAATTTTACGTGATGAAATGAGTAATTCGGGTTAGTTTTAAAGGTATACAGAGATGAAAGGAAATCCTCTAGTTAAGAGAAATACTGAACTATAACAAACCATCTCCTGAAATATATTTTTTTGGAAATGTATGAGAAACAGAACACATGCAAGCAGAAGCACATACCTATCATGTTAATGAGGTACCTTTACAACCTGGGTGAAGGGTATGCAATGCTGTATAGTATAGTAGATACTTTGCAATCTTTGCTTTTGCTTTTCAGTATTTTATTGCTGACTTTAGAGAGTTTGAAAAAAAATATAGCATGAAATTGCATAACTAAATCATAACTGGACCTCAATATAAAACTTAATCCTTCGAAAAAGCTATCATGACTGAAATGAAGTTCATGTCATAAAAGCAAGTAGGAACCTGTTAAATTATGCATTTTAACACAGCTGTCTTCAAAAGGACACAAATGCAAAGGATACAAAAAATTATACTTAAAACCAGAAAAAATGAATAAAAACTACAGACACTTTGTAAATTGTGCTTCTTTGGTGCCACTCAGACTATGGTTGGAAAACTGAGATTTCAGCTCATAATTATAGAGACTTATCCTTTGTTATAGGTTGGTATTCATATGAAAAACAAAACAACAAAGAAATAATTTAGAATGACCAACAGCACGATTCAGTCTCTATACTTGAGAAGGTACACAAAGACTTGCATGAAATGTATTTACTTCACACTGCAGCCAATGAAAGGAAGGAAATATAACCTAATAAACATCTGCATTTCACACAATATACTGTATCCGTAGAAAAAGAAATAACAGAGGAGTGGAAATGTCTTTTTTTTAATCATATTTTAAAAGACACTGTGTTGATATTTCAAATCAGATCAGAAAAACAAAACAACAACAACAACCACCACCAACAACAAAAACCAAACCAAAACAAAACACAAAAACAACAAAAAAAACCAAAACCAAACCAAAACAAAAACCAAAACAAAGATGAAATGTGAAGAAGAAATGCTGAAAAAATACATGTTTTAACTAATGGCACTGGAAATGAAGATGAACAATAACCACAGTGCCAAATGACAAGTACAGTTGCTTTCTCTGAGCAAACTGAAACAAGCCAAGACAGCTCCAGAGCATAATCCTGTGAAGCTACAGACCTGGCAAAGGTGGTGCTTCAAACACAGGCTAAGGAGGTGCAAGCACAGCTGCAGCATACGCCCCAGTTCTGAGAAGTGGCCTTAAATATCCTTTCTGCACTCCAATCCAGCTTGGCTCTCCCTCTTAAGAACTGAAGCTGTTTCTGCAAGTCTGTAGTGGAAAAGCAAAAGCAAAAGGACTAGAAAGTCACTCTCTCACTGACAAAGCGGCCATAAAAGCAGATAATCAACCATTAACTATATTTAGTTAAACCACACAAACCATTTTTAAAACAGAGCTAAATGGGGTCAAATCTATTTCCCATATAAGAAATTAATAAAAAGAAAATGCACCAATGGAAGCATCATCTTCTAAGAAGAGTTTAGCTTCCATGTCAAGAAACACAAAACTTGCCCGTATGTTCAGTTTCTCCCAGTCACTTTCTAACCCAGTCTGAACTCTGATTTTATACTTATGTATAAAAAATATGCTTCATGTGAACCTGTAAAGACTGCCTCTTAATTACCCAGGACTGGAAGAGGGACTGTTCATTTGTCAATGGAAATGCACCAAGTCTTCATAGCTGAGGTCCATCCCTACAGACCTGAATAAGCCCCACAATACTGGTCTCTCTCCAGCAATGCAACAAGCAGAACATGGCTCAGCTCCCACATTCCCAGGACTTTCCCATGTACCTGTGTTTCTCTCTTTATTTTTCCCATGCTGAGCCTTTTTTTTCGACACATCTAATAAGCAGGGAGAGAGATGCACAGTTTCCATCACAGTGACCCAGGAAACAGGGATAATCGCCATAGGAGAAAGCTAGGAGATGGTACCACTTCCTGTCAGTTATTTTCTGTCTCACTAGAGGAGAATTTGATTCCAGTCAAAATGGGGATCTCAGGGTGAATTTCTAAAGGAGTTAAGGGCAGGGAACACAGGGGTCTGGGGCAGCAGGTGAACACAATACCCTCCAAGCTGGGAGAAAGATGGGGGATAGAGAGACAGTGGACTCTTGGCAGGGTGACAAGAAGAAACTTTGAGATCTCTGTTACTGTTTTTTTCTCTGTGAAATTTTGTAATACTGTGGGAAATCTGGGTTTAGGTTTAGGGAGGATGTGTGTGTGCGAATGTAAAATGTGAAAAGCAATGCATACCTGGAAAATGATGACAATAACATAACATATATATCACAAATCTTTTTAAGGAGAATTGTCTTATTATTTCATCTGAAAAGTTACCTATGAAATACATTTAATTTGTATCTCTGTTTGAAGCTGACTGTGAAGCTTCCTCAAAAAACCAAAGGAATAAAGGCATGCCCCCATGTTTGACAGATGTGGAAGTAGGATTGTAATCTTCAATATTGAAAGCAGTAGGGTAATGGGAGATAGAAACTAGCAAAAATCTTAAAAATAAATATTAAAAATATTTTAATATTTATAAAATACTCCCTCACTTCCCCTTGAAAATCAGTAGAACTGTATGAATTGTAGAACTGTCATTTTCAAACTACTGAACTTCAATGTCCATGACTTAAAGATGCTTTAAGAGTTCTACTTTGGTAAGAGAATCTATAATCAAGATTTTCAAAAAGGATTTCTATCCTAAGGAACCTGTGTTGACAGAAGGTATGTTTTTTGGCAAAGAAGTTATTTACACAGACTGTTTACCATGGTGTTTACTTTTACTGATTAGTGAGTAGTGACTTCAGAGTTAGCAACTGGGTAATAGGACTGCTATTTAAATGGGAATTTCATGACAGTTTTCCAAAGCATGTATCTTTCTTGATCTCATGTATATATTGTAAAAGGTTTGTAGCTGATCCAAATTTGTTGGCCCTAATTAATAGGAAAACATATAATGGTAGTTCTATATAAGTAGGTCTAGGTAGACTCTACTGATCTGTGAATAAAATTGGATCTGCAAGACATGAGTAATATAACACAGGAGTCACTGATCTTGCTTTTTCTGTTGTTCCTTTGAGTAGGAACACATGAGAGTTTGCAGATCTAATATTTGAAGCCATACAGGAGTTTACTAATTATTTTTCAGAACCTTGATATGAAATAAAGAGATCAAAAGCTTTAAAGTACTAAACACAGTTATGAAATACTGCAACAGATGAAATTTCCTCATGAATCTGAAATATCTGATAAAATATTTCTGGCATGTATATACTACTATTATTATTTCAAAATCTGGTCTTGCAGAAGTGAGAAGCAAGGCAAACTTCTGTACAGTGACTACACCTACAATGAATAATTCAGTTGCAAGAGCACGTGAGTCACATTAAGATTTCACCTGACTGCCTGTTCCCTGGGATAAAGATTTTAGCAGATGCACTGCTACCCAGGGGAAGGTGTGGCTGCTGTCTTTATTTTTTACAAAATAGAAGTATTGATGTGGTTTGATTTGATTAATGAACTCAGATATAACTAGACAAGACCATTGGTAAAAAATTCCTTTGGGGGAATGGAACAGAATTATATTCAGAGATACCACAAGAACACCCCCCAATAGCTTATTGGAGTTATAAATAGTCTCAGTGAAAAATGTGAGACTATAATTGTTTTCAGATGGTACACTGCTCTGGTCCTGGACTAGGGAAGGTAGCTGGGTACAGAATGGCTGCAGAAGTGACACCTCACTTTTCCACTGAAAGGAAAAGTCACATCTGCTATTACACAGAAGGAGCACTTGATTACTCCTTCTCCTGACAGAGATGGCTAAACTCTTCCTGATTTCAAAGAGTCAGGACACCAATGAATTTTAACAGAGAGGAGTGACAGCTTCTGATAGATCTCCACAGAGCATTTTCTGGGCAAAACACAAGGCTGCCAACAGACTCTTCACCTTGAAAAAGAACCTTTCCACACCAATTTAGAGGTTAGAATATTTGCTAGAATAGCATTTATTAATCTTAAAATTCAAAATTCAAAAGATTTTTTTTCTGGCAATCTAAGGTAATTGGAGTGAGTCCAGAGGCGGGCCACCAACTTGTTTAGAGGGATGGAACACCTTTCCTATGAGAAAAGGCTGAGAGAACTGGGATTATTTCAGACTGGAAAAGAGAAGGCTTTGGGGTGACCTAATCATGGCCATTCAGTACCTGAAGAGAGCCTTCAAGAAAGATGGAAGGAGACTTTTTACAAGTGCTTGTAGTGAGAGAACAAGAGGGAATGGCTTCAAACTGAAAGGACGTAGGTTTAGATTAGATATTAGGAAAAAAATTTTACTGTGAGAGTGATGAGGCACCGGAACAGGTTGCCCAGAGAAGTCGTGGATGCCCTATCACTGGAAGTGTTCAAAGCCAGGTTCAGTGGAGCTCTTAGCAGCCTAGTCTGGTGGAAGGTGTCCCTTTCCACAGCAGAGGGGTTGGAAATAGGTGATCTTTAAGGTCCCTTCCAATTCAGGCCATCCTATGATTCTATGATACTACCGAAAATTTATTTAAACCTGTTGTACACTTCTCACAAGGATTTGTAACACTTTGAATAAAATGGACATTTAGAAATCTTGGTAGATGTGCCACAAACGACACTTTTGTTTTGAAAAGCCCTAATATTCATGTTGATGTATAATGTAACAGGCATATCTTCATATATCAAATGTCTAAACCACTCTGTTGCATATGTGCCAGTAAGTTCAGTGTGTGTGGGTATGTTGATGTGCATATGTGAGTGTTCACACAAATGGAACAGTATAGCTTACTTTACTTTACAATACTTTACTTGCCAAGATAAAACATTTGTTTTGGGAATATACCATAAAAATACTTATTTTTATGAGGGTTGCAAGTGGAGATTTCTGTCATCTTCAAGATTTTCAAGTAGAGGACACCTTTCTCAAAGGTGTTCTTTTTAAACATAGCCAATTCCAGAATCACAGAATTGTTAGGTTTGAAGGGACCACAATGATTCATCTGGTCCAACCTCCGTGCTCAAGAAGGGTCATCCTAGAGCACATGGCATATGATTGCACGCAGTCAGTTCTTGAATATCTGCAGTGACAGAGACTCCACGACCGCTCTGAGGAATCTGTTCCAGTGCGCAGTCACTCTCACAGTAAAGAAGTTTTTCCTCATGTTCAGGTGGAACCTCCAGTGCATCAGTTTCTGCCCACTGCTTCTTGTCCTATTGCTTGGCACAGTTTCTGCACACCTGCTGAGACTCAGAATAATATGACCCTGAAATACAGCCAACAACTCACAATATGACAACATACATTTAAATGTTGAACATGTAACATTGTTTATTAAGATATGTGAAATAATGTCATCCTTATTAAAGCCAGAGTGCAACTGACCTTTTCTTAGGGGACAAGGTAGATATTACTGTGTGGTTCTATCTCATGCCTGCAATAACCATGTTCCCAAAACCGTTATCCCAAAAACTTTCAACATGCTATGTATATTTCCGATTTTAATACTGGACACATTTCTTCCCTTCTGTGGTGAGTGGGCAAATCAAAGGCCATTATTACTTCCTATCATGCAAATATCAGGGAGTGTATGGGACTACTTTTGTATAAGAATACATGTCTTTTTAGGAAAAAGTTATACATTTAAATATACTAATAACTGCCTACCTACAACTGAGTATATAAGCAGATAAATGTTATAAAGATCAAGAATACAACTGTAATCTGACTTTGGCTTCTGAACTCCAGTTCTCCAACCAAATGCAATGCAAGTGTGGATTAGTAGAGTAGACAGATAATTTTCTCATTAATCCTTAGATAAAAGGAAGGTCTAAGTTTTGTGCTGTGCATAATATCTCCAGTGACTTCATTTACATTAACGGTAAAACTATTTGCTTAATTCACAATACTCAGCTGACGTGACAGCAGTGCAGCGCTCTTGCCTATCCAAAAGGCAGCTAAATTATTGATCAAATACTCCTTCTAGTATTACATTAAAAGCGTAATCACTTGCCTATTTTTTAATTGAAAATCCATTCTTGACTGTAACCTCTAGTTTACAAGTAACTATACCATGGCAGATACCTCTTCACATTTCTCTAACAGTGAGAAGAAAAAGAGTTTCTGGAGTTGTATGTACCTAATTTCAAGGCACTGCAGAATATATCTCATTCTTTTGTTATTACTAGTCATACGAATGTGAAATGCAATTATTTTCAAAATTTCTCAGTCCCTCTGTGACATTTAGGTTATGTGTTCCACACAACATTTTTTTTTTCATCACTACTCATTTTTTGATTCAAGTCGTGATAAGAAAGGCAGATATTTCAGCACGGATTCTCACTGGGTACACATGTTCTGCCAATATCTTATTTGGCTTTGTATGTTATGCAATATAAGAATATTTGTTAAGCATATGTAAATGATCTTTTTTAATTCCCTAACCAAAAAAATGTCCTAATCTTGAAAACATTTAGTGATGTGCACAAGAACTACTAGTAATCTCAATGACTTACAGTTTAGCATGTGAAGAAATGTTTTTGAAGCTAGAGGACAAGAGTGTGCTTGAATTTAAAATACATTAATATTCATGGCATATAATATACGAAATGTATAAATTATATAATGGACTATGCATAAGCTTTCACATGTGTGAGCTTGCAGCCCATGGGAAACATCAATAACAAACTTTCTACCATAGCATAGGGCTGGTTTCTTGCAGGAAAAGATCCTCAGCATATTGTGATTCTTGTAACTATTCATCTGACACTGGAAAAAACTTTCAAATCAAGAAGGTAGTATGTACAAGCATGTAATTGTTGAACATTGTTTCTTCTTAGTCAATAAAAAGTGTAATTTTTCATATTAGGTTTTTTACATAAAGTCTTCACTCCTGTCCCTCAACAATAAATCCATAGAATGTTGAAGAAACCTCAGTTCTACAAAACTTCAATGAATTATAAATATTGGCTAAAAATGTCTTGCAATGATACATTCACTATGTAAACCCAGTTGCTGTGCACATTTTTTTCAAAAAAAAAAAAGAATATATCAAATATGGTGCTTATACCGACTACAGGAAAAATTTTCTAAAACTCCTTCACAATTTTAATTTATTCATATTGCAATTTTAAAACCCAAACAAATAGAAAGAAAGCAGCAATTGATCTTTGATCACAGATCCACTTAAATTCAAGTAGATTAAAACATGAATTATCACACTACGTTTTCATCTTGTTTAGAAAAAAATTTTAGGAATTTAGGAGCATGACTGATTCAAAGGCATCAAACTATCATAGATTTTAAGGTCAGAAGGGACTATTATTTCACAAAGGTCAAACTCTGTAATCTGCATCAAGCCCATTACTACTATTTGAAATATGTTAGTGTCAAATAATCCTTAAATTAAAAGCACAGAAGGTGCCGGCTATTAGGACTAGGACACACTGAGTGCTTTAATCACTAAGCTCCCGCTTGATTCCTTTCATTGTCCATTCCTGAACAAGTTGGGCCCAACCTCAATAGGAAAAGTAGCTCCACCCCAATTAACCTGATATTTAGGATAGTTGCAGAGGAAATAAAAAATACATGGCCTTAATTGTGCTAAGGCTGGGCAAGGCATTAATTTAGGATTCCCTACTACTATTTTAGTTAAGTACATGCCTACTTGCCTTGGTCTTCTGTGGGCACAGTGTGTTGTCACCCCTGCTCAGGTCATCCATGGAGCACTTAATGTACCTGCTCCCAAATTCATCTTGGCATGAAGAGTATATCACATTTGAAATCTGGAGTGTGACCTTATAAGCTAATTTATTTATACATAGCCATGTGTTTATTGCATAGCCAGCAACTTTAGCTATGGTTTGTTATGAATGTTTTGAACTGGCGACTGAGTGTCCAATATTAGGAATTCATAATTTTGTTTTCAGAAAATACTGAATGTAAGAAACAGTACTATTTTTTAAATTTATTTTGTGTGAAGAGAAAGCTCTCCTGAGGGCATGCAAAAGTAATAATTTAGTATTCACACAAATTATTTTCAAGGCACTAGCATTTTCAGACTATTAAAAGTATTTACAGACATAAATGAAAGCTATTTGGAGAAAGATGATACTGAACTACCTACTAATAGAATAAAAAATAAATTAGAAGTATGCATTGTATTGAAATAATGTAAACTCACGTACCTTTCCTCTTCTCCCCTTTAATCACGCAATATTATAGCATGCATATTTCTGTGCAGGTATATAGTCTTTAATACCATATTTACAACATAAACAATTTTAAAATTGTTCAGATCTCATAAGAGATAATAAAAAGAATGATGATATTAACTTTTCTATTTTTGGGAAAAAAACTCACCAAATGTATTATTACTCTGTTGGCAGTATAAATGTGTTATTTTAAAACTGAATACTTCCGAATGACTACGTTTTTCCTAAGGAATAGTTCTTCTGTGTAGAGTTATTTTTTAAAGAAAGTAAACCTTATATATTTTGTCAATTAGGAGAACTTTTTTGAAACTTTTTTTTGCAATGGAAAGCTATTCAGTGATAAGGAGTTGACAAGAAGGAAGCCAATGAAGAGATGGTGGTTGTAAGGCAAATGATTGTGGTATATCTGATGCAATTATGTATTTTCCATTCAGTATCAGATTTTAACTCTTCCATTTCTATACATATGCTAACCTGGATATGCAACTTTCCTTTCACTGAAAGGTATTTTATAATTTAATCCAAGAAGAAACTATATAGTTCAGCCAAAGTTTTAAAGGGTACATGAATACTATCATGATAACTAATGGAACATTAATGCATACTAAACACAGAAGACTTCATCCAAAAATCTGTACCAGGTGGTCTAGCCTTTGCACTGAAGCATACTACTGCCAGGTAACTGCTTAGCAGCAGCACTTTAAAATAATGATGCTGATGGAAAAAAGAAATAAAAAAGAAATAATAATAACAAAAAAAAGTTGCTTTCAGATTACACTCTTGTTATAATTCTGATCTTTAATAAGCATTTGCATTCATCTTCTTCCTGCAATCAACTCCATGGAAAGAGCCTATTATTTTGAAGTGGCTTTTGAGATTTTTCTGCCTAACCGTAGTCAACCAATTGTGTTTTTATCTCACTTGAGATAATACTATGATATTCGATATTGCTGATATTAGTAAGGCCTTGGAATGAACCTACATCAAGCAGTTACACATTTCATAGGAATTTGATTTACTTTAAGTCTTAAGGAATGTTTCTTAATACAAATATATTGAACTTATTTTCAAACAGATATGTCTGAATATTAGCTTTTGACACAGAAAACGTGAAAGAAAGGATGATGACTCAAAGATTTGAAAGATGACCCAAAGAAGTGAAAGTTAAGAGAGTATGCATTGAACTAGGTTTTTTAATTCTGCCCACTCAGTTATAGAAGTCAAAATCATAACTACCTTGCTCTTATTTTTCTTAATAACATTGCTTGACTACTTTGTTGATGCTGACCTGTAAATACTTCTCTTATGTACCTACGTAATTGCCCTGGAAGAGAACCAAGTATTTACAGGTGTTTAGGCATTTTCCACAAAAATTCTAGCTGCACCTCGAAAGAAGGACTTAACAGATAGGTTGGTAGTTAATCACTCAAGTGAAACCATAAATTACTGGAAATATGGCAGCTCTCAAAGATATGCTTTAGTCACATTACTCTGCATTTGCAGTAAGCCTCTGCTAAAAGTTACTTCTAAGTGCCATAAATACCTGCCTGAATGTTTCATCTTTCTTTTTTTTTCTGGAGGACTACTTTACCACCAGACTGCATCAGAGCCAGCCTTCAAAACAGGGAAACTTGGCAGCTCTGCTTCTTACTGTTTTTGTAGAAGGGTAGCTCTTAAAACTGTTAGTGGTGCAGACTGTGTTTACATGCAAGCAGGATGTCTTGTAAGGAGTTGGTGCTGTTCTTGCACCAGAATTGTGTTTGCCTCCATTGCCACAATCTGCGCTGGTCCTCCCTCCACTGCCACCCCAGGTGGGGTGAGCCAGGGTGGCTCTGCAGTGGGAGAGCAACCCCCAGCCCCTCTTGTACACCCATGCAAATCCTGGGAATGTTTCATGTACACAGAAATGAATGCTTAGGGTAAAAAAATAACCACAACACTTAAGCTAACTTTAAGTAGATTGTTTTTTCACCCATACCAAGTATTTTGCTGTTTTAGCTACAATGATTGCCCACATTCAAATGTAATTGCTCATCATGCTTTGAGGTTCCAGTGCAAAATCTCACAGCTGGGTGAGGTTCAGTTTTCTCACCCAGCTGGCATGACTGAGCTTGCCTTGCTGAACTCATCAGAAATCATATCACTTGCTGCAACTCTCTTAAATTTATTCAAAAAATCTTTTCACCAATTGGATGCATTTGTTTTAAAATGATATATTTTAGACAATTAAAATAAATAATACAATATACTTATAAAGTCTTATCAAGGTATTCTGCTGTTAAAGAGTGGAATATTCAGATGTGATATAGCACATTCAAAAAGAAGATAAGCGTATGGGAACCATCTATATATTTTCCCAATTCTAGTAAGTGAGATGACAGGTTCACTTGCATCCACATGCCTGAGGTATGTGGGGAGTTTGACGTTCTTATGTGACTAAACACTGTTCACATGAAGATCAAGTAAAAAAAACATGAGAAAACCCCCACAGTATCATGTCCTTCTTTTTTTTTTTTTGTTTGCTTGTTTGTGTATTTTTGTTTTGTTTTTTACCTAACCAAAGTCATAACAATATATGCATGTATTAGATGAGGGTACAGACCCTTGAATTTGCCTTCTCTAGACAAGACAACAAGTCTAACCTGAACTTTGTTTTCTTCACAGTCTACTTACCTGCTTACAGACTGGAAACTACTTAAACTAAATCAGTTGGACTGTTGAATAATGTACAATCATACACAAATGTGTTGGCCTAATTCTGCTGTGCCCCGTTAGCCAACAGAGGACATCAGGTGAAGCAAAAAGGTAATCACTACCACAAGGACAGCAGTTTTATACCAGCTGAGAACAGCACAGCTGATGAAGAAAACTGGGTCTCCCCATTCCATTTATAAACATGCTCCAGGAGTCAATGTTAAACACACACAGGAGAGAAGTATAGAGAGTTTTTTGCGGTCTACCAGCAACTCTAAGCCACCTTTTTTTGATTCTGTTTGGAAAAGGAGGGAAGCATGAGTTTTGGTATGGAGGTGTCCACCCCTTCTTCATGCTGTGCATGCGTTGGGGTTCTCCTGGAGTCTCTTTCCAGTCTGTGAATACCACTCCTGAAATGGAGACAGGTGCTGGCTACCGGGTGAGCTGAGGCACTCCTGTCTGCCCTGGGGCTGAGACTCCATTAGGCAAACACTCCCAGCTCAGGGAGTGACAGCTTATTACCAAGGAAAGGAGGAAGAACAAACATTAAAAAGGCCTTCACTACTCCTCTACCTTCCATTTTACCTTTTTTTTTTCCACCTGCACAACTTCCCTCCTTGTGTTTTTACAATTTTCCTGCTTGTTTTCATATTTCTGTGTTTATGAATCATGTTCGTAGTTTATGCTGTGACATTTCTCAGACTAGTATTTATTTCTACTTTAGCACTGAAATAAAAAAATATTTTTTTTAAAGCTGGTTTTTCAATATAGCTTTATTTTTCTTTGGTTCATTTTTTTTTGCTTCGTAATTATTTTTGTGTTTCTATATTCTTTGATTAATTACATTATTTTATTTTGCTTCTTGCCCAATCTTGTTACCTTACTGCCTCCATTCATTCCTTTTGTCTCTTTTCTGGATTTCTTCCCCATCTGTCCATTCAGCTCTTCCCTCATGTTCCTCTTTTACTCTTTTACTCGTTTAACTGTCCTCTAACTACTCTGTTTTTCATAATTTTCAGGCAGTGTCCTGGATGGCTTGCTCAGCCTTTCAAGCCCTGGGAATGGGAAGGGAGAGGACTGGGAGGAGAGAAAATGAGGAAGGAGTCTGACTTGAACACACTGTTGTCCTACAGAAAAAAAAAACAAAACTGCTATCTTTGCAAAGTCTGTAAACACAGTTTGACTGACTCACTGTACGCCATACTGAGTAGCAACCTCCTTTCCTAGGATAATGAGAGCCTTGGAGGGATGGTGGTTCCCTGAAGTATGAAAACATGAAAGAGGACTTCCCCAAAGCCATTGGGTGGAGCACAAAGGATGTGGAAAGACTGGAGGGCTGGAGAGTAAAGATGATGATAGATAAAGATGAGGAATTCAAGCACCATGAATATCAACAATTGAATAAGTTGGCACTATAAACATTTTGGCCTCCATTGAGTATCAACTGGTGAGGCTGTTTTGTATCTGTGAGTCTGAATAAGTCTAATGCTACAAATTCTAGAATGAATACATAAATCAGTATACAATAGCCAAGCACAGGATGAGTCTATTACAAACTCAGTTCATATTAGCTTAACTGGAAAAAAGACTTTTTTATTCTTAAATATCTGAGAGAAAAACTTTACTGCAGGCATAGTTTTTACAGGTGGATAAGTGATACTGTATAAAATACCTCAGTAATACTGATAAGTCACTTCATGGATCTCTACTCATGTGTTTGAACACCACCATTTATGTCAATAATGTCTGACTTCTGTATTCATAATTTTTATTTCTTTTTCCCTTTTCTAATACCAGTTCTTTGGATGGTTTAATAAATCCAACTGTATGTTATTGATTACCCACCCATATTTTCTTCGTTTCTTCCTTCATGCATTCTGATTAGCACATTTTCATTGCAGCTTATTGTAATGGAAAATTATGAAAAAATGTATCTCCCTTTAAAAATTGTTTGCTAATTTTTTGATAAGAAAGAAACGTGTGACAAGACTGTACTCTTCTGTGACCACCTTCATGTTTTTACTTAGTGTTCTAAAAAGTGAGGACAAAGTCATAAAACAAGAAAGACTACTTTGCATTTATTTTACAAAGATTTGAATTTCTATTAAAAGCTCCAAGAAGCAATGTTAGGCCCATAAGGAGGATTGTCATGACCATATTTCTGATTCTGAATTCCAGCAAAATAGTAGTTGATGATATCACTTGAAATCTGTAGGACCAAACCTTTGTTCCAATGTTTAGCTTAATTATTCAGACAAAAACTCAAGAAGAAGTTTCAAGATGGAAAACCCAGGAAGGTTTGCCCTGTAATGGACAGCTCACGCTCTCTGTATAGTTGTCCACCCTCATAATGCAGAGCTCTGTCTGCTGGATCTGCACACATCAGTGAGAGGTATATATGCTGGCATTGTTATAGATCGTATATGATATTCTGATATAATATGAACTTCAGTCTGCTTAATTTTCACAAAATCAGCTAACAACAATACAGTGATGTACCAAAGACAAAAGCTTCTTAGTGTCATTTGCTCACTGCAACACAAAGAAGGAAATTAAAACTATTTAATTTTATTCTTTTTTAATAAGATGCTTTTTCTTTTGAATATCAGACAAAAGTAGAGATCAAATGTAAGAGAGAAAAGATACATAAACCCAACTGATTACAAGAAAGAGTATACTATACAAGAAAGAGTATATAATATATATTAATTAGACTGGGAAGTATTTTGGTTTTGCAGCCATCTATCTTCATAATCTCAAAAAACATCTAAAATAATAAATGTTAAACATGTGCCGAAACTAATGTACATGTATCAACTTGTCTATGCTTACAAATGGAATAATTTAAACAGAACATGGCAAGGGAATTAGAGAAATAAAGAAACAACCACACCTATCCTTGTAAAGCATGTAAAACTGAATAACATGAAAGAGCATGAGTGAGTGAAAAAAAATTGTGTGTGCGTGTGTATAAACTACTTAAGGTGGTGATGCTAAATTAATGTATCGCTAATGCAGGGTGGATGAGGTGGACCTGGTCAGCTTCCTCTTTCCCCAACAAAATAAGATCTGATCAACGCATTAATTAGACAAGCGTTTCATCTGTTAATTACTCTGTTATTGTCAGAGTTTTAACATTTCTTGTGAATGCAAGCCACAATGCTGAGATTTTACAGGAAAAATCCTTATGACATTAAACTGCTATAATTTCAAGATTTTAATAATGGATGCAGTCAGGATGAAGAAACTCAAAGTGAATGTTTTTGGGATTATAAATTTCTCCAAAATATACTCTACAATATAGAAATCACCAACTACAAACCTTTTGTAGTTTCTGTAGCCACCAAAGTAGAACCTCATAAAGAAATTATACAGAGCTTGAACATGATCTTAGTAGGAAGAGTGTGTCTTCACCAATGCAAAAAGATCAAGTAGACACTGAGATATTTAATTAAAAATTCAAAATTTTTCCCTAGTAATGCAAGGCAATGTGAAATTTTTTTTAAGTTGGATACATATTTGCAGATTTTTTGAGCATTATAAAGTAAATGGAAAAAAAATTACCAAATGTAAACCATCTGGCAGCAATATGCAAAGTGAAATATGTGAAATTATCAATAAATATATACTTACTATGCAATTTGAAAACATCTTTTGTAGTCTAACAATTCTATGTATATTTTAGTACATATAGTGAGACTTGAGAATGTTCCAACATCAAGCAGAGAACCTCAACCACATCCTGATGAAAAAAAAGCATCCCACCTTCCCACCATCTCTTCTCCTCCTCCGTGTGCTGATTTTCACTGGATGAGAATTTGTGTATGTGGACAGCCCCTTGTATGACATATGCTACATAATACTATGCCACATATTTCTTTGGGCAAGCCCAGGGCCAAAACTGCAGGAAAAACTGTGAACACCCAAGCTCACCAGTTAAATCATAGAATCATAGAATGGCCTTGGTTGGAACAGACCTTAAAGATCATCTAGTTCCAACTCTCCTGTCGTGGACACACCAGGTTGCCCAGAGCTCCATCCAACCCGTCTTTGAACGCTCCCAGGAATGGGACATCCACATTGTCTCTGGGCAACATGTTCCAGTGCCTCATCACCTTCACAGTAAAGAATTTCTTCCTAGTGTCTGGGCAAAACCTAGTCTCTTCCAGTTTGTAGCCATTCCCTCTTGTCCTGTCACTACATGTCCTTGTGCAAAGTCTCTCTCCATCTTTTTTGTGGGCTCCCTTCAGGTACTGGAAGGCCGCAATTAGATCACCCCAAAGCCTTCTCTTTTCCAGGCAGAACAAACCCAATTCCCTCAGCCTTTTCTTGTTAAGAGAGGTATGCCATCCCTCTAATCAACTTGGTGGCCCCTTCTCTGGACTTACTCCAACAGGTCAATGTCCTTCCTGGGCTGGGAATCCCAGAGTTGGATGCAGTACACAGGGTGGGGTCTCACCAGCCATAAATGTTACCAATGCAGCCATAAGTGTTACCAACGCCTGCAGAATTGCATGAGGATTTTTACTGAACAATACAGAGAATGTGCTGCTAAAATTATGTCAAGCATAAAAGTGTTTCTTCTTTCTTCAATTGTCATTAAAAGTTTCAGTTGGGGTAATTTTCTTTGGTGTCATATAGTATACAGAACCAATCTCCATTCAGAATTATAAGAACTTAACCAGAAAACTTTTACAGTATCTGATCTTTTGACCTTTCCTACATTATAGGTCAACTCCTCTACCAATAGGGTCAGTAATTTGTGTTTGAGTAATACTTAGGCATCCTTTTGGGCTTAAGAAGCAATTCTTCTGAAAAGTCTCTGGTTTTGGTTTAAGATCTTCAGCAGCTTGAGTCTCCAGCTCCTTCACTCCTCTTTTTTAAACATGCTCAGCTTTTACAACCTCTCATTGTGTAGAGTATTTACCAATTTTCAAACCCTATGTGCAGCTCACTTTGTCGCCTTCAAATTCTTTAACATAAGAATTAGGTACTTCGTTTTAGTACTGTTCTCACCAGTATTGGATACAGATGTAAATTTTCTGGCTTTTTTTCCCCAATCTCCATATATCTGAGGATCATATTAACTCTTCTTTGTTGACTCCTAGCATTGGAAACTTGTGTTCAGTTGCTGCTTCTGTATATTTCCCCTGCCACAACATGAAAAAGGCCAAGGTGCTCCACACTTCCTTTGCCATTGCTTTTGTTGGTAAGACCTGCTTTCAGCAGCCCCATATCCCTGAGACCAGAGGGAAAGTCTGGAGTCAAGAAGGCTTACCCTCAGTGGAGGAGGATCAGGTCAAGGAACATTTTAAGGTACTGAACATGCACAGATTCATGGGACTGAGCGCTGAGGGAGCTAGCTGATGACATTGTAAAGCCACTCTTGACAATCTTTGAAAAGTTGTGGGTATTGTGGGAGGTTCCCCAGGCTTGGAAGAAAGCAAATGTTACTCCTATCTTCAAGAAGGTCAAGGAGGAGGATCCAGGCTATTATAGGCTGGTCAGACTCACCTCAATGCCAGGGAAGCTCATTGACTATGTAATCCTGGAAGGCATTTCCAAATATATTAAGGATAAGAATGTGACTGGGAGTAGTCAGCATGGATTTACAAGAGACATCCTGTCTGACCAACCCGATGAAGTGACTACCTTGCTGGACAAGATAAAAAAACAGTGGATGTTGTTTGCTTTGACTTTAGCAAGGCTTTTGACACTGTTTCCAATAGCATTCTTTGACAGAATATTTAAGTATGGGCTAGATAAGTGGACAGTGAGGGAGACTGAAAACTGGCTCAGCTGCTGGGCTCAAAGGGTTGTAACCAGATGCACAAAGTCCATCTGAAGGCCAGGCACTACTGGAGTATCTCAGGGGTTGGCACTGAGGGATTTGATACTTCACTACTGACCTGGATGGTGGGACAGAGTCATAGGTAAGACGGAGTCTGTATCCTCAGAAAGTTTCCAGATGACACAAAACAGAGTAGTAGCTAACACAAGAGGGTCGTGCCACCATCCAGATGGGATGGCCCAAGGTGCAAAGGAGTCCAGCAAAGGGCTATAAAAGTGATTCATGTGTGGAAGTATCTGACTCTGACATGAAATCAGAGGGTGAGAGACTTGTGACTTCTGGGTCAGAAGTCCCGGGTGGGATCTTGTCAATGTGTATAAATACCCAATGGCAGGAACAAAGAAAGTGGACTCAGGCTATTCTTGGTGATACAAGAGACAATGAGAAAATGAAACAAAGGAAGTTTCACTTAAATGAAAGAAAAAACTTTTTACTATGAGAGTAGTCAAGCACTGGCAGAGGTTACCCAGAGAGTTGGTAGAGTCTGCATCCTTGTAGATATTCAAAATCCAGCTGGACACAGTCCTGAGCAACCTGCTACAGCTGGACCTGCTCTGAATAGAGGGTTTGGATAAAATGATTTCCAGACGTGTCTTCCAACCTCAGTATTCTGTGATTTTGTGGTTCTGTAAATCACAACTTGACAGGGTATAGTGTTACATTATTAGGTACAGCATAACTGTGCTCTTTCAACAAATAGGCACCTTTGATTTTAATGTAATTTTTTTTTTTATTATCCAGATATGGTTCAAGTAGAAGAAACTTTAAAAGCCTCCAGGGGGAATTTCCTTAGTCTTTATTAGTTGGTGATTCCCTTCACATACCACATCTTATATTATAATGTTATTCTAGCCCTGGAAAAATTGTTACAGAAATACATGGAACAGTGCAAAACGATCATGTTAGGGCCAGAATGAATATGATAGTGTCTTTATCACATGATGGTGATAAAGACAGAAGTTTGAAAGAGCTTTAAAGATGGGTACCAGATGCTTCTGTGTAAAGTGACAGGGAAAGTAAGAGTGATAAATTACTGAAAGGGAAAAAAAAGGTTTATACTTTCATTTTTTAAGACTGTATCATTTTATATACTGCTCCCTCTCCCCTTCCCCCCAATAATCAAAGACAGAATTGCCTGGTTTTATATCATGTAATATAGGACAATAAGATGAGATCCCGACAAGCAGTGACTAAAAGTAGAGAGGAGCATCTCCCAAAGGCGAATCCCCTCATCGCCAAACTTTTTTGCAGGGGGACCACCTTACCCTCCAGAGGAGTGAAAGGAACTTCATAGACTGTGTTCACAGCTTACTGTGAATTCAGTATTTAAACTGCAGAAGACTCTTGGACAGTCTTTCAAACCAACACACACCAGAGTTAAAAGCTTCCAGTAATTTCAGGTGATTGGTAACAAAATAAATGATTCATAGTTCTATGAATGCTGTTTTGAGATAATTATTTATCTGAGTTATGGTAGGATAAAGACTGGGTAGTAACATGTTTCTGGGCATGTATATCTCAAAACTAATCTCAGAACTGGCTTGAGGCACCTCAGCAATGTAGGCAAAACTAGATGGGGGCAAAGGGCATTTCACATGAGAGTGAGCTGGGATAGGGGAAACTGGGAGTTCAATCAGACATTGGATATCTGGTGGAGTAAGAAGGCTAATGGGTTACTCAGGAAGCAGCAAATGAGGGAACAGGAAAGGGCTGCATGGATTCTGGGGCCTGGGAGAGCTCAGCGACTTTCCAGGCTATGAAGCTGGGAGAGGCCTGGGACAGGAAATGGAGTTTTCAGAAGGCTGTAGCGTGTCAAAAAGTTCTGGAAACTTCTTTTTTCTTCCTATTTTTTCCCTTGAAAAACATCTCATTTACAAGGTGTTTTGATTTAAAAATCACAGACTGCAGCCAACTTAACCTCCTACAGAGTTCCATGGGAGGGTTATATGCGTTATCGTCCTGTACCGGGTGCCATGTTGTGCACTGGAAGGGTCTGCTGAGGGCCAAGGGACTGCTGACCTTCAAACAAAACCTGAGAGATGAGCAGAGCAAGATGAAACAGCTGTTAAAAGAAGGAACCAAAACCACCTACCGGTCACTGATTTGGACTGATTCTTTGGAGACAACTGTGCAGCCACCACGTTCAGTGTGAGTACACAGGGCTGTACACAAGCACACATCCATTTCCTCTGTCTCTTTCAAAGGCTGTCTAACACTGTCCCAGAAGTGTACCTGCTTATTTTGCTCTTTGCTAAAGTCAGCTGTGCAATAGCATTTGTAAAACTTAGAAATAGATGTAATTTAAAAAGATTTAGGTCCTTGATGTTATATCCTCTTACCTTCTGTTCTATTTTGTCCACATCACCATACTGCTACTCTAGTATCTTGTTTTTATAACTACTGTATCAATTACTACATTGCTACATAGAGTATAACCAAAGAAAAGCAATTATAAAAAAAATGTTAGTGAATCAATATTTTCTGTTAAAAATGATGCCCTAATATTTACTGTCATGCTTCAACTGGAAAATTTTCTATCATAATCTGCATTCTAAAATCATCTTTATTAATATAATTATATATTTTAGGTCTAAATATTTGCCCAAGGTTTGTTAATATTACAGAAAAATTTTAATGTTTATATGCATAGATATATAGAGATTAACTCCAAAAAAGTAGTGTTGAGTTAATTTTTGCAGAGCTGAGAACTAAAGAAAACTTATATCAGGTTCTCCTCTCAAATTTCCTGAGTTTTCACCATTGCAAAAATCAAGGTATGGGAAATCACACTAGGCTAAATGACAGAGGAATACAGTCCTTATCTTTTATGTTGGGCAATTTAATGAAGCCCAGAATACATATAAAGTCATGAATGCAAGACAGATAAATCTCATCTTATTAGTGAGCTGAGAGGACACACTGACTGATGTGGTACCATCAGCAAATGAGCAAGAATATGAAGTCAAAAGCGGAGGAAGTCAGAGGGAAAGAAAGAACATAAGGTAGGAGTCAGATTTAGTCAGTATAGAGTAATTGTTAAGCATAATTTCACAGAGTAGCATAACAGTGTTCTATCACAGTGGTAGTATTACATTCCTACTGTTTCAGTCCCCTGTCTCAGTTCTAAATCTGTCCTGGTAAAGATTGACTTTCTGTGGCTTTCGGACACAAGGAAACTCTCATAGTTGCTCTACCATATCACTGTGTTTTCCAAGTGAATGCTACAGTGAAAGCACAGGAGAGAAATCTTGGGATTTTTGCCACTGATTTCAGCAGGGACAAGTTTTCACACCTTAAGCTATGCAGAGTCCTAACCATTGAGACACGCGCAGCTGGTTTTCAAAGTACAGAGAACTTAGGGAGCCATTCCTTCACCTTCTGTCACTGGGCATGACTGAAAAGAGTCTGGTTTTGCCCACTTTGCACCTTCCCTTTATGTGTTTATATACACTGCCTTCTCTAGGCTGAGCAGTCCCAGAACTCTTGGCCTTTCCTTGTATGTGAGGTGCTCCAGTCTCTTTATGACCCCTCAGGCCCTTTGTGGAACTCTTTCCAATATGTCCATGTCTCTCTTGCACTGGCTGTCCCAGAACTGGACACAGAACTCCAGATGTGGTCTTATCAGGGCTGAGTAGAGGGGAAGGAACAACTCCCTCAACCTGCTGGCAATGCTTCACCTAATGAAACCCAGGATGCCATTCACTTTTTTTGCATCAGTGGCACTGCTGGCCTATGTTCAACCTGGTGTCTGCCAGGACTCCCAGGTCCTTTTCTGACAAGTTGCTTTCCAGCTGGGTGGCCCCATGCATGTGTTGTTGCATGGGGCTGTGCTTTCTCAGATGCAGGACTTTGTGCTTCCCCTTGCTAACTTCATGATGTTCCCATCAGCACATTTCTCTAGTCTGTCAAGATCTCGGTGGCAGTACAGCCCTCTGGTACATTAACCGCTTCTCTGTGTGAATGATGACACTTCCAAGACCCTGAAACTATATATTAAGGGGAAAAAAATATCAGTATCAGATGTTATACGGGTAAAATATTTTTACAATTATCTGACATATATAATACGTACTTGGTCAACTCAGTATGAAAGTAATAAAAACTAAAAAAATCACTCTTTTGTGTTCAAAGTAAAGCGGTAGGTTCTTCATGACTGACAGTAGCAGATAGTGCCAATGAAGTCTTTTACTTTATATAGCAAGGTGGCTTTCCTTGCTATCACTATTTTCACATGCTCGAAAAATTCAGTAACAGCAAGGTCAACAACTGCTGTTTACTGTTTTTTTTCTCTGCCCAGATCTGTTGGTTTCTTTCTCACTTGACTTTCTTTGAAAGTTACAGCGCATTTATTTTGATCTTAATTCAGTCACAAAGAGGAAATTGGGGCTTGTTGGTTTCTTTTCATTATGAATGAAAATGTAACTACATGATCTTAGAAACTGTCAAAGTAAAAAATTGTTTAGCAAATATTTCGGCCTCCCAAAATTACTTCTGTTAAAGTTAACAGACTTTTAAAAACAGCATTCACGAGGAAGTTGCAGCATAGAATTGCAGAGACTCGTTTATGTTATAAACTCTAGTTAGCTCTCCAGTATCACAGTGGAGAACGGTATTATAGTCTGTAATTATTGGTAACTCCAAAAGAATCCATTAGAAAATGTAGTTCATCTACCTGACCTTGCACATCCACTGGAAAACACTACAGGGACTTCCTGGCATTTGTTACAGAAGATTTAGATTTTTAGTAAAAAGTTATGTCTTGGGATATGCTCTCTCTACATAGAGAGAGAAGGAATGTTGCTTTGGTCTCTGATATAAGAAAGATTCAGAGCATGAAATGTTTTAAATTACCTGATCCAAAGAAATAAAATATCAAGCATTCTAGAAAAAGATGCAAAAACAAAGGAGAAATTCCAAGACAAGGGCTAATGATACTCTTATCTGAGGGGAAATTACTTTCTGATTCTAAGTCAATGATTATGGATGTCTTATCCCTGGTTGTTCCCTGTCTTTAATACTTTTCAAAATTGGAAGAAAGGGAATTAGAATTTCCCTGCAGCCTATACTGTGCATCAAAACTTGTAAAAATTCCTACCTGTCTTATGTACAAATTAAGTGAATCTGTAATCCATGGGATAAGCTCAATTCCATAAAAGACACCACAGCAAATATTGCCAACATATTAAAAGCAAGTATGAGTCTGTAAAACACTTCATAAAATTCCTGAGCATCATATTTAAACAACGAGGGTTTCTTGCCTATTTTACTTCATTTGAAAAGTACATAGTTTCATTCTTTTAATAGCTACTGACCTTATACATCCAATCCTTCTGTATGATCATTATGCCTAAAAATATCTCCATCTCTAATGATTATCCAAGTGAATTTTAAAGAATAATTATAACTAAAAATAGTAATTATAATTATTTTAAAGAAGAATTATATCTCCTCTAAAACTTCAACTTTGATAGCTTAAATAGTCTTTTAAACTTTCTAAAATACCTTTTCTGATTATTATATTAGCCTTTCTCTACTTCCATTCAAATTTATATTACTTTAGAAGCATGTATGATAAAAAATTGCAATGACATCTTTAAAGAACATCTTGCTAATACTATGCACTATAATGCTAAAATTCTTTAGTCCTTACTGAAAATTATTTTTGTGATCTTGAAATGACTTCCCATCATTCTAAACAGGATAGTTCTCCTGTGATTTTCCAGTAAACCCAGTTCCTTCTCTTGAAGTACCAACTCCTGTTGATAAGCCTATAATTTAGAGCAAAAATTCTGGATTTAATCCCTACATGCTTTACTTTCTACTATGCTATTTTATCCTACATTTGTAATTCCAGTTCATAATGTGCGACCCACCTGTTCCTATGGACACTGGCTGGATTTTTCAAGTGTTGCATACCATGAATTAATAATCCAAACATTGAACTAAATTTTTTTTAAGCAGTGTCATGAGTAAAGATATTAAGCAGAACTTGTTCCAAGACATGCTCTTGGAAAATATAAATTCTAACCTTTATCCATGTGGACAACTTTCTTGTCATTGTAGTCTTCCCTTCAGCTATCATGTTAATCATTCTATAGTCCTTGTCTTAATTTCCACTTTCATTTCCTTTCCTTTGATATCAACTTCAATTCCTTTGAACTGCTGTTTAATTTAAACCTACATTATTGTTTTCATTGATCCCATCTGAAGGCTATAAAAGAAAGATATATTATAACATGGCAATCTACTTTTGCCAAAATAATATTGAATTTATCTTATTTAAACTCCATATTCTTGGTTATTCTTCCTTACAAAATTTGCTATAGCATGGTGTATTAGGGAGAAATGAAGAATTCTTTTGGGTATTCTACCTATCCTTTTCAGATACTTCTATCTCATCTAATCTTCTTTACTGGGAAGTAACAAATTACCACTTCCCAGAATGCAGCTTCTTTTAAAATAAGTGATATTGGACATTATTCAGGCTGTTCAGATTTCACACAATATAAGCTTATTTTCGTATTCACCATGGATGTGATCATTTCAATTTCCTATCCTTGTTGGATAATCTTTCCTTAATTGTATATATAATTATTTCCGTTAAAAAAGATCTGTGACATCCAATGTCCCTTAATCTCTACTTGCTCCTCACAATATGGCCCCAGCAGTTGCCTTCATATTATCTCTATAGCACTGTGGTTAGAAATCTTCTTACCATTTCCTTAGTCACTTCGAAGAATCTATCTCAGACAGATATTTTGCCTTTCTCACAGTAATTTTGTACTTTCTGACCCACAGACCGATAGATAACCTAATTTCAGTAAATTGCCTTATTACCTACAATGTCCTGCATGAGGCACTTAATGGTCCAGGTAGGTCAATATTTTTTTCCTATCTACGTACTTCTGCTTGAAACTCAGCTCAGATTATTGACATTTTATCTTCATATGATTCCATGTCTCATTCCCATTTTAGTCCATAGGTGCCTCTTAATTGCATTATGGCTTCAAAATTTCAATCTGAAGCTTTAATTATTACCAACCTGTTTGTTTACCCTGTAAATGAACGTACTGTGGGAGTTTTGAACCTATCTGTGCTCACTCATTCCAAGAATACTGTCTCAAATTACTTTTCTTTCCCCGCAGTATCTACTCTTAAATTAAGATTTATGGCTTTTAAAGTAAATATAACATGGAGTTACATTCTTCTGCTTATTAAAGAAACCTGTACAGCATTGTCTCCAAGAACACCTGAGCTGCTATCATGGTATGATTAGTATTGTAACCTATTAGTCCTTTTTTGCCAAAACTGTGTTTAGGAAATCTAAAATTTCCCATAACTCAGAATACTATGTATTTTTTTCATAGTTTCTAAGACTCTTCCAAACCATATCCAACTTTGTTTTGTAGATTATAAAAAGTCTTAAATGTGTTGGTAAGTGCTCTTGGCTTTTTTAAAAATAACATCATCGAGTTCTTTCTCACTAATTGTTCTCTTACATGAAAGGAATATGAATATAGGAAGTTTCAGTTTTGATACCTGACATGAGTAAAAAAGGAGTCATAGGATTAGTAAAGATAGTACATGAAAAAAAGTTTGATGAGTAACACTCAAGCAACTCCCACATCAGCCCCTCCTATGCAATTTTATTAAGCATCTTTGATGTAAGACAAAATAAAGTTGTGCAGAAGAAATGCTTCCTGTTTTAAAACGTTTGACAAGCTATTTCCATTCTGTTTTCCATTTAAATATATATAACTAGGAAAATAGAGAAGACAGCATGATGCAGAATTAAATCCAGGCTTTAAATGTACCCAATATGCTCTTTAAATAACAAGAAAACATTAGTCTCATAACACCTAGCACCCTCACCTCTGCTAGATTTCTAGGAAGATTCAACAGAGAGACTTTATTAGAAAAAATAAAATTAAACTGCTTTACCATGTCCTACTGAAAGTCCATTACAATCATAGTATCTCTCACAGCAAATAGAAATTGATGTTTAGGTGGGAAGTATAAGAAGCAAAGCATTTGTGGCAGGGTCTTTCCCCTGTATACTCTCCAACTCTGCCAATCAGCTTTTAGGGACTTCCAAAGTCAAGCGTTCAGACCTGTGTCTCTAGCAACCACTGATGAGCACACTCTGTGTTATATTTTTTCTTATCATTTTTTGTGACATATTTATTCTTCTTTCCTTCATAATATGACAGTAGTGAGTACACCATTTGATCGTTTACTGTACAAATAAAAATGCCTGCTTTTATTTGTTTTATCGTGATTGTATCAGCATTTCCCTTGATACCTTCTAAAATCTCAGCTTGCAAGAAACTGTTTAGTCAAACATGACTATTTTTTCTCTATATGTCATTTGTTATGTTGCAAATCTCTGTCATAGTCCTTTCCCTCACATATCTGACCTACTACCCACTGTCTTCCATTACTGGCACTAGACTTAGTTTCGTTATATGAAAACCAGTCATTTTTATTTCCATTCTTGATAGCTTTCTCTGCCTCTTGCAGGTGTTTTCTGAGATGACTGGACGAGTGTGCAGAATTTTCACAGTGTAAATCCATGGATCTACACAGTGGCATCATTGTGGTTTTGATTTTGCATTCTTTCTTCCTTTTCTGATAATTTTTAAGGTTCACTTGCTTTTGAAATACCCCTGAGTAATGACTTGAGGTTTTGTGAGAAACAAAAGTCACCTTTTCTTTGAGGGGTTTCTGCATTGAAACCTGTTCATGCTTTTATCTGTAACTCAGGATCAAGTGTGTACAGTTACAGAAAACAGACATTTATATTTTGGTAATACTGAAGATCAATTGGTTAAACTCTTGTTAAACATACACAAAAAAGCTGCATTAATTTCCTGATTACAAGATATATTTTGACTCCTATGGCTGAATTCTGGATCCTCGCTTCCAAATAAATTGACCAAACAAACTGATACATGGCTTTTTACCTGAAGAGACAGTTTTGTATCCAAGTGTTAAATATGCCCATGAAATAGTAAATAGATCATTTCAATTTAAATTCAAGATTGATTATCTGTATATAAAATTATTTTATTAAAACAAAAAATATTTAATATAATGTTTAAATTCCTGAAAAGATCTTTTAATATAAAGATTAATATACTTTATACTTTATAGATACTTTATATATACTTTTATAGCAAAGAAAGAAATTATCTAGCATTTGTTTGAAATTGCACAATGAAATACCTGATTATTTCCCCTTTTGAAAAAAACATATGAAAATCAAGATCTGCTGTGACAAGAGGTACACTCAGATGATGAAAAGTGCACCTTTTGCTAAGCAAATAGTGGTTGTCATATAAGAATAATAATGAGAATTACTAAGTGCAAACAAGAAAAGCTTGCCTAAGTACAGAAGGTGCATTTTATTATTCTGTGATGTAAAACTGATATAAATTAAAATTTAGATATACATTTAAATGAAAACAATTTCAAAATTGGAGATTTAATCTTAAATTTCAGAGTAGGCTTGCATTTTCTTATGAGAAAAAGAGAAGTGCAAAAGTGTGAGGCTGTAGGCTCCAGTGTCTTATTCAATCCAACCCTCCTGTGGGAATGAGTAATGTGTAAAGCTTCAGACCACTGATAATAATTATTCTCTAAATTAAAGATGAGCTTTAACCCATCCTCTTTGATGATTAAGAAAGCCAAATTTTCAAAGCTAATTAGTTTCTCAGTAAGGGTCATTGTTGTTTATTGTTCAGGCACTCTTAAGGTAATTAGAATGCCTGACCTAAATTAAGCACATTTTGCACATTTTATTAACAATGCACAGTAACAGGAACCCCTGGCCAAAATACATGCTGTGCCTCTATCTTCTGAGATGGCCTACCAAGGAAGCAAATTTCACATCCAAGGATGCTTCCAGCATAAATATCTGGCGGCACGTTCTTAGAGGCTTGAATAGCAATGGTTGCACCATCCTGCTGCATGGGGAAAAGTGGCTTCTACGTTTTCCAAATCCTTTGTTGGTATTACATTGCTTCACGTGTTGTGAGGAACTGAGCACAGACGGACAGGAAAGTACTCTGAACTACCTAAGGAAGCAGTAAGGACTGGTTTGCCCTTCTACCTCAATAGTTTGCTGTTGCAGCAGTAGAAAATAGGTGATTTTTACAGAAAAAGAGTAGAAATCATAAATTATTGAATGATTCTTCCTATCAATAAAGACATATAAGATATACAGGTTCCAACCATAAGCATTTTAGAACTTTCTGAACCAAAGTTAGAACTGCTTTTAATATCCACAGTCTAATTATTCTGATATTTAGATTATGAGAAACAGTAAGCAGTCCTTCCCAGCTCATCTTCTCTGTATTGTTACCAATTGTGTAACCATACCCTTTCTTTTTCCCAAGCTCAAGAATCCTGCTCAACTTAGTCCTCATAACTACAGTTTTCTCTTGTTGCTTTTTTTTGTACATGTCCTTATAGAGAATATAAAAAATTAAGCATGAAGAAGTTTATGTTGTTTCTTTCAAAATAATTACTGCTGGTTTATTTCCCTTTGATTGACATTGGTCAATGAGCTCAAGATATTTGCAGAGAACTATCTCATGTATTCTCACTGAGGTAGCAGCTAGGATAGAGCCTGAAATTCTTTAATTAACTTTAGTTAATCTTTCCATTGTTACATTAATTTAAAATTTCAGCTATCAATTCTGCACCTGTTCACTCAATATGGTAAAGTTCTTGTGTAACTTTGGGTAGTTAGCCTTAGATATGGCTGTCATGAACATGAATTCTTCATTGTTACTGTGTTACTATTAATCTCCTTCCTCACATCTTTATGAATAGATGGTCAGGTTCCAGCTGTCAACCTCTCCTACAACACAACTTCCATAATTCTTCTTTTCCCCATTTAAAACCGCCTATGATCACAGCAAAACCTCTCCTTCTATTGCAATTTTAATTGAGGATTTTTTTTTTTTGGTGATAGGCTTCATCAAACGTTTGGAATTTTCCTGCACTGACTGAATAGGTGAAACTTACCAATATGCTTATTGAGTCCAGCATTACACTACGGTTGATTTTTAAGATATAACTTCCCTCTACAAAAGCCACGCTAACTCTTCTCCAATATTTCATATGTATTCATGTGGTCACCGAGCCTACCATTTAATAATCCCATATACCAAGTGGGCTCTAAGATAATCAAATTACAGGTAAGGTTTTTTCTTGTTAGATTTTTTTTTCCCCCAAGACTATCATGCATATCAATGCTATAAAAGCTTTACTTAAAAATGTTGGAGGATTCATTCTGCAATTATGTGACTCTGTTGTGGAAATTTGTAGGGTCTCTGTGCCCAAAGCAGCATGACAAAAGAAATGCTTTTCCCCCTTACATTCTTATTGCTTGGCTCTAGACCTAAGAATGCACCCATGGGAACTTCAAATACAAGCATATCCATGCACGCCGATGGTCAAAAGCACGGGAACGGAAGAAAGTTAATTTAGACCTCTAGCCATGAGAGGTTCCTCACAATCAAACGAAAGCCTTGAAATCTGTCTGTAAGCTCACGGATACACAGCATATAGGGCAGGGATTTACTGCAGTTACACAACATAACTCTTCCGATGGGCAGGCCAGCCCATTTTCAAATACCTCTCTGCTGTACAAATGCTTCCTGGTGATGAAGTGAATGACTCTAAAAAGTGCTGCGATGAAAAGGTATTTACTCACTCAGGTGGAATTTCCAAATGAATTTTTGAACAGCAGAGCAACTTTGATGCAACTGACACTAAGGAAGGCTCAAGACTTTCTGGGAGAACATCTTGGTAGCACAGGAGTACACAAGAGACAAACCATGTTGTGTCAGAGGCAATGGCCTATCCAGCCCAGTGTGCATTCTCCAGCTGTGTCTGTAAGCCAACAACCAGGAAAAGTAAGAAAGAATAAGGCTGCCAGCTGACACTTCCAACAGCCTTGGGCTGAGGGTACCATGATCCCATCTCGTTACTATTCCTGTCTGTATTTGCCCTGTCTCCCCGTGAACTCCTGCAGGCTTCTTGCAACCACAGCAGCAGCATTACATTCAGTGTAGGGGTCCAATGTGTTACTGCAAATACTGATCAGCATGTAGGAGGAGGAAAACACGAGTGGTACGAAGCCAGGCCAGACTTTTAAGATTGTTAATTAGGGCTTTGAAAGAGACAGTCTGGGTCAACCCACTCTAGGCATCTATTCTGACAGATGTGGGTTTGTCCCACACTGACACTAAATAAAGAATTAAAAAGCTTAAAAATGAAGTTTTTACCACAAGGTTAGTATTATGGCTTATTAGGTTTGGATGGAAATTATTGCGGGTCCAGACAATTCATTCCTTTTCTATGTCCACAATTGCTTGAATGGAGCATAACGAATTAAAATAGAAATTAGGCCCTGAGCTTCCCACCAGGCTGCAAACCCCACTATGGCAAAGTGAAGGGTCTGGTGCAGCTGCATGGGACTGTAGGGTCTTACCGTGCGCTTATATGAACACCTGAGGTGGGACATGCCAGGTGAAGGTAACTGACAGCCGGGGATGTGGGGTTGCTTCTTAAGACAAATTGGGCTTTACCAGTTATAACAAAAAAATAAAACATTACTGCCCTTTTTCCTCTGGTCCCACTGAGTCTGTGTAATGGAATTCGGTGCAACGTTATTATGTTTATGGTGCAACCATCAGCAGAGCCAGCCTACGACACCAACGTGCCATGGGGTTCTGCAGCACATAGCTGTGAATGTTATCGCAGGTCATCGTAGGTTACCACAGGTTATCACAGTGGGCCCAGAATGCACTCATGTGTAACCAGTCAATTGGACACACACCTCTATGGATTGCCCACATGACTAGAATGGGGGCATGGCCGTGTTTTTAGACACTCTAGCATTCTTATGCCCACACAAATGTGCACGTCCCACTACAACCGCCCCATGGTTTCACCTCTCCCTTTCTTGCCACCTACAATCACTACTGGTGACGTCCAGCAGTGAATGTCTCACTTTCAGATGCAACAAGTCACTGATCACCCTCATTTACGTGAAATTGTAAGAAAAAGACAGGACTTTTGGGAAATTTTGCTTCTTGCTTGTGCATTTCAATGTAAACATAAGTAAAGAAATATTGCAATGTAGCTACCAATCCACTTGATCTTCTTTTTGAAGTGCTTTGTGACTGGCTGATAAAAAAGCTACAATTCGGTAATAGTTG
>NW_021939396.1:43579957-43611920 GCF_001715985.3 Manacus vitellinus
TTTTTTTTTTTTTTCAGACCAGTCTTTGAAAGGCAGCTTTAAAAGGTGTGGCATAAGAACTCCTACAGGGTTCTGTTGTGCCTGAGACTGAGTTTGAGGATTCAGAGGTGCCCTTTATGAGTCCTACCACAACAGAGGAATATGCTGCAACTCTGCAATCTTAATCCACATTCCTACGGAAGGATAATATATAAATAATAAGTGGATTGGTAGTTCATCACAATGCAAGTGCTCAGAAAATCTAGCTGTATAGTGGAAATTCATTGACCTTATTTTTAAATTTTTAAATGAAGAAGCTTGCTATAGCTGTGTGAATTCTCATAGACTTCAACATTTCTCTGTGTAAATAAACTTGGATTTATATAAAAATAAAACTTCATGTTATTGCACTGCTTTGAAATAAATTGCATAGCATTCAACTTAAACTTTTTTTTTCACCCAAACATTTAACAAAACCACTATAGCTCAAATGACATTACTTAAACATTTATTGAGAAGTATTTTGCATTTATACAAGGACTATATCTTGACAGTGAAATCAGTCAGGATTTTCCTGGTTGTTGTTAGATTTTTTGATACTTTTAACTTAGATGAGAGGCTTTAAAAAAAAAATGCCACAAAGCTATAACTAACTGAACGTAGTGTTGACTCATATAACCATCAGAAACAAAATCTTCAGTCTGGTATTTTTGAAAATGCAGTGATGTAATATGCAGCAGTATGAAACACATTTAAGTAAGGCAGTGCTATTTTCAATACTGCGTTTTCACTGTATAGGTGAAAAAGGACAGGAGTCACTGCTACAGTACCATAGAAAGTGTAGCAAATATTTACTTAAACAGATAAAGGTCAAACTTAAGAGAAAGAAGAAATCATATCATATTTAAAATTATACTTCATATCTGTCCTTGTAGTTTTGAAAGAGAAATGGAATATAGTTTATTGAAAATATCATCTGCATATATGGGATGAAATTCTGAATCTACTTTGAGAATTTTGCAATCAGCCTTGATAGAGTAGTGTCCCACCCACTATGATAACATTGAAGAAGTATTGAAGAGTTCTGATTTGGAGAACATGACACTGAGATCTCTTGTACTCAGCAAGGATCATTTGTCTGGAGTTTGGTCTCTGGCTTCCATCTTTTTCAAGGTGCCAAATCCTTTTTGCTTAGTGCTGTGGTCCTATTGCAATTCATTGGAAGTATCCTGGTTTTTCTCCAGCTGTAATGCTGAATTACTTGCTGGTAAACCAAGTTTTTTGCAGCATGTAAGAATTTATTTTAACCACAAGTGATAGCAAATGCAGTGAAAAATATCTTGGAAGTATGCTAAAATTACCTGGTACTTTCTATAAACCTGGGATTCTATCACATACATATTAAAAATTTGCTAATAGTTTGTTCTAGAGTTAGTCTTTATCTCTCCCATCTGTCTGCCTCATAATTTAAAGGCCTTTGTCCTCCCAAGACTATTAAATCACACAGTACCAGTCAGTGCTTTCCTCCTGAGGGCGAAACTTCCAAGATGTAACATCTCCATTGGGTATTTGCATTAATTAATCGTCTTCACTGATATTGTAGGGCATGGAGCACAAGGCAACTGTAATAGCTACTGATCAATAATGGACACGTCTACAATGTTTTTTGCACTTAAATGTATTAATTCATCTCTGATGCTTCAGTACTTTTACCATTGTAATAGTGTTTTGTTGAGAGATATCCATAATGCACCGATGTTTTTTAGGAGCTACTTGTGAACACAAGGGTGGAAATTAATGTAAACTGGGTCAAATCTGAGTGCATACATGGGTTCTAGAGTCTGTATTTGTGGTGCTTAAATACTGAATGAACAAATACTTGAAGACTCTGTCAGTAAATGTAATTTTTACTTGGGGCACGTTTTGTTGTTTTATGAGGATGTTATTTTTTTGTGTTTGAGTTATTGTCCATTTTTCTTGTAGTTGATTTGAAAGAATGCCTTCAGTCTGCAGAGTTTATCAGTAGCACTGATGGGAACTTCAAGATTCTAGAGGATGGTTCTGTGTACACAACATCTGCTCTTTCTTTGTCTGCTGAGAAAAAAACTTTTACCATATTACTTAAAGACATTCAAGAACAAGTTGAAAAGAAAATACATGTTAGCTTAGTGGAAGAAGAAAAGAAGGTGAGCTTCTGATTTCAAGATACCTTACTTATTTGAAATTCTGTTTCACAGAGTACAGCTTCATGCTGGGTGACTGTAGTTGACTTTTGGAATTCAAATAATAGGGCAAAATACTGGTACAGAGTGTAATTTTATTTAGCAGATGTTGATTACTGGGTTTCTTAAGTCAGCAGATTGCTTTTCTCAAAGGGGAGATACTAGCAAGTAGTTTAATCAGGAATGTCAAGAATCTTAAAAGCCATGTTTGAGGAATTAAAGCAGATTTTATTCATGCAAAGTATTACAGCAAATGAAAAAACTTGGAATACTATCATAGGTATAATCAGAAATTAAGACCTTGGGAAAAAAAAAAGGATCCGTAGGAGGACTGCAACGGAGGGGGGGGAAGATGGAGACACAAGACGGCAGTTAAACAAAAATATACATGGTTAAGAATAAATGGATATATTCTTATCTGTCTTTTTATCTCCTGGACCCAGACACAGAAGACCAGGCATGCTAGAGATACAGTTCTCAAGCGAACCAAAAGAAGGTGGGGCCCTATTCCATCCGTTATGATAGAGAACTCACTGGGACCTTTTCCTCTACAAATTCAGCAGGTACGTTTTATACAACCCCCAATTTTATGTCCCAAGCTAGTTTTTTATGTGACTTTGATGATGAAGAAGAAAATGAGCTGTCTTGTGTTCCCTACTGATGTTCCTGCTATTACTCCTCTGTCTTGTTCTGTCCTGTTCATTGTATATCTCATGGTCTTGTAGCTGAGATAACTTGTGATCATAGTTGTTGGAGCGAACTGGAATTGTGCAAGAGTTGAAAAAAAGGAGAGCAGCATACTATCAAAGAGAGCTCTTTTGTCCTGGAAATCACTGAAGTGTATAATTACAAAAAAAAACCACCAACAAACAACCCTCCACTAAACGTTGCCCAGAAAGAGGTTTTGTAAACACAGACTGGGGTAAATTTTACCTGCATGTCTTCATCCTTTCTGGAGCTTGAGGTGTATGCCTTCAGCCTTGAAGACTGAATATGGCCTGTGTTATTTGGAACAGTACTTACTGGAAGAAAACAAGTAGGCGTGAAAGAGAAATGAAAGAACTGAAGTTATCATAGATCTATCTAGCCTTCTCTAGATTACAGAGTGGCTGGGAGCAGATGTGTAGAGACAAGTGTAATAACAGAGTCTGTGCAGAGCAATCATTCTTCTAATCTTACCTTCCTAACTTCTGGCATCCAGTAGGTAAGGAAAGTATTTTTGTAGAAGAGTATTTATAAATAGATAACTAATGTTACCTCCTTAGTGCTTGTAATGAGATGCAGAGAAGCTGTCTGAATTGGCATATGTCTGGACCATAGTCTGGGTCGTCTTCCTTCCTCCTCTCCTTTCTCTGCCTCCTCCACTTTTTCTTCTCTAGTTGCAAACCAGCTCATTCTCAATGAATGCAATAAAAATAAAATCTCTTGATCAGGACAAGGATGTGCCTCGTATATGCAGTATTCTAGAGAGATTAGATTTCAATTTTTTTTTTTTTTTGCATACTGTCATTTCTTTACTTGTTTGATAGTTCTAAACATTTATGAGTTTTATGAATTAACTCCCCTTCTCATGTACACACATTATAAAGGAAGGCAGTTACATGGCAGACTGTTCTCCTATTCTGTGAAATTTAAGCTTCTATGGAAGTAAATCAAGTTTGGTGGTTTTTTTTTTTAAGAATTCCTGTTTGTGCTAAATGTGATAATGAAAAGGGGGAAATGTATTAAAATGATCCTGCTGTTTTTCCTTGGGCTTAAAAACATCTTCTTATAGGTCCAGTCAGACACAGCTCAGAACTACACTATTTATTATTCTGCAAGTGGACCAGGAATTGATCAAGATCCAAAGGGTTTATTTTACATAGAAAGAGAAACTGGAAATATCTTTGCTACTCGTGCAGTAGACCGGGAACAATATCCAAGCTTTCAGGTACAGGCCTAAGTTGTGTAAATATGATTACTTTTTTTTTTTCTTTCTGTCATGCATTTATTTGACAACTGGGTTACAGGGGAAACTAGCAGCAGACAAGGTGTGGAATCAGCTCTTTGTTCTGAGTAATATCCTTGGTGTTGAAGAGATGAAATCAGTGACCAAAATAACTGGTCATCTAGACTTTGAGAATAGTTTTGCTTTTCACTGCTTAGACTAATTACAGCATAAAGGTAGTGGGCTATTCGGTTTACATCACTTTTAGGAAGAGTTTTTAAGGGGAGGTTGAAAAGGTCTACAAAACCCAAAATAATTATAAACACTAGACAGCTGTGGTTTTTTGAGTCTCTCCCAAACTGTTCAGTTCTGATATTTTGTTAACAAGGTGCACTGCTCTCTCTACTGGCTGAGAAGTGTAAGAAGGCAATTAGTAGAAACCCCTTCTAGTTAGGTAATTTCGCTGCATTTTATTGGATTATGTTATAATGGGCAAATTGCTGTCATTCTTGGTTTTGCTTTAAATAGCAATATTTGTGTATAAATTCTGGTAATGCTGAGATTGCCTCATAAACACTCGGAAAAAAATGCGTTCAAGACATTTGGAAAAAGTCTTTGATAGAGTTGGGGGGATGTCAGGAAGAAAGTGATTCAAATATTTGTAGTGTGAGGAATGGAAAGGGGGAAGATTAGAAGCATTTAAAGGTTTTGTGTTGCTGTCACTCTAAGATACCTGTCACTTTCCCTTCCATGTGTCTGAAGAGTCTGGTCTTGAAAAGGGTATGCTGTTCACATTGTATTTTATTTTATTGGCTCTTTCATTGAAGTAAAAGTGTAATAATACTGCCTGTTGCTTAAGCACTGAATTTACATCCTCCAGATCATTTGCTTTGCAACCACTCCAGATGGTTATTCACCAGAAGTACCACTTGTGCATACAATCAGGATAGAAGATGATAATGATAATGCTCCATATTTTACAAAAGATCTGTTTGAGTTTTGTGTCCCTGAAAATTCCAAGCCTGGTAAGAATTGTTTTAAATCTGTGAACATACCACTACTCAGCCTTTTAATGAATTTCAATGAGATTTCCTGAGGAGTATTTTGTTACAGCAGAGACTGAATTTGCAAAGAGCAGCTCAAGATTTCTTAATTATTAGAAATTCCAAAATGTCATCTCCATCATAGTGAAAAATATTGTTAAAAGAAATTTTTAAAAACTGAGATGATTCAGTGTTCTGAAATGGTGTAAGAATTTCAGAACATTATTATTTTTATTTTATACAAAAAATCTGTTTCCCTGAAAAGTTTTTAGAAGTTTCCTAAATAACTAAAAAGGCGGTATTCTAAGGTGTAAAATGCCTTTGGTTAAGCTTGCAGCGTTTGTCCAAGCTAATGAACTAAGGTGAGACTTTTCCTGGGAGAGGTGGAGAAAGTCTTGCTTCTGCCCATAGCTGTAAAAGGCTGGGATTTGCCTGTTACTGACTTTCATGTGTCTGTGTAACAGGCAACAAAAGCAGGGAGAAGAAAGGTGGACCCCAGACAATAAGGAATGTGAAAGCCATGGTTTGCCATTCCTCGCCCATCTCCTAGGGTAGGGCTGTAGGGTGGGGAAAGTCTAACTTGCTTCACAAAAAAGGAAACAAAGTGTCTTCCCCATCACCCCAAAAAACCAGTTGCATTTCGTTCTCTAAGCTGCTTTACTTCTTACTGTGTGAGTTCCTGATTTAAAGTGAAGTTCCAAAACCAGTGGGGCTATGGGGAGGAGGTATAGCAGTGTTCGTGTGACGGGGTAGTGCAATTTGAATCAGGTCAGAAAGCTCCTGAACCTCCTCGTCCATCCCCTGGCAACACCTTTTCAACTGTTTTAGAGATGCTCAATTAGAAGTCACTGTCAAAAACACTGACTGAAATGTAAACTTGCAGTGTTTCTTTGGATTGTTCTTTCTGACAGCTGCAATAATCACAACTTTGTCTAAGAAGGCAAAAAAAATACCCGGAGGGTTAAATTAGATAATTTTACACTAATACTGTTTTTTTACGGCTATTTACTGTGTTTTAAATATTATTTTAATTTATAACTAAATGACCAAGTAGCTATTTTCATGTGTTTAAAACAGAAATACCTGTTCAAATAGTTTTTTTTATTATATGCAGATTTTTCTGGAACTAAAAATTCCTGTATTGTGTTTACAGGTGTTGTTGTTGGACAAGTGACTGCAGAGGACAGAGATGAGCCTTATACTCTGCATACTACATTGAAATACCGCATTGTGTCACAAAATCCACCAATTACTCCAGCATTTTCTTTACATGGTGACACCGGTGTAATTTCTGTATTGCTGCCGCAGCTGGACAGAGAGGTGATCTTTCCTGAAGCCTCTTTAATGTCTTATCTAGTGCACAGAGAGATAGCTTCTTAACCCCTCTCTGCTCTGCCCTTGTGAGACCCCACCTGGAGTACTGCATCCAACTCTGGGGTCCTCAGCACAGGAAGGACATGGACCTGTTAGAGCAGGTCCAGAGGAGGGCCATGGAGATGGCTGGAGAGCTGGAGCAGCTCTTCTAAGAAGACAGGCCTGGGGAAGAGAAAACTCTGGGGAGACGTCATTGCAGCCTTTTATTACTTAAAGGGGAGCTTATGAGAAAGGAGAGTGACTTTTTGCATGGGCAGACAGTGTTGGGACAAAGGGAAATGGTTTTAAACTAAAAGAGGAGAAATTTAGGTTAGAGGTTAGGAAGAAATTCTTTACTCAGAACGTACAGAGGCACTGCAACAGGTTGCCCAGAGAGGTTGTGGTTGCCCCATCCCTGGAGGTGTTCAAGGCCAGGTTTTACAGTATCCTGAGCAAACTGATCTAGTGAATGGAATCTCATGGTAGATTGGAACTAGATGATCTCTCTATGGTCCTTTCCAACCCAAGCCTTTCTATGGTTCTATGAATTGCTTGCATGAGAATCACCGTATACAGCTTCTGTTACCCACTTTTGTTACCCTCTCTAAGGAGCTTCTGAAGCTTTTCAGAGACCTCTAATTAGTCCAGAGAGTTTCTGCATAGATCTACCGTATTCTATCTAACCTTGGCAGGGGACTTCCCCATGGCTCTGCTGTTTGACCTATGGATTTTTACTCTGTCTGTGTCCATGAATCCTGTAAGCCACTCTTTCCTCCTAATTAAGTTCCATTTGCTGTGCCTCTTGCTTCCTTACGGAGATGAACCAGTTTCTCTGGAAGTAGTCACTTATCCTATATTCGACAGAAATATCTCCAGTATTTGAAATCTAAACAATAATATAACATTTTCTAAAATTAGGGTGCCAGCCATTTATTCTTATCAACTAGCTTTTGAGCAAATAAGATACAGGATTTTTTTTTTTTTATAGAATGTCACGTGAGAGATTTTTTACACTAGAAAAAACTGACAGGCGCATGTAATTCAAAATAATATTTCTTGCATAAGACAATCATTCTAGAAAAGAACGTTGCTACAGGCACATCTTTTCTAAAGATAAAAAGAATTACTTTATGATATATTTATGTTGTTTTGTTTCATGGCTAAAAATCCACATAAACAGCATGTTGCAAAATTTGCACTTGCAGGTACAGTGCTCAACTTTTTTAACAAGAGAAAAATGCAGTGATCCGAAGCATCACTGTGACTACTAAAGAAGCTGTCACAGTGACTACTTGAGGGAAGGAAGGGAGGATTGAAAAATTAGTCCACTCCATATCTTTTAAAGATAAACTTATGAAATTGAACAGGAGATTTCTTTCCTGCACCAGAGAAAATGAATGGTGCTTCCAGGCGTTGGGAACTGGAGTTACTGTCTTGATTTACAAACTCCCTCATTTTGTGCCTCATCTATCTTACTGTGTTGTGTCCTGTCCCCTACTCCTCTGCCCGCACCATTTCCCCTCCCCGGGTCCTCTTTTCTGTGGTTGTTCAGGTACTAGCAAGGCTAAAAAAAGCTTTCTGCTGTTGACTTGTTGACTCAAGTCAGTGATTTAAGTGAGCTGCTTATCAGGGAACCCCTTGGAACTGATAAGGACACTGACTCCTTCAATACCAGACCTTGCCAAATGGCAGGCATTGCCTTATCATGTATAGCCCAAACAGAGGCTGATTGCAGCACTGTTTTTTGTTCATCCTTAGTGAAACAAGGGGCATACACTGAAACGCATTACCTCCTGGCAACCTAAGGGAATACTCTGTTGCTTCAAAGGAAAGACAAATAGCAGGTGAAGGTGCCTCATCTGTATTTTCCAAAACTTCAGGTTTTGGAAAATAATGCTGACATTGTGAGAAGCTTTATTTGATACAGGATATATCCTGCATGTTGCCCACAGAAACTGAACTCAGTGCTGCTTAGCCACCAAAAAGTATTTTGCTGCTTTTCCTTTTGGAACTATATGGTAGAAAGCCCCAAAGCTAATTGCCTCATTTTGTTGGGGAGTGCTGAATTAAGAGCAGAGTTGTGGAGCAGGGGTGAAATATTTAGTTCTACTCTTGTATGTAACTATGCGATTAAAAAAGTGAGCATGTCAGACTTCTGTATGCTTTTATTTTTCTTTTCAGCTTGTTCCCAGTTACACTTTGTTAGTTGAAGTGAGAGATATGGCAGGTCAACCTTTTGGTTTGTGCACTACAGGAACAGTGGTTGTAAAAATCGAAGATACAAATGACAATGCACCATCCTTTAAACAGATACAAGTAAGTGCATAAATGAATTGTCAGTATAATGATTTAAAAAAAAAGGACTATTTTCATCCCCTTTCTAATTTCCTGATGGACTGACCTTCAGATGAAGCCTAATGCCCTAAGACAGTTAATGCCAATATAGATGTTTCAGAATCCCCTGTTGGTTGTTGTGCTGTTTGGTAATTAGACCTATTGGTATATGAGTTGTTTTGAGTCATTTACCTCATGCATATTGGGAGAAAGCAGATGTAACTCTTTCATTCACTTCTCCTGCAGTGCATGGATTTAGAAATCCCATAATTTAACCATTTTTTTCTGGGGGAAAAACAGATTCACTCCTAAGCATCGTCATGACTGCATTACCATTTGACCAGCTTTTGGCTACTTCTGTGTTGCAAATGAAAAAGCACTTGTCAGTGAAGTAGATGCAAGGATTTTCACTGAGATTCCTGTGATTTTCCAACATATTTTTTTCTTCTACAGAAGTATTTAAGCCACTTCTTGTTCACTAATAGCTATAACTCAGCCTTATGGCTTTGCTTATTCCTGCCATCTGTATGATTCAGGACAGAGAGTATGTCTCAAAAACCATGTACATAGCTCAAATACCACAGGAGATTTTGTAATATGAAATTTATGAAAAATAATTCATTATTCCTGAGGAATACATGTACTTTACCTTTTGCCTTCACTACTGTAGAATATCGTCAGTAATATTAATTGACATTTTTTCTCTTATTTGCTCTTCTTGACCTCGTAGAGAATAACAAAGCTCTTTAAAAAGATAAAGATAAGAAAAGCCCTTTTATCCTTTGCCATCTAAGTAGAGAAGATGTATTTCATCCTTTTTGGCTTTTCTTCAAGTTCTTGTGGTTAGTTTGGAGATATATATATATATGTGTGTGTGTATATATGTATGTATATATGTGTATATGTATATATGTGTGTGTATATATATATATATGTGTATATATATATTTTTTTTTTTTTAATTTGCCCAATACTCTTTCTAATTCTCAGTTTGATCATGTTGTATGTAAATTAGAATCTATAGCTTGTGTAAGTGAGGGGAACTGTGCTAATTTACCTTTCCTGGAAGAAGAATTCTAGAAATAATTATGTCAATGACAGTTTGAGTGTATGAAGAAGCTGAGATTTCAACTGTGCTAGCAGGAAAGGGTTACTGTTTGACCTAGGATGTAAGGGAGGAGTGGGGAAGATATGATAATGCATGAAAACAAAACAAATCATTTCAGCACTTTGGTAAATTGACCCCTTGGGTTTAAGTAGTGTTATTTAAATATGGTGTTCTTCAGTACTCCATCGTGGAACAGTATTCTCTGATTTAAATTATTATTATTTTTTTTTTATTTTCCAAGTATGAAACGCGAGTGGAGGAAAACAGAGTGAGTGTAGAAATACTGAGAGTCTCTGTTGTTGATCTTGATGAACCTGGTTCACCTGGCTCAGGAGCAGTGTATGAAATTATAAGAGGAAATGATGATCAGGCCTTTGAAATTACAACAGACAAAAACACAAACGAAGGAATACTATGTGTTGTCAAGGTAAGTAAAAGCTGGAGGGAAAATTTATGTTTCTTCAGGTTTTACTTTTAATAATATAGGAATCATTTTTATTCAAAGAATATCTGTAACTGTAAGGTTTATCAGACTTTTGAGCTGAACACTCTTCTAGAGCAGATTACACACAGCGATTGAGGCTTGTGTATGGTACATAACCCGCAAAGTTCACCTTCCAGACTACTGCTCAATGTTGTGTGCTCAGAATCCAAGGAATTTCCTCTAGTTTGTCATTTCAGAAGAGCTTGGTGCTTTTGCCTTGTTCTACAGTTGTTATTTAGATTTAGGGATGTAATTTGAGGAATGCTTCGTGGCTGTTTTTTTTAACAGAGACAGGAGAGTGGCAAAGGAGGGGAAGGTTGAGCACCTTCTCCAGTCTTGTTCTCTCTTGGAGTTGAATTAAACTTATTATGTCAGCATAAAACTCTCCAGAATTTATTTTGCAGTGTAGTGACTTGTGGTTTGCTTTTCTGGGGTGTGAGAGAGTACACGTACGCTATTTTGTGTATTAGTTTAGTTACTTGTTATACCCAGTACTTTACAGATGTGAGGTAAAAGATCCATGGCATCTGTGCTCCAGCACATCCCTTTGCCTTTTCATGCCTCTTTTTCATCATCTGTTAAAACTGCTGTAAGAGGTAACTTCTCAGGAGCAGAGAATATTAATGTTAAAATTTGAAGATGTAAGTTATAGAGGTAGAGCTGCCAGTAATATTTTTTTTAGTTATTTATTATGGTTTTTTTTACCAGTAATCATTAGAACTTTTTCTTAAGCTCTGTCCCTGGTATATGAAGACAGTTGAAATTTCTTATCTTTTTTGTAATGCTGTAGTAGAGTAGAGAGTATTGTGACTTCAGGATAAAATTAGCTCTATTAAAAGCATATGATGACCTTGGAGAAAAATGGTAGGTCTGAAGAATAAATGGTAACTACTTACTGTCAACCCTATAGATTCAGATGTATTTGTAGGTACTGGAAAGAAGTGTGATTGACTAGTGGTGGAAAGGAAATGTATGTAAGCTAAAATAATAGCCAACTAGATATGGAAGAGGAAAATACCTCACCACATCTAATTGTTTTCTCAGTTCTACTAGTAATTCAGTAACAGAATATTCATATAAAATTTGGCAGGGGTGCTGCTTGTCATGTTAGGGGTATTTCCTCAGGCTCTTTTCTTTGACTAACTTAGAACTTAACATTTTTTTCAAAAAATCGTGTCCCTTTACTGTGTCTCAAAATGGATGTTCAAGAAGGATAGCTGGTTTCTTTTGTAAATAAGTGTGGTACGGTTTTATCTATTTAATAATTCAGCAGTGAAAGCAATACCAAGTTTTGTATTTGTTTGAAGGAAAAAAAAACAACACCCCACCTTTGTTACAGGGACTGGACTATGAAAGTGCCAAGCAAAGGGTCCTTGTCATTGGAGTCAACAATGAGGCACCCTATCTGCTGGCACCACATTCACAACAGCTTTCCCAGAGCACCTGCTCTGTTACAGTGCACGTCCTGGATGTGGATGAGGGACCAGTGTTTAAACCATGTCTGTTGCGCTTAGATGTTAAAGAATGTGAAGATATTGGGACGGCTATTGGGAGATATGTAGCAGAAGATCCAGAAACTGGAAATAGTGAAGGCATAAGGTATGAAACAACTTTACCTACTAGTTTTTTTGGAGTACAGCATGAGTGGGATACAGGAAAGGGGAAAAAGTTGTTGGTGCTGTGTATATGTGTGTGCACCTGCACACCTGTGAGAGTGTATATGAATACATGTATCTAAATATTTATGTCTGTACATATGGGTAGGTACGTATGTTTGGGATCTTTAACAAGACAAATTATTCTTGGCAGGTACCGGATACCACCTGGACAATGTAATTGGATCAACATAGATGACAAATCGGGTGAAGTCAGAACTGTTAAAGTCTTGGACCGAGACATAGGAGAAATGAGACGAGGCCAATGCAATATCACAGTCCTTGCAATAGACAGAAGTGAGTACTAAATGTTGTTGGCATTCTTTGTGGTCTGTAACAGATGTTTATGAGCAAATTTAGTGTGGGGACAAAAGTAGTGGTTCCGACTAATGGCCCGCCTAGTCCATTGTTGTGTCTTTGGGATAGCTCCATCAAATGCTTAGGGAATATTACACAGCAGAGAAAACCTTTAGAAAATCAGGGAAAATTCTCAGTGTTTTGGAAAGTTATCTGTCCCCATTTAAAATCCTCTAGTAATTTTAAATTGGGAGATTTTCCTGTGGATTGTATTCTTCTATTCCTTGACTGTTGTTTTTTAAGTGATAGCACCTGGCAGCTGTGAACTTGTCAACAGGGAAAGTTGAGAAAACTTTTGGAAAAGAAATTGTTGACATTGCAGCTAAAAATTCTCTGTCCCAGTTTGTATATTAAATATAAATAATATGAATTTAAATTGTTTAGAATTTCTGTTGTTTATAAAGATGATATATGAATCTGCAATCAGTTGTTTCTAGAGAAAGGATTAAAAAGTAGTCTTGATGTAATTTCACGGGAATGCATATACATGCACTGACCGTTTGTGTACTGAAAAAAATGGAATTAGGAGGAAGAGCTCATTCAATTCTTGCACGTAGATTTTGGTGGCAGTGCCACTGATGAACTCTGCTACTGCATGGTGACTTAGAGGGTAGAGGACAGAAAGAAGCCCCACTGTTTCTTAAAGTGTTTGTATTCCCAGAAGAGGTGAGAGCAATGAAAGTGCAATTTATTTTCTCCTTCCAGAAGTTAAAAGGCTGGAGATCTTCACTTTTTGCTTTTTACTCCGATTGTCTTAGTGTCCTTTATTCCTGGTTTATGGGCTCTTCCGCCTCTATTCCTCCTGTTAGAACGCCGTGTATTCCCACAGAGATACACGTGGTCAACAAAATACATTGTCTGCACATGCAGAATATGGAGATTTGGGAGCTGTTGATTTATCTGCATCCAGCCAAGCAAAGAGAAGCAGCCAAGAGAGAACCCTCTCTCTGGCTAAATCAGCAGTTGCTTTCCACCTTACTTCTAAACTTCGATGTTACAGTTGATGATATTTTATTGTGAAAGTTTGGACTAGGAATTAATATGCGAATGTTAGAAGTAAGTGCTGAAACTAGTTATTTTTGTCTCACAGATGGTAAAACAGGCACTGGAACAATTCAGGTTTGCATCGTGCCTGGGAACAAGAATTTCCCACGAATCGCTCAGACAGACTATATAATGTGCAGAGACAGAGAACCAATCTGCCTTACTGCACAGGATGATGATGAGGCTCCGTACAGCACACCCTTTGTGTATCGCATAACTGACCGTAACTTGGCTTCCATGTGGAAGATAAATGCACAAAACGGTACGTTAAGACTTGTTCTCCTCATTTAGCTGTAGGTTAAAAGGTGCTGAAAGTATAAATCCTTCCACGATGTAGTTTTTTTGTCACCACATTTAATCTAGCTTTAAACTAATGCGGATCTGGTGGCAGTATAGCTGCAACAGAAGGGAAGATTGTGGTTACGGTCATATTTGTGACAACTGAGTTGCAGGTATTGTTGACACTAGATCTACTTTTGTCATTTTTTTTACAGATAATTGTGCATATCTTTCACCAAAGGGTGATATTCCATTTGGAATTTATGATATTCCTGTAAGTGTGATGGATAACGGAGGAAAGGTAGGAGAGTCCACTGTAAGAGTTAACTTCTGTGATTGTGTTACTCCAACTGAATGCGATGGTAGGAGCCGTCAGCTTTCTGGTGGAAATGTTACTCTTGGTCTCTGGGCCATCCTTGCAATGATCTTAGGATCGCTGTTATTGCTGCGTAAGTACACTGTTTTTTTAAACACAAAATGCAAAACCACTTAATTTTTAAAATCAGCTTAGAGAAACTGATTCAAATTTAATTAAAACATTTTTTTATTTTGACAATTGTATAGCTCTCATCACTGATTTAATGTATCTGCTCTATTTGTGTCAGTATCACAGGCTTCTTGCTCTCATCTTGTGCTGTAGTTACTCTGTGGCTTTTTGTTTATTCATTTAAGTATATTTTGTGTAAGATGTTCTGTATGTTCATGCTATTGAGGCCAAAAAACCTGCATTCAGCACTTGAACCAAAAGAGGATGGTATTATAGTGCTTATCAGGTCAAGCAAAGTTTGTGAGTTCTAGAAACATATCTGTTTCTAGAAATGCTGAAATTAATTTCCTTGAGCGTTTTGTGATCTTTCTTGTGTTGTGAATTAAAACATGGAGTATCTGAGACATTGGATTTCACAAAGGATTTTGCAAGAGCCCGTATTATCATAGAATCATAGAATATGCTGAGTTGGAAGGGACCCATCAGGATCATTGAGGCCCTGTATAGGACACCCCAAGAATTCCCATATTCCTGAGAGTGTAGTTCCAAATGCTTCTTGTACTCAAGACAGGCTTGGTGTTGTGACCACTTCCTTGAGAAGCCTGTTCTAGTGCTCAACCACCCTTTGGGTGAAAAACGTTTTCCTGATATCCAGCCTAAACTTCCCCTGATTCAGCTTCATGCGGTTTTCTCAAGTCCTGTCACTGGTCATGAGATTGAAGAGATCTTTACCTGCCCCTCCAATTCCCCTCACAAGGAAGCTGTAGACTCGGATAAGGTCTCCCCTCAGTCTCCTCTTCTCCAAGCTGAACAGACCAAATGACTTCAGTCTCTCCTCATACGGCTTCCCTTCAAGGCTGTCTTTGTTGCCCTCCTTTGGACACTTTCTAGTATCTTTTAATCTTTTTTACATTGTGGTGCCCCAAACTGCACACAGTATTCAAGGTGAGGCTGCACCAGTGCAGAGCAGAGCAGGACAATCCCCTCCCTTGACTGGCTGATGATGCTGTGCCTGCTGCTCCCCAGGACAGGGTTGGCCCTCCTGGCTGCCAGGGCACTGCTGACTCAGATTCAACTTGCCATCGACCAGGACCCCCAGATCACTTTCCGTGGCACTGCTTTCCAGCCTCTCATTGCCTAGTCTGTATGTACATGCGGAGTTGCCCCATCCCACATGCAGAAATGTTGAAGGACAGGTTGAATACTTCCAAAGCAGACTAAAAACTTAAATATATGTTGTGCAACTGGAGTTACCCAAAACCTAAAAGATTCTGAGAAGGGTAATATTGCTGTTAACCAGTGAGATAGTGACAGTGATATGCAAAAGCAAAACCAGATAATTTTTTTTTACCAGAATCAGATATAACATCCTTTAAAATCACAGAGGACATTTTACAGTAAACTAGTATTTCAGAGTTTGCATTGTTTTTGTTTTTTTTTCTTACCTCTTTCTTCTCTGTGCTTTTCTGGTAGTAATTAAACTGTCCTGCTCCTGTTGAATCTCAGCAAGCTGTTCTTACTCAGGTAGATAGAAGACTGGGACCTGGACATGTTGTGAAAGCTAGATAGATCAATGTTTTATCTCAACAGGGCAGGTACCCAAATTTGTGATATAGCCCGAAGGTAGAATTTTCAGATGTGGGAACTCTCAGTAAAGGAACTGTGTGAAATGTCAGCTGCCTTTCTGTCATTGCCTCTTGACTGCATCCCTTTTAAATGGATCCTTTATTTTGTTGGCTAGGTTTTACCCTGTGTATCCTGTACTCAGTGCTGTCATGGATATCTTCTTCCCATCTGTCAGCATCAGGAAGCAGACTGCCAGAATCACTGGTGCTGATCTTGCTGACAGCTGATGCTACAGAAGCTAAATTAACTTGAAAGTGGCTCTTGGCCAGTTTTCACAGAAATTTTTGTTTTCAGACGTCAGATTGCTCAGTGGGCAGTTAGGCAGAACTGTTCTGTTCCTTTGAGCTTCTTTATTTTTAAGCTAACAATTTGAAAAGTGAAGAAAAAAGAATGGTTCTCTGCATCAGAGGTGTTAGTTGTACATGATTCTTTTATGCAAAGTCATTTCTGGGTGAGTCTTCATGACAACAAAAAGTAGTATTATAGGAGGAATAAAATGAATGCAAGGAATTAAATAAGATTGTTCTGTAACATAATGCTGGAGGCCCTCCAGGGTTCTGCTGACCTTTTGTGTGAAACAGAAGTTTCTGGTATTGAGACCTTTAGCTTGCATATTAGTTCCTTATGATATAATTTGACATCTGCATATTCACAGATGAAAAATGTCTTATGTACAACCTTGTTGTAGGCATAAGACATGATTTTTCACCTGGATCTGGTCTAAAGTTTTTGTTACTGTGAAATTGTGAAGTCACAATGCTTTCATAAAGGATACTTGCGTTTCTTTTGGGAAACCAAGATGTGTTTTAGAAGAACGAAATAGCTCAACAAGGCAGTGAAAACTCCATATACTTTTTGAAAAAAATGTGTATGTATACAGCTTTGTATATGGGCATTTTCGGAAATTAATTATTTTTTAAATAATTAATGCTTTGATGCTTAGGCATTTAAAATTCACTATGCAATGTAAATAGATACCATAATGAGGTAAAGTTTATAGTATTGTTTCCTTTCCATAGTAATCCTGATCACAATTTGTGGCTGCTGTGGCCGTGGAGTAATGCACAGACAGGTGACTGATGATTGTGCCAATCACAATTTAATCATTTCAAACACAGAAGCTCCAGGTGAAGAAGTGATGGTAAGTGATGTCTGTTTGCTTCAATGTAGAAGCTTGTAATTAAGATGTCCAAAGCATTGCAATTTAAGGACAGGACCATATGCAAGTGAGTGATTTGGTAAAGGAATTAAGCAGTCAATGCAGGGATCATTAAATGCACATTGTCGTTTTACAAGAATTTGAAAATTCTTACTTTAGGCAGACTTGGTAGTACTATACATTTAAACATACCTTGTAGTCGTTAGCTTAACTTAAATTCTTCCAGATTTTAAGTGTTTGGTTGGAAGTTTCAGGTGAACCTTTTAACTACTTCAGTCACTTTCCACTATGAGATTAGATGGAAACTTGCTGTTTTGCTTGTGTTGAATACTGTTTATGGCAAAGCATTATTGTTTTTCCTTGGAGAAGGATTTTTAAATTTAGAAGGTAACTGTTGTAAATTGCAGGTACAATTTCTGACCTTCCCCTGAAAAATGACCCCAAATACAGTTGATTTCATGAACTGTCCATGTTCATGAAATTTTTTCTTACTTTTTGGCATTTTAGTCTGCCATGAACATCATTCGGTCAAGGACTGTGTTTGTACACAAGAATTTAGCTCTTCAGACTCTTCCTCTTTTCTGTTGTTCCCCACCTCCTGACATTGTCCTCCCTAAGAAAAGGAGATGAGTTTAAAAACAGTAGTTTACTTCATGTTGAAACCCAAGAAACCCTAAGAGTGACAAGTGTCAGATATCCTGTTGCCTGTGAAGCATAATGTAGTGCCATTCTAAGCTAGTATATGGATTGTAGCACATTTAACTGGGATTAAAACTCAGTTATTGGATCTCATATCATATTTAAATGCAGATTTTCCCTCTTCCCCCTTGTCATTGTATCCTTTCCAAAGACGATTTACTGACCTTTTTTGCTAAGTACTAAGGATAGCCTTTTATTCAAAATATCACAGTGCAGAGATGGAGACTTCTTAATTTTCGGTTTTGACTGGTTTTGATTGCTGTTTTGTCTTTTGAATTGAAAAAAAAGGAGGAAAATGTATCCCCACTATTGCCTTTCTTTTTTTTTTTTTTTTGTTAGGATCACAATATAATTCCTCTACAAAATACATGTGATCAAGGAGGTTATGGAGTGAAAACAGGAGATCAGCAAACATTTGAAGTGGTAAAAGGAAGAGGGCATACCTTGGAATCAGTCAAGGGAGCTGGACACCAGACTTTGGGATCAGTTGTAGAAGGAGGAGGACAGACTATGATGGACACATGTAGATACTCCTACTCAGAATGGCGTAATTTCACACATCCTCGTTTAGGCGAAGTAAGTAGTCTGAAACTGATTTATTTTTTGAAGTGTAGGTTATGGTCAATATATACAGACTTTTCAAGGAAGAGATGTAATTGTTCTAGAAAGGTGGCTTTCTGGTTTTGGTTTCATTTAATTTTTCCTCTCCTTTGCTCATCTGCATCCCCTTTGGAATACCACCCTTTCAAGAAGTCATCCTTGACATATTTCAGACATTACTGTAAAATACTTTCTTTTCTTGGCTTAAGCTATAGACAGTGTGCTATTTTGCATTTTGAATATTTATTAATTTCGAATAATTACTGAAGCTTTTGTGAGTTTTTCTGGGAATGTGTTTACTTTTATTCTAACTGCTTGCTTTGTACTAATTTAAACCTCATGCTTACCTTAGCAATGGAGCAGGAATGAATGTACAGCATTAGAAATGCAGTCATTCCATGCCTTGGAGATCAAAAAACTCTTCACTACTTGCCTAACTAGTTATATGTAAATCAGTTGTTTAATTTTGAGTGGATTTTAGTGGCTTGACAGGTTATTTAAACAGGTTCTTCCTCTTTTATTGTACATACATGACTAGTAGAAATGATTTCTTTATTAAATACTTATATTTTGTAGTCTTAATGATATAGACCAATCATGTGCATTTTTTGTATGTAGGAATCCATTAGAGGACACACTCTGATTAAAAATTAATCAATGAAAGGTAAATCAAAAAGAAATTATTTTTATGCAATATGTTTAGGATAACAATTTAAGAAAATAATAAGATATGTTCTCTTCCTATCCAGAAGGTGCACCTATGCAGACAGGATGAAGAACAGAAGCATTCTGAAGATTATCTCCTTTCATATAACTATGAAGGAAAAGGATCCTTGGCTGGCTCTGTAGGCTGCTGCAGTGATCAGCATGAGGAAGAGGCACTTGACTTCTTAGATCAGTTGGAACCCAAGTTTAGGACATTAGCAGAAACATGCATAAAAAGATAAATGTGCCTTTCACAGTGCTGAAAAAAACCTGTAAATAAGTGGTTGTCGTACTTTTGTGATATTAGGTATTTTTGAATTGACGGGGGAAGAGGTTTATAAAAATTTATATAGACTGGTGAGAGTGTAAGTAACTCTTGCTTTAAATTTACATTTTCTTATACTGGACACATTCCATCAAAATAAGAGACTCAAAATATTTTGTCTTTAGGTTAATATAGTAATGCTAGTTCCTACTTAGATTACATTTTGCATTCTTCGTGATTACTTAAAATGCAAAACTTGGTGTTCTTTTAATTAATTGTTCAGCTTCAAAGTTTTACTATATTTGGCTTTGGAGAAGGAAAGCTTTTTAACTCACTGTTTCTTTGTTTTCTTTTAATTTTATAGAAATGAAACAAGAACTTTGTTGGTTGATATCAAATTCCTTGTTAATTTTTAACTTATATGAACTGAGATACAAAATATTTTTTCATTTTGGACATAAGAATACTCATAAATATATTAGAAAACTTTACATTTTGGTTGAAAATTAAATATATATATATTGTATATATGTAAAATAATATTCAAAAATATATTTTTCTCCTAATGGGTTACCACCCATCAAACTTGCTATCCTAAGGGATTTATGGCATCACCACGTAGGGTATCAGCATTGTATGCAAGTATGTATTTTTCTTTTAGAGAAATAAAAGATCAAAAAAAAAAATCACAAAATAGAGGTAACTATCATATTTCAAATGAACGCAAGACAAATCTCATGTTTACTTCACCTAAGTTTGTACCTCAGTTTCTTGTGAGTTTTGACATAGTATCATTGCAGAAAAATGATGACCATTGCTGAGAGTTTTGTCCAGTGTAGCTACGACTACCTTTCCATTTGCCCTGTTATGGACTTCATTAACTGTTTCTTTTTGTAAGTAGAACTTGACAGAAGATGCAGCTCAGATGGATTGAGCATATTATCCATTAATAATGTGTTTTAGAATATCTTTTTATTGAGATGCAAAATTACACTGGGATAAACTGTCTGTTTTGAGTGTAATATGTGGTAGTTGTAGAGGTGAGCATTTACAAACATCTCTGGCAGAAATCATCTGAATCCCATTTCTTATTTTACTAGATTAAGCATACATATACACTATATATACATATATATATACACACACAGACACACACAGAAAAGTCTGAAGTACCTTTGGCAGATGACAGTAGTGGGACCTGAATGCTGTCATAAGCAGCAGGTGGAATTTCACCTCTGCTTCCCAGATTTTAAATGTTTCTTTTTTTTTTTTTTAATATTTGCACTCCTGGTTAAGTAATTTGTCCTCTGAACTCTGGGAATTCTCTTGTGCCTTAAAAGAACATCTCAGTGCCTATGAGAAACTTGTGCAATTACTTATTTCTGTTGCTCTAATTCTGCTTTTAGGATTTGCTCTGTAAACATATGCCTTAGGGATATTTTTAAATATTTACTATAGCTAATGATCTGTAAAAGGAATAATTACTAACAGCCAAGAGTCATGATGCTCTAAATCTCAGTTGCTGCTGACTTACAGTGGTTGCAGTTCATTCCACACAAATTATGGTCAGTGAAAACCTATAATAATAGAAAAACTTACCAGTGTTATAAAATAGTACTTTCAAAACCTTATGTTTCACACTGTAAATGGGTTTCAGTGTATTTCTGGTAAGAACTGGCTGTGGTTAAGAACTTCATAGACCAATGCTCAATGTATTTTAGTGCATCATTTGAAAGTGGTAATGAATTCATCCTGAACTAGGTACACTGCCCGTGACAAGAGTGACAGTCATCAGCAGCAAAATACTAGATGAAAACCATAGTGTTATGAACTTACTTTATTCAAAGAATGTGTGCTAACACTACTCTTCTGAACACTGCTCTTCTTTATCACTAACATAAACAATTTTTTCTGTACGTGGACAGTCAGATCTGTGACTGATGTAAGTCAAGATTGCTCTGCTGATGCCAGTGAAGCTATGCTGACTTTATGCCAGGTGAAGATCTGTCCCCTGGTGATTATCTTGCTGCTTTATGTCCTGCATCTTTATGTTTAGTTATTGGCTATACACTTTTTAAGGTAATATTAATGTCTCCCCCTTCCTCTCTTAATGTTTGCTGGTGTTTTTGTTTGTTTGTTTTTTTAAATTATATAAAAATCCTATGGTTCAGAAGGACCTAGGATAAATAACAGACTGCACTCTTTTGAAAATTACTTGGAGGGTGGTGTAGAGGAGCCTCTGGGAGTATGGTTTCTTTCCTCATGAAATATAATAGTAATACTGTGCTAAAAGAACAGACCAAATTTTTATGAGCTGAAATTGAATTGGCATTGGCTGTTTTAAGTGGATGGTTGCTAACTTACCACCCTGGAATTAAAATAATAAATTATTTAAATCAGAGTAATGTTTTTCTAATCTAATTTGCCTTAAAAATGTTTTTGTTCTTTTTTACATTTCAACAAACATAGATAATTAGTTACTTTAATTTTTGTCCATTTTTAAACAAAGTAGAAATCTGAAATCACTTCTGCTTGTTTGGCTCTTTGAAAAATTAAAGTTCTGAATTGAACCAGCTATTTCTGTAAACGAAGAGTAGAAATGAGATGCTTTAAAAAATGAATTGTAGAATGTTGTTTTCATTGTATCTTCTAAATATGTGAATGGGAACTTTGTATAAAGCATTAAAGTTTACAGATACCAAGTACCAGATAACATTTGTGTAAAGCTTACAAATGGAATATGTTAAAATGTATAATTCACTTGTTGTTACTGTCTTGAACCGCCTTAAAAATTGTGATTTCTTCTCTTCAACTAGGTAATTTGCAAACTACCTAGCAGTGTCAAAATTATCTTAACATCATATTTTTAGGTATATTTTGTACAACAGTGAGTAATAAATTTTTTTCAAAATAAAAGGATCTTCTACAAAAACTGTTCATTTCTTGTACATGAACCAGTTTATGAAGATAAGCATGCCTATTTCTGAACAGGATTTGATTTATAAATTTTAATTGAAGTGGTTTTGTGACATTATACTGCTGTAATACTAGTAGTACTTGTCCTTGCAGTAGGAGCAGTGGTGGGTTCTAGCTGGAGTTTTATGGCACAAGCTGGTCAGCTGTCTGGGTCTTTACTAGTGCTTCCAAAATGTTCACAGAACGATCGACAAATTCAAGATCTTAAAAGTACAAAGCCTTACTCTCTCATCTCACCGATAAATTGTAAAAAATACGCAGCTCCTATTTTCAAAACCTTCATAAGGAAAACCAATGGCAGCAAATAACAAATAACAAATTTTCACGTTTGGCACATAAAGCTGCAGAATATCAGTATTGTAGGGACTATGATCAGGGGACCAGTGGAATATCAGGTTTGACTTCAATATCTGGCTTCAAGGAAAGAGGGAAATTCACAATTGGCTGAGGTTGGAAGGAAGCTCTGAAGGTCCAGGGTGGGTCCAACCTACCTGCTCAAGCATGGCTGCTTACAGCTGTTTGTCCTGGAATACGTGGATTTTGAGTATCTCCAAGGATACAGACTCTACAACTTCTCTGGGAAACCTGTTCCAGTCCTCAGTCACTTTCAAAGTAAAAATGTGTTTCCTGGTCTTCAGATGGTGCCTCCTGTGTTCTGGGCACCCCTGAGAAGAGCCTGGCATGCACCTTCCATTCAGGTATTTATATACATTAATAAGATCTCCCCTAAATCTTCTCCAAGCTGAACAGTTCATGTGCCTCAGCCATTCCTCATAGGAGAGGTGCTGCAGTCCTTTCATTGTTTTGTGGCCCTTCATTGGATGGTCTCCAGTATGTCCATGTGTCTTTTGTATTGAGGAGCCCAGAACTGGACATAGCAGATGTGGCCTCACCAGTGCTGATTAACAGGGAAGGAACACTTCCTTGGACCAGGTGACAGGACTCCAGATGCAGCCCAGGATGTCATTGGTCTCTTTTGTGGCAAAGGCACATTGTTGGCTCATGCTCAACATAGTGTCCACCAGGACTCTCATGTCCTATTCTGCCAAGCTGTGCTTTCAAGCAGCCACACTGCTCTTATGCCCCTCCAGCTGGCATCAGGGGGAGTTAAAATGCCCCATGAGGACCAGGGCTTGCAGATGGGAGGCCACAGAAGGCCTCATGATCAGGGGATCCAAGAGCAGACACTCACTACCTTGTCACCCATATCACCTGCTCTTTAATCCTTACTCATAAGTTCTCAGTTGGCAAGCAGCAAACCTGTTTGTAGAGCAGGTTGGGTTGGCAGCTGGCCCCTGAGGTGGGACCCACTGCTGTATCCTACTCACTGCTTCCTCCTGGTGCTTCTGCATGGCTCAGGGCCAACTGGCGCGGATGTTTTTCTTGAGAGCACACCTGATTCCTCCTTAGCTTTGAGGATAGTGAACCTGCCTCAGTATTCACTCCTTGTCAACATTCAGGCCATTGATATTTTTCAACTCTTATAAAGGGTGCTCCTCCTTTCAGTCCTGTGTTGTCTTGGACTGTGGAACTGTAAAGGGAGGAGGAGTGTGATCACGTAGGCAGTGAAGAGGGTCTGTGGCACTCCATGTTGCCTCATCGAGCGATCAGCATCAGAGGGCTAAGCTTAGCATTTATGTGCTGGCCATAATCCTGAGATGAAGGGCGGTTACATCCACTGTTCTGAGTGCTGGGGTGACTGAGCTGTGGAGAAATGGGCGGGAGGGGAAAGAAAAAAAGGCCTGAAACTGAGCTGAGTCACCTCAAGTTGGGACTATACTTAAGCATTACAATGAAAATGGGATTCAAAGTCTCCCACTGATCTTGCATTTTTCCTGGTTTTGTGTATTTTCCCAAGGGGGAAAAGAATTATTTTATGAGAAGGCTATTACACAAGGTGCCATTCTTGCTCTTTTAATCCCACTCAGAGTCTTCTGAATGAATCTAAGGCAAACTTTTTAGGTTAAAATGACTATGTTATTAGAACAGAAATGTACTGAGATGAGAAGGGCACCAGTCTGTCTATCACAATTACTTATATTGAAAAGGTTATGTATAAAAGTCAGATTTGCTGGATTAAAAGTTGCCTGGGTAATACTGATGATCAGCGAATCTAAAGAAATAATGCATTGTTTGGAATAGTTTTAAAACATCTAGAGTTTTATTTTGGCTTAAGCATGTTGAAAACTTTGTATGCAATGCTTTCTATCAGCAAGTACCTTGAAGAAATCTGTGACTCCAAAGTAGTAGCTACATAAATTATGGAGAACCAAAATTATTTATGTTCAAGCAAGTCTGCAAGCAATTTGTTCTGTTCTTTGATCCCAGCCTCCTCATACTATTTTAGAACTTGTCCTATTTAGTCCTAGCCTCTAGACCCCTCTCTTACCCTAGCTTTTCTTTTCCCCTTTACTTTATTTGTTCTCAGCCCTGGCCTTGGATCATGTCTTTGTGTGAATATTGGTATCATTTCTTACCTCCCAAAAGATCTGTTTTGTCTTTTTTTTTTTTTTCATATGTCTAATATCTTTTTTGCAATTTACCCTCTTTTCTTCCAGTCCAGCTTTGATGTCAGGTGAGTGGGCCATCTACACACCAGGAGAGGCAGTGCAAGATATGTGAGGAAAAGGTAGATAGCTTAGCAAAAGCATCTAAAAATGTAGACATCTACAAATGAGGTAATCATTATGCAGTAAATTTCTAGTTAGGAGAGATTCAGACAATGGAGTTTGGTTCATGATTCATTTAATCTGAAGATAAAGGTCTCTATTAGGTCAGATGACCTCTGTATCTAATTTCAGTTACAAGGCCTATGGTTACAGTGACAACTGAAAGGAAAGCCTTGGTCAACTTCAAAGTTTTGTAGATGAAGCACACTTCAGAAAGGTCATTCTTTACATATGAGCCAACAGACACTCATAAGTTGTCTGCAAAGTACAAATCAGACTCATGATTTGATCAAGTGTGACAGGCATGATACCAATACACATAGACTTGACAGCAGAATAATCCCTGGGAAATAGTCAAACTTTTACTTATAAAGCTAGAGACATAGAAAATTTTGAACCAGAAGGCTGTGTGTGGTTTTTTTCCCCCACTTTCTAAGAAAGCATTATATTCTTGGGCTAAAGTTAAATATGCTGTCGAAAAAAAAGCCAGCCTCCACCAGATCTCAAACAATGTAGATTTTCAATGCAAATGGTCTTTATCTGTTGAAATTATTATGAGCGATTGAAAGTAGTCTTGGGCAAACAAGGAAGCATTATGCAACTTTTTAAATATGAGTAACTTTGCTGGATCAACCTATAATTAAGTCATCCCATAACTACAACCAAACCATGACAAACTTATCACAGAAATACTAAACCAGATCAAACATGCCCATAAAGTCCCATCTCTTTCCCTCCACTTTAAGGAGGCTGTAATTTGACCAGATCAAAGAGTATATGGTGAGGTTTTATGACCCACCTGTGCTCTAGAACACACAAGCAATTGACACCTTTTCCTTGCCTTCCTAACACATGGTTTTAAGATCACCTTATATCTTGGGTTTTGTTTTGTACACAGCTCGATCAGTCACTATGTCAGCAACAAAACTAATGGGAAGAAGTTAAACATATAACACTAACATGAAGCAAATACATTAAACCTTTAGATAATAGTCAAAGGATATATGATTTTCTCATGCTACTGTTAAATTCTGTAGTAACATGATGACCAGTGGCTGTCTATGTTACTGAAGGTAAAGTTTTAGTTGTTTCCTCCCAAATTTAATTAACTGCATGATATCTAGAACTCAGACTCACAGTGCTGTTAGCAGCCAGCAAACATTTACACAGCAAATAGTCTTTTACAATTAAAAATCATGAAAAAAATAACAGTACCAAAATGAAAATTCAAAGATCATACCATTATGTGAAGTAGCACTACAGACAACCATAACCTCTGCAGTTTTAGGTTTATTAGTTTTTATCTTACAGAAATTGTATGGGAAAAAAAATTGTTTGATAAAATATTAAGCCTAGTGTTCAGTGTAGATTCAAGACAGGAAACCCCAAACTTTTTCTCAAACTAGTGATATCTTGTATAATTAATTTGTTTCCTGGGATAGCTGTCTTGTTTGTGTACTGGGGACAGTATGGCATGGGTCACACTGGTCTGTAACACGATTATCAGGAAAAAAGAAAATGTGGTCCACTCTTACCAGAAAAATGGTGGCAGGAAGGTGTTAGAAATAGTTATGTCCTCTTTGTTCACTGTAAGGCTCACTTGACTTTGAATAAAATCTGGTGTAAACACTAACCGATGAAAATCTATTTCCCTCTTCATATTTGCATTGGCACCCCTTTTCAGTACTGCAGTTCTATGTAGTAGAGTAAAGTTTAATATACAGTGTGAAGATCTCTGAGCCACAGCTTTTGGAGGAGTATGCATTTCTTTCTAAGTACCCCACAGAGTGCTTAAAAGAACATGTCCTCTGCTCTTGGTACTCCTTTTACAGTATTCACCCATTGGAAGCGTGCAAGAGGACAGCCCAGCTGAAAGGCTTACTTAAGTATGACCTGTTGGCTGGAATGAGAGTTCCTGGCAGCAATATCTGTGTCATTTCTTTCATCCTCCCCTGTAACAAGGGTGCACATCTCTGCACTATTCCCAGTCTGCAGCCTGGCTGCTGAACCACAGGCAGGCATGGAGAGAGGTGCCAAGCCTGGGAGAACATGCCAGGTCAGCTCTGCTCTGCATCATGTTTCTGGAAATGGGTTTGCAGGGAAGAGCAGAATTCAGCCAGCAATGTAATATGTGACTGCCAAGAATGCAGCAGTATAAATTTTCTGAAATTTGATACAGTAACAGAAAGGCTGAATCTCCCAGTGTTTCCTGTGACAGTTTGCTGGAGTAAATTGCAGACTACCCTTTGGACAAATACAGAGTTTGGAATTCATTTTCTAGACCAATAAATACTTTTTATTTTTTATGGGGACATATACATGCGTACAATAATCGATACATAAGAGGAAAATATGTAGATGAGGTGAAGAATATCTTTGATGTAATTTTAACAGGAAGGATGAACCATGCAAGCTATTAGGCAGTTAAGCAGTTCCAAGGCAGTTACTTCTGCTTGAAAGTTAAGAGATGGTTTAATTGGTCAAAGCAGGGTAGGTGTTGTAATAAAATAAATTACTGATTGGTTGTTATTGCAGTTGAAAAGCAGTTTGATTTAAGCAGGAGATAACCTTTACAATCATTATGCTGGTCCTGGAAGCAAAGGTTATGTTTTCAACTGCAGATATGTAAAAGGTGAGGGACAGTGGCTATGTTTCACACACATTATGTACATAAAAATCTGTGAGTGCAGAGACTGACAGGCACGACTGACAGAATACTCCCTTTCCTGGCAGTTGTGCATGAAGTGATTAGTGCTGCGCTGTTCACTGTTAACAAGGGCCACAGCTACGACTGAAAGTTGTTTTCATTAATGATAGGAAGACGAATGGGGTAGAAGCAGGAAGTGCAAAAGACAGTCAACAAGAACAAGAACAGAATATTATTCAGCAGTTGGTATGATAGAGAATGAATGTACTGTGATGCATGAAAATTCAGACATTAGAATAACAGATTGATAGTCAGCACATCCATCCCAGGATATATAGAGTATATGTTTCCTCTCTATGGCCCACACTGTGATGGACACTGCAACAAAATATAGCAAATCATTCAACATTTTTGCCTTAATAAGCATGTACATACAATCTGTTTTAGAGAGAATGAATCAGAGAGAACATTGATGTCATGAGAACAGATCTAATTTTGAAACCATAATTTACTCTTTTACTTAAACTGAAACATTTTTGTAGAAGTAAAATGTGGAATGAGATAAACACTGCAAGACAAGACTGAAATAGAGTAAAAAAAAATTTGGAAGTTTTTTGTCCTCTGGATAAATCTGTTGATCACAAAGGAGCAATTTGTCCCTTTTAAGATATCATTTAAAATCCAACAACTGGGCCATTTGCAAGATAGTGTTGAAAATTGCTAGCACGAGGTAGGTTCTCCAGAACCTCCCTGCACACTCCATGAAAGAGTGACCAGAGTCCCAGAGGCTGATCCAGCAGGGGCTATAGGAGTCTCAGACTACTTTTACATTACCAAACAATCTGTCACACCAACACTGGATCAGTAGGTTAAAACACTTGGTGCCAAGACTTCTACTTATACATCAAAGATGATTAAGGCAATTTCAGGTGGCCTTAGTCAAGATTTAGCCAGAACTTCCTCTTCCTATGATTAAAGGCTGTTCTGAGGCCTGTTCACTGGTTGAGGCTTAATGTCTTCATTAGGAGTGATGAGTGCATTTGATGTATGCATAGAGCAGAGATTTTTGTTGAGTTTCCTCCAAAGCAAATCCAGCTTGGTGGTACCAAAACTGGTTTCAGACCTGCACCAGCATGCAGTAAGTGCGGGTGACTGGGACATTCATGTCAAAATGCTCTAGAGAAGCATGTCAGTGTAGACCTTGCTCTGATGACTGGGGCACTCTTGCCCAATGCAAGGATTGTATGACCCAGCAGTTTGTCAAAAGAATGTGAGATCTGGCATCTGCTATAAACCTCTCTTCTGTCTGACACAGTAAGAAGCTATCCCTAAATTAACACTGCACGAGGTTCTTCAAGGACTTCTTATCGCATTTCACTAAATTTAGAGATACATGAAGATATATTTTTCTAGTTGCCTTCAGCAACAGCTACCATGTTTATCTGTGGCACTCCACATGGAAAGACAGGCTTATTCCAATAAAAGCAGAAAGAAGATAGGTTTAATGTTTTAAAAGCAGGAAGTGACAAATTTGTTGTCATAATTTAAGGTCATATTCACCCCAGGCTGTGAAACTCAAATGCACAAGGAAAACAGGATTTGTTTGTCTGGATCAACTAGTAAGCCTGTAGCTGTGCAGGGACTGGTGAACACCTTGCTAGCAAAGCACAGAAAACTTTTGATGACATAGTAGGTGCAGAATCTGGGACAACAGATAGCATCATACTAAGAATGAAGAGAATATTAAAAGTAGTTAAGATCAAGGCAGAAGGCACATATCAAAACGAGTTAACTTAAATGTAGATAATGGTTGTGTGAATATGAGTTGTTCAAAACAATTTTCAAGCCAAGTCTAAAAAAGAATTGAAGATTCTCATCAACTACACCTTTGAGCCTACATAAAAAAAATCATTTTTAATGCATTGACAAAGTAATTATTCATATTTACAGAAGAAATACTGTGTTCTTCTCTTGGTATTCTGAAATGAACATTTTCTATTTTTTGAAATGGTGTTTCCTATCTATTTGTCTTCACAACTTACATAAAATACTCCTTTCCCTTCCAGTTAAACACGGGAAAGAGAAAAGCTAAGGCAAGAAATGAGCAGAGACAACGTGTATTCCAGCAACCTCTTCAAAATGCTAAAATTACTAGTTGCTCAATGAACAAAATTTCTGAAGAGAAGAGAGAAGGGAGAAGTGAGATGACAGGTGAGAGAGGAGAGAAATACATTTAAAAGCGTTACTTCCACCTATAGATTCATCAGCAGATGTACAAATATTCAGTTTATATCAACTTGCTTCTTAGTCTCTGTTTTGGTCATTCAACTGCTTTAAAAAGCAAGCTGAAATTCAAATATCTGTTTGTGAGGTTTGCTACTTGATATGATTTGACATTTTTACTGAGTATTGTTCTGCTGCTACAAGGCAGTTTCCTTTTACTGTCCAAACATGTCTTACCAACATGATTTAATTGGCTCTCAACAAAATTACTATGATAATAACAATTCTCAAAGAACAATGATTGCAAAATTTCCCACAACAATGACTCAGTCGTGAACAAGATCAAACAAATGCTGTAGAAGAAGAGAGATGTTGAGCAACTAAAGCTGACTCCTGCCACATGAGACACCCAGTAAAACTAATTTTGCCAAAAGACACAAGACTCTTGTATTTACTCTTCTGGAAAGTAACATTAAAATACAGTGTCCTGTGAGGCAACTGGGCCAACACAATCATCAGAAAATCATATGTGAAAAGAAGATTAAACTCTAAGGAAGATTAAGCTCTTCAAAGTGAATAACCTATTGCAGAACACCAAACTACGGATGTGATCAGTGAATGCCTGGAAGCAAGTGTTCAGAAGCTGAGGGGTGGATCTTCAGTTTAGCTCGCTTAGGTACATGTCACCAACATAATCTCTGTTTCTTGCTTGGCAAAATTTTTTGTTTCTCCATTTTATCTTTATCGTTGTCCTGGTTTTGGCTGTCACCTTGAAGAGTGAAACACACAGGAACACAGAGCCTGTGGGATCAGCCATGGTTGAATATAAATTCCCCTGAAACACCTGCAGTGTGGACACTGCTCCTCAATATCAGGCAGTTTTCTTTACAGATCTGTTCCTATTTGCCTGCACTGTGCTATGTAGACAGAACTGCTATATCGCTTTTTTCCCAGTGCTGTTCATATCAAGTGTATTCCCAAATGCCTTATGATGTTCATATGTAAAATAATAATATTGTGGTATAGTAGCTATCAGACGAACACAGACTAGAAACAAAAGAAATTATGGTAAAAATCTATCTTAGTGATCAGTAGCAACCCTCAAGTTTCACAGGAAAAGTGAACCAGGCTGGAGTGCATACACTTCACTACTACCTAAGATACAAATGCATAAGCATTTATCTCTTGAGCTGATTCCCAGTTAGAACAGCAGTGACCGAGACAACCTCTTTAACCAGTGTATTAGTCTAAACTATTCCAGTTGCATGAAAAACATTAGGAAAGGAACTCACACCACTGAAATGAAGGTTAGGAGTAAAAAAGTGTAATGGTGTTACATACTAGAGAAACAGTTTTTATCTCTTTCTATTGCAGGAGATAATTTTCTTTGTCTCAATCCTTTATTCCTATAAGAGGGCTGATGCCAGCTTGGTAGCCAAAGACTTGCCACTTCTTTGAAGGATGACGAAAAGTCTTTCTGCAGATACATCAATAGCAAAAGGAGGGGCAAGGAAAACCTCCATTCTTTATTGGACATAGGTGGGAATATGGTTATCAAAGATGAGGAAAAGGCTGAGGTTTTTAACACCTTCTTTATCTCAGTTTTCAACAGTAAGACAGGTTGTTCTGAGGACAGCTGGCTTCTAGAGCTTGTAGACAGAGATAAGAATCTGAATAGCCCCCCTGTAATCCAGGAGGAAACAGTTAGTGACCTGCTGAGCCGCTTGGATCCCCACAAGTCTATGGGACCAGATGGGATCCACCCAAGGGTGATGAGGGAGCTGGCGGAAGAGCTCACCAAGCCGCTCTCCATCATCTACCAACAGTCCTGGCTCACTGGGGAGGTCCCAGATGACTGGAAGTCGGCAAATGTTGTGCCCTTCCACAAAAAGGGCCGGAAGGAGGACCCAAGAAACTACAAGCCAATCTGCCTGACCTCAGTGCCTGGCAAGGTTATGGAGCAGATCATCCTAAGTGCAATCACATGACACCTACAGGATGGACAAGGGATCAGACCCAACCAGCACAGATTTAGGAAGGGCAGGTCCTGTCTGACCAACCTGATCTCCTTTTATGATCAGGTCACCTACCTGGTGGATGAGGGGAAGGCTGTGGATGTGGT
>NW_021939396.1:43612726-43688412 GCF_001715985.3 Manacus vitellinus
AGGCTGAAAGGAGGTTGTAGCCAGGTGGAGGTTGTTCTCTTCTCCCAGGCAGCTATCAGTAAGACAAGAGGGCATGGTCTCAAGTTGTGCCAGGAGAGGCTTAGGTTAGATATTAGGAAGAAATTCTTTACAGAGAGGGTAATCAGACATTGGACTGGGCTGCCCAGGGAGGTGGTGGATTCTCCATCCCTGGAGGTTTTCAAGATGAGACTGGATGTGGCACTTAGTGCCATGGTCTAGGAACCACAGCGGTAGCGGATCAAGGGTTGGACTTGATGATCTCAGAGGTCCTTTCCAACCTGGCTGATTCTATGATTCTGTGACTTCAGTGTCTTAAGTTACTCTAGCTAATAGTAAGACTCTTAGGTCAGAGGTTCATCCTGCTTAATCTGTACAAGCAGACAGCAAACAAGAAGAGCCTACACTACACTACACTACACTAAAGAAGTTGTACTGGTTTTGTTTGGCATATAGTAGCATGTATGGTGCTATGGTTAGGGTTTGGGATGAAATCAGTGTTGGTAAGTTCAAGGTGTTTTTGTTACTGCTGAGCAGCACTTACACAGAATAAAGGTCTTTTCTGCTCCTCATCCCACCCTACCACTGTGGACTGTGGGGGTGCACAAGGATTTGGGAGGAGAGATGAGTGTTTCCACAAAAAATGTGTGATATAGTAAGTATAGCCCTCTCCATGACTCAATGAAAGAAGATGAGGAAGATCTTGCATGTGGATTCACAAAGGAAAAAACTTTGTTTTCCTTAGGAAAGAACTAAGGAAAGCTTCTTAATAGGTCATTTAAGTGCTTTTTGATTAATCAATAAAATGTATCTTCCCAGTCCCTCCATTCTCATCCTCCACTCCTCTCACTATTTCATCACTTAACTTTAATACCAAGTTTTTTTCTTATGATTTTTTCTTATGATCAAACATGCACTAGAAATAGTGTGCAGCTGTGAAGGTAACTCATCCCTCAAATTCTAGCATTTAGGACTCAACGATACCACTTACAGAAAGTTAATGTATGATACAAAAAAGGCAAAGAATTATTGTATCTGGGAAAATCATATTCATCAAGTGAAAAAGTACACCAAATTAACCTTCTGTTGTAAGAACAGTAATTTGCAGGGTTTCAAATCAAAAAATATAACTCAAAATTACAAGAGAAGTTTGAGTGCTTATTAAAAGGGAAATTTAATTTACTCACTTGGAATGAAAATAAAAAATTATCTTGAGCTGACTCTGAAACTGCGATGATTCTAAACAGACTCAAATGGTGATCTGGAATCGTATCTCAGCAGGCGGGGATGCACGGCGCTTACGCATCCCGGCACAGCCAGCCCGCAGCGTACGCGGCTCACAGGCGCTGCTGGAACTGGCCTCAGGATGGCAGCATGCGATGGCAGAAAAGCAACAGCATCTAATAACCAGTTCCGACCCGAAACTGCATCCTGGGCTACTGCAAACAAGCGAAATGCAGACTAAACACTGCAGTAACAAACTGCGAAAATCTTCCTCAAATAATTTTAGGATAAAATAGGATTAAAAGGCACTATAATCTCATATCCGGACAAAGTGATGTATTCACTTCTGTTTCTAGACTGCTTTTTCATTTTGAAAGTGTTATGGTTTTCGTATTTTCATTTGTTGTGTGTTTGTCTACAATATACTTCTTAATCTTTGACAAATGAAAAAGGAGAACAAAGTCAGATGGCCAGAATTAAGCTTGGACAGAAAGGAAGTTAAAAAACTAAAGAGGAAGTTAAAAAGGAAGCAGAAAAGGGTACCTTGCTCAGCTTTCAAACTCATCCCTTCTTCATCACAGCTCCGAAGCCCCCCTGCAATCAGGTTTCAAAATTATAGCCTATTTTTCTTCCTAAGGCTAATTTTGATTTTCCTTTTGAAACCCAAAATCTTTGAAATGGTGCCAGAGATAGCTGTATGTGGAAAGCAAAGATTTCTGCTAGAACCACTCTCTGCTGTCAAGTATTCCCTGTCCTGCTAAGCCATAACCTTGTGTGGGTGGAACAGGCCACAGGATGCAGTAGTGCATATTGAGCTGAAGGCACTGCTGTTTAAAGAAAGCACAGAAAATTTGGGGCAGTGGAAAAGTAAAATGCCACTAGAGATGATAAACTCCTTACAGTTCTGAGAAGAAACACCTATACTATCCCAAGAAGATGGTTTTTACTGGAAAAGTGATCTCTACAGACATGACTAGTGTACAGGAAAAGCTCTCTTGGCAGCTGGTTGCGTTCAGCAATACCCTATCCCTCAGAGGCATTTGCAAGACAGGAATCTCAACGTTAAATTTGTTTGTCCTACTTATTGTGTACAGCAACTCCTTTGCATTTTGCAGCCTGTGCTGCCATCGTGTGGCATATTAGGTATTCATTCATTGAAAATTAAGAGCAAAAGCATGTTTTCCATCATTTCTCTCTTTCTCTTCCATTTGCTGCTGGCCTGGCACTGCCTGACAGAGGAGAGGTTGAAGACTTGAATCCCCTGTAGTACCTTGGAGTTTTCTTCTGCTTCATTCCTGGTTTTGTCTTTTGTTTGGAAAAGCAGCAGAAAATCCAGCCTGTCATGCTGATCAACACCTGCCAACTGGTAAAAGGCACAGAAGCTGCTGAGCCTTTGATATTGTCGGTCATTTTCTTCTTCACTGGTTAGCCTTACACACTAGCAACCAGAAGCTAGTGAAAAGAAAGTTTCAGTCTTCTAATTAATCATCTTTTTTTTTTTCTTTCACCTATGATGAAGAAAAATTATGTCTTTATTTGCTAATAAGAGTTTCACTTTCTACCTCAGTTTACATAAACAGTGTGTTCTTTTCACTGTTATCATAAAAGAAATTGGAAAAAAGTCCTCTCTTGACACTCTCTCCCCATGCCCAAATCACAGAAGAGATTTGCCTACAGTGTTTTGCCTCTGCCTCAGTAGAACTAAAATGAGAGGACTTCATATTTGTTGAAAAATAGCCACCTAAGGAAATAATTTCTAGAGGATTTTAGTAATTCATTCCAACTCTGACCACCATACTAACACATTTCCATCATCTGTTTTCTATCCTACCATGTTCCATGTGTATTGCTAAGTACAAAATTAAATGCAAATCCTACTAAATGCAGGGAGAAGATCACATAAATTACAGAAATCCTTGGATCATATCTCCTGTGGTCAGGCAGTTTCTCTGCTGGTTAGACAGCAGAAGTTGCTAAAATTAATTTCTTAAGTGTAAAAAAAGAAAACCCAAACCATACATGGAGCATGGACTGTGATCAATCTGCCAAAAGTCATATAAACAAACAGCCTTTGTTGTTCTACTGAAGCAATAATTAAATACCCAAACACTGTTTAAACCCACAAAATTTCTAAACAGCATTGAATACCCAAGTACAGAACAAAACTCAGCTTTATTTTGTGTAGTTTTATATATATGATGACATATGGTTCCACTTTACATCTGGAGCCTGCAGAGCCTCCCACGTACTCAGTGAACTGGCTCTTCTGGGATTCTGGTGAGAAATATGTAGTATTTTCACTCACACATTTCCCTTTCACCTAACACTCATAAAAGAACTTTTCCAGGGAAGGAAAGAAAACAAAACAAACCAGAACAGAAATTCTACTGCCCTTGGGGACACAGTTAAAGGAGCTATTGTATTGGTATTTTGCTTTTTTCTTTTCTTTTTTTTTCTTTTCTGCTGTCCATTATTAAGTGACACTTGGCTGCAGTGAACTGTTTCTCCAGGCAAACTTTGTTTTTCACTATCAAGACTACTGAATGATACCAGCTGCTACTTCACCTAAAACCACTTTCATGTCATGTTTCAATTAAAATTAATTTTATGAGCTAAGGATTAGCTCCAGTAAAGAACTAAGACTCCTTTGAAAGTAGAAATTACAGTGAGCTTCTATTTGCCTTATTTACAGAATAGGGTCAGGATCCCGCTCCTTGCATAAGTGTCGACCTTCTCTAAAACCCTGGTTGTTGCATGAAGGAAAAACAGAGAGTGCTCCCCTGGGGAACAGAGAGCCCTCATTGATTTGATCCACATCTTCCACTGACAACTGTCCTACTGACTCGTTCCCTGGCTCATGCTTTCCTTCTGCTGAAACTGATCTGCAATGAACACAAAGTAAAAGGAGTTTTGTGCCTAGAGAAAAAAATTCCGTGCAGCATTTTTGCTGACTTGGTCTAGCTTGTATATTTGGTCCTCCACATAGGATGTTTTATTGACATATCGCAATGGCTGGGATGGATGATGGAACCATCCATGGGTGCATGGATGTACACAGGAACCTCACAGCACTTCATTGTTCTGAGATGTAGGACAGGCTGTTTCATAGGAATTGACACATAACCTTCTTCTTACCTTTCTTTCCATGATGAGCTGATTTCCATGATGACCTGGTAGGGAGACTTTGAACCATGGCTCATGTTAAAGCTGCAGAATACTTTGACCAAAACTTGGCCTGAGTAAGTAGCATACCAAGGACTTGATTGGTTTCTAATTCTGCATGATAGCAGCCAAAAAAATAAGCACTGCCTGCATTGGATTAAGTCTTTGTGGCAGTTTGAGCCACATTAGAAATCCAAAAATCCAATTTCCAGGCTTCCCCCACCCCTTCCCACAATTTATCCTAACACCGGAAAGAAACTTTCAGACCAGAGGCTTCTATAGGAGAAGGGGGAAGTATATGCATTTATTTACACAAATAAATATACTCTGCAAACTAAAAGGAACTATATATATATATTACATTTCTGTCTGTCAGTCCTTTCAAGCCCCTCCTTTTAACTACTTTAGTCCGGGAGCAGCTTTTCAAGGCTGATATGTAACACAGTCTGCTGTGGGAGTGTTCTGGGCTCCTGAACGCTCCCCCCTCACCAAGTTCCAGTTGTTTGTTGCAGTTTCTCCTCCTCATGAAGTCCAAGAAGATAGCTTTGAGTCCTTGCTCTTCTGCTGCTGCGTGATTTCTCTCTCTCATACCTCAGTTCGTAGGCTGCTGCAGTGTAGTCTAGCTTATCAAGCATCCACGTCCTGGAATGTTGATTTCTCCTCGGGTTTTCGGTCATCCTGCATTTTAGTTCACGGCAGAGACATCCTCCGGGCCCTCTCTCTCTCTCTGGCGGTCCGTCTCCAATTTTTGCTTGGGACCTTCTCCCTAGCAATCGAGCCTCCTCCGGCCCGTCCACTTGGCTCTGCTCTAATGCTGAGCCTCACATCCACTCTCACTAAACAGTGAGCGGGAAAAGCACAGCACTCCCCTACAGCTTGGCTGCAAAGGTGGGGGGGAAGAAGAGGACCTGGCCGCAGGGCCTGCCCCTCTCTCTCCCACTTACCAGTTGTTCGTGAGTCGCATCCCTCACAAACATGCACTCATTCCAATGCTGTCTCTAACTCTGGCCTAGGCAGAGTTAGAGGGGCCGCAGGGCTCCCCTCTTCCCCCCGGAGGGGGAGAGAGGGAGCCCAGCCACCCCCTGGCCTTGTCCACCTACACGCAGCAGACACCAACAGCAAAACAACCCAGACAGAACTGCCAACCATTTCCGGTGCTGTGATATATGATTTTGAGCAGGAGTGAACAACACAAGTGGTGACTGGCTCTCCAGGGAACACTGTCCTGGCACCCGATCACCTCTGAGCCCCCCCAGCCTCTCAGGGGGGGCCAATCTCAACCTATGACAGACTTCCAACAATTCCATAGGATTAAAACTTGTGTGAGGGAAAGGCGGTTAGACTACAACTCTTACTATCTGACTATTGTAGGGATTTTATCTTCTAGCTCTACCTCTATCTAAAACTTTAGGTCCATTGAAATAAAATTTCTGTCTGTAACTGTCAAGAAATAAGAAAATAAAAGCAAAAAAAAAAAGGTTTCTAGGTAATATCTTCATTGTCTTAATATTAAGGTCTTGTGGGAAATTCTCATATATTTCTTAGTGGACCTCAGCAAGAAAAAAATATGGCCCCAGAAGTTATCTTCTACATGTTAGAAAGGTTCAGCTGAGCAGAAGTGACTATGTCTGTTGTATGCTGGAACTGATGAATTAGCTCTTACAAAGGTCTTTCCTGACTTCACATATTATCTCTTGACAAATTTTCTTATCTTTCCAATAGATGCCGAATGTAATAAGCATCATATTAACAGCTTGAGTGTAAAACTGTGGTCACACTATCAATTGTAAATAATTAGTTATGATCATCATTTCAAGGTGTGTTTGACTTTCTACTGCAAGAAAAATGTACTATCTGTGTAACAAAATTGATGTGAAATGAAAGGAGTAAACAACAGCTTGCAAAATAAATATCATGAAGTAATTCCCCACCAAAGCTTCAGTAATTACTCCATGGAGTAGGCTGCCTTTAATACAACAATTAATTAATTTTTCCAATTGAATTATGCAGGCCAATATTTTTTCTTCATTAATGTTTTGTTGGAGTCATTAAGTTTCATTAATGAATAACAAAGAAGCAATTGGAATTTTATTCTAGCTGATGTGTGCTAATGTGCTTAACTTGAACTAAATGTGTTTCCAGTATGTAATCAAATTTGAATCAATCAAATCAATTTACCACTGAAAGTCCTTTTGGAGCTGCAGCTGTTTTATATGGATGTCTCTTCTCAGAGAAGAATACAGACAAAACCCAAAAGACTACATGGCTCTGAAACATATAACATTGTAATTAGGAACCAATCTGTCTTATTTTTGTTAGGAGGATACTGTTTTCCCCACTTCAATCTCCATTATAAGTCAAAGTGGCTAAATTATTTCCTAGGAATAAATTATCTAATGAATTTAGATTTCATAAAGCTTTGGAAGCTTTATGAATTCTAGCTGATTTCTTGCCTTTTAAAAAATTATTTTTCACAAAACGGAGTGAATAAATCAGCTCTTGAAGTAATTGGAACTTAGGCATCCTATATATTTTTGCCTACACATTATTGTTTTCAGGAATAGTCAATTAATTTAAAAATTTATCAACAATGAGCAGCGCATATTATTGTTGCTGACAATTTTCATGAATGCCTTTCTTCATGCAACTCTAAGGAAGGATATTAAAATTCCCTAATCAGAAGACACAGACAAGAGGTTTTCAGATTTTTATCAGAGGTGCACAGTGATAAAACAAGATGCAATGGACACAAATTGGAAAGCAGGAAATTCTATTTTTTTTTATTTATTATTATTATTATCATCATTTAAAACATACAAAAAAACCCTCAACCAACAAACCAGCTCATGATGTGGTCAAACATGGGGGTGCCAAGAGAGGCTGGGAATCCTAAATATGCTGAAGGGGCAACTGGACATCACCCTAAGCAACTTGACCTGATTTGACCAGCTTTGAACAGAGATTGGAACAGACCTCCAGAAATCCCTTCCAACTTAATTATTCAGTGATTATAAAGTTTGTTTAAACAAACATGTATTCACCAGCAATCTAATGCAAACAAAGTGGAACTGATAATATTGATACTACAGGCTTGTTTTTGTTAAAAATAAGATATTTTGACAACCCTACAGACTAGAAGTTGCAAAAGTACAGAAATATCTGAACTTTATATCATCACCTCTTCTAAGACACCTTAGATTTACCAAAGGAACCCCTATAAATAAAGTAAAAATATGACATTTGCAAGACATCTCTTGAGAAAAGGTGAAAAATCTTCTCAAAAGCCATTATACTACATTTTTTGCTTATGGACATCCTTATAATGACAACTTCAGGGAAAAAAGTATTTCAAACTTTCTCCACATTTTCTTGTGACCAAGTTTCATAATAGGAGTCTAACTGAGGTCTTCAATCATACCTCCAAAACTTACTTTCAAAGAAAATCTATGTTGCTATTAAACCTTATCTAAATAAGTTTGTCATAGTGATACTGGTTCCGTAAAAAGATTTCCAATAGACCTTGTTAAAGGGTACTTCATACTGTAAGTACAGGACAAGAGGATATAGCCCCAAGCTGTGCTAGGGGAGGTTCCTGTTGGACACCAGGAAGAATTTCTTCACTGAAAGGGTGGACAGGCATTGGAACAGAATGCCCAGGGAGGTCATGTAATCACTGTGCCTGAAGGAGTTCGGGAAATGACTGGTCCTGGAACTTAGTGCCATTGTCTAGTTGACATGGTGATGTTCAATGAAGGTTGGACTCAGTGATCTTGGAGGTCTTTTCCAATCTTAATGATTCTGTGATACAAGTTTTTTTACTTACAAAACATAGAAAACCACCCAAATACACTTGACAAATAATTGATTTTCCATTTAAAAGAGATCTTTTCTGAATAAAACTGTTTATGACTTCTTCCTGTCCTGTTTGGAAAGAAATATTATAATAAACCTTGAAAAAACCCTAAAATGTTAATCCCAAATACTGTCAAATACTATGTGAGTGTAAAATATTATATTGCTAATAGTGTATAACATTCCTTCATGGGTTGTGTTGGACAGTTATGGAAAGCTGAGACAAAGGTCTTTGCAGACAGCTCTTAAAACAGCTGTGGAGAGACCTTGCACAATTCTTTGGAAATATGTATGAGGATAGAAAGAGAAAATCCTGTTTCAGGATTCCTGCAATGCTTCAGAGCACTGTTACTGTTTGCAGGCTTTTAGAGAGGCACATGAGGAGAGCAAAACATAGTCTAATGCTTAGCTTTCCATAACAATCCCAAGTGTAATCAGGTTAAAAGGAAAGACTAGGGAACACAGTAGAAATGAAAGTTATAGAATGTGCTTTCTCAATTATTTTCTATGCCTAAAAGTACTGACGTTCTCTTTTTCACTATCTGATACTATTTATTTATGGCATTCAGAAGGATAAAGTATCAAATTCCTTTCCCCTGGAGATGAGCAGAATCTAAACAATTGATTGTATCTATATCTTGAAAGGGAGAAAGTGATTATATAGAGCCGTGCTTTAGAGATTAATGGCAGACTGGCAAATGAGAAAAGAAAAATATAACTGAGAACAGAAATAGCTGCACCGAAGAACACTATAAATAACATCCCTTGTTTCTGAATTTGCCTGATGTTATAAAGTTATGTTTATGGGTTGTATGCTATTAAAAGACTTAATATTAAGGAAACAGTTTATACTTTCAGATCCCTTAGGTGACTTTACCTTAAATCAAGCTGTATGTTAATAAGTTTTTTCATTAGTTTGGACTAATCAAGCAGTATTATTTCATTTACTGTTGCATAAATGTGACTATAACTGCCAGATATCCTATGGTATTTGTTGGTAATAGTTATATATCAGAGTTTAAAATTAGTTCTAATCCTAAAGCAGTGATAAGGAAAATTAGGTTTTCTAATAAATTATCCTTTGGCATATGTTTGTTCATGATTAATACACAGAGATCATAATGAATTGAATCAGTGCTATAATCTGAAACTTGGATTACTGTTGGAGATAGACTTTGACCAACCAAGGTCCATCAACTTAAATGGACTTTCAAGATAGCCTAGACTGCCCAGGATCTGGTAAGTCTGCCAGTGTAAAACTAGAGAAAACCCTTCATTCTTCCAGCTGATCCATCTGCTGGAATACATTCAAGCATTAACTAAAGCTTTGGGGAGCCTTGGATGAAATACAGGTCATGAAGAGAGTGTAAAGCAAAATCTCACCACATGCAAAGTTAGTTGAAGTTCTAAGAAAAAGATTTCTGCCCCAGTTCAGTCCTGTATGATAGCATATAACACTCGAGTATAGTTTTCATGTTCAAATAGCAATACTTTCTTGCCCTTAGGTGGGAAAGTATCCCCCTGAGATATAAAGAGGTTTGAATTCCCTTCTTCTGACAGCAGGAAATCCATTACCAAACCTGTAGGCAGAGTCCCCTTCGAGGTCTACAGTTTGCCCACTGTCAGCAAGATCTAGAGCAAGCTGAATATATTTTCTCTTCTTTTTGGTGTCTCAAGTACCTTTTGAGGACATTTCTTGCACTCATGTCCATCAGACACAAGTCAAAAGATGCCATATTTAAGCACCTTTTCTTTGTTAAATCACATTACTTTAGTTCTCTAATCCTAGAGGAAGAGTAATCAGTACTATATAAAGGTGTTCTGTTTGAAATTGTGAACAGAGACCTTCAACTCATTAGTGCATTGTAAGGAAATAGTGGCTAGTCACTCACATGTTACTCTACTGTTTCTGCAAGAGTGGGAAGAGCACATCAAATGTGTAAGACAGTGAGGATAATTCCCAGCTTTATCCATTGCCTATCTCTACCTGAGGCAAATGTGCATCAAATCTGACAAGTGATCAGTCGGCTATTCAAACTAAAAGAATTTTATTCAAAACTCTTTACAGATTTACTGATAGCTAGAAAATCTCCCCCTATGTGAAGGTAACAGTGCAGGAAAAAAAAAGGAATTTAAATTTATTTAGATTTACATTGCAACTATGATGATGGCAAACAAGACTATTTGTATGCTTATGAAAGCAATGCTCAGGCTAGAGAACAAAAGAAAAGCTTTCCAAACCAACAGTCCGCAAAGAAATGTGAACAATTCATCTGAATCTGACTGAGTCAATGTAGGTCCTGGGAAGAGTTGAGTCATCATGAAAATGTGTAAGAGTAATGAGGAAAATATAATTTGAAGTCAAAGTAGTTACTGTTTCTTCATGATGTGTGTGTGTGTGGGCATTCAAGACAAATGAAATATAGGAAGTGTTGAGGGAGTATAAGTTAACAAAAAATGTTTCCTTATATTATTTTGCATCAAATACCAATTACTTTGGGAAAACATTTTCTTAGTCAATTTTGAAACAGGTACTGCAGCCCCTAATATGACTTTGTTCTTGTACAAACTTTTCCATCGTGTATGAAGTGATATCCAAACTGACTGCAAACTGAGAGCTTCACGTCTGGGGAAAACATCAAATATTGTTTTGGAAAACCTGAGAAATTATTGTGTGATTTCCTCTGTGCTTTTGCAGCCTAACCCGTTTCCCCTCCTGCTCTGGTTGGAAGCACAAAAGGCAAAGATCACTGGTTGAGATAAGAATAATTTACTGGAAACAACGAGATGAGTAAACAAACAGTAAGAGCAATAATATTAATAACAGAAGTGTACAAAGAGATGGTGATTTACACGCAAAATGTTTGTCAAGCCTGGGACAATGAAAACCAATGGTGGACAGACCCTCCATTTGCCACACTTTTCCACTACTGGAAAGGAATATTTTTCTTCCTGGGAGAGAGGGAGGGTCCCTTTACCCAGCCCCTGGCAATGATGTAAGATGGTATTGAATAATATTAACATCTTGGCCATGCCCACATAGCTCCAGGCTCCACCCTCTCATGGCTACTGCTAAAAATTACCACTGGCCTTGGCCAAAACCAGGACAATAAAGATAGAGCAGTAAAAGAATATCACAAAATTAGTTGTTAGATCCTTGATCCAGCTCTAGCTTGCATACTGTTTACTGAATAAATTAGTGAAATATCACCATTCCTTGTGGAGCTTACACACTAGTCCTCAGGGTACTGTTCAGAATGTGAATTATTCTCTCCTCTGCCCTGTTGGTGAGTTGAATGCTCTGTAATTATTTTATGATGTACAGAACAGCCCCAGCCTAAGAATCTTTGCTGGAAGTCATAGGCTGCAGAAACATCATGGACAGTTTTTGGATACCTATCTCTTCTATTGTCCTATTTTCCCTATTGTGTTTCTTATTGTCCAATGTGGTGACTGTTGTGTAACAGTATGACAGGTTTCCTGCTGTCCATACATGCAGATAAGATCCTTAAGATAAAAATACAAAACCACAAAACACCTCAACCAGTCTTTTTTTTAATAGGTGAAACATCTCCTGCTGCATTTGTACCTTGGTTGACTATTTTTCCATCAGGTTGTAATGGTTGCTACAGTCATTTCCAAGAACTAACCCTGTAATGTCACAGGCAGACCAAGAGCAGCACTAAACTCTGTTCAGAATCGCAGAAAACACATCTCAGAGGTCATTTGATACCCAATAAGGAGTCAGCCTCTCTCCTGGTTCAGGAGCTGCTCAGACTAAGGTCACAGATTTTATTTTGCAGGGTTTATGCAGTAATCTAACATACCTAATGTATGTTGACTTTGAAGGCCTGCCTAAAATGCAAGGTTCTTCATGTCCTTAGTTAATTTACTGAAGTTGAGAACTTCTTGTGAAAAGTCTTCATTTTACTCCTGTAAATACATAATTAGGAAAAGAAAACCAAAACAAACAAATATTTCTACCATCACAGTACCTTACTCAGTAGGGTAGAACTTTGAAATCCTTGTAGTTCATTGTCATGAAAAACAGATAGCTCTTAAACCTGTTCTCCTAACAGTTGCATGTCTTCCTTGACATATGTGAGCAGAGGACAGAAACCTAGATAATAAACTGATAAATAAATGTAAAATCTTATTTATTAACTTTAGTAAAATTCTAGTAAACTATTGACTGCTCCATTATTGTTACCTGGTTCATAGAATAATAGATGAACAATACAAGCATTGTATATCATCTTTATTCATTCACTTCTATTTTTCCCTTGCTCTCCATTGAAAAGTATATAGTACTCTTTTTTTTTTAAGTTAATTCCCTCCACACACTCTCTGAACTTTGCCTAATCACTTCTGAAAAAATAAGAATGCAATTTAAAATGCACCCTTCCTTAGAAGTTTACTTTTTATGGGCAGCTAAATATTAATTCAATATATAATTTAACAGTAGACATTCATATTAGGAGTCTATTACAAATCCATTGAAAACCAGAAGAATAGAATCATATGTAAGAGGAATAACAGTGTTGCTTTACCATGACCCCAGAAAACAGGGCTTAAAGTTATGTAGGAAAAATATTCAATGGTGTCTTCATCTTATCAGTAACACACACCAAAGAAGCAATGCATACCTGCAATTTCACATGATTGAAATGCTTCTTCAGGAAAAGCACAGACTTCACATTGCCTCCAGAAACAATGAAACTGTTGATGGAAATGTTTAAAGAAACTCATAGGAAAAATAGCTGCATGATACCTAACCAGCTATTAAAACTGAAAGCTGAAGCTCACATGAGTGAATGAGATTCATTGTGCTACGTCATTAATCTTTATGAGCAAAATTATTGCAAAATTCTATGGGGAGAGGAAAGCAATTACTTAATGATGTATAAAAATATTCCAATAGATGTTTCAGAAAGCACTGCACATAAACCTGTCTGCATAAAGCTCTTGGATGTTACAAACAGTACAGCCCACAGCATACTTGTAAACTGTGGGAGTTATTTTTTTAATTTTTAACTCTGTCCCAGTCACTGTTTAACATTCCACGTTCATGTACTATCTACATTGTTAAATTATCCACAACTCCAGAGCAGTCAGGCAGTACTCAAATTAAGCCAAAGTAATTAGTTTTCAATCGCTGAATATTCACAGCTCAATTAAATTATTTACAGAGATGTAGACAATTCTGCAGCAAAGACAAACATTTCTACTGACACTCCCCCAAACTGTTAAATAAATATAGCCTGTTGTGAAGATAAAGCAGAACTTGGAAGTCTCTTCTATAAAGAAGCTTTTTCTGCCTTTCCTATTTCACTTTAGAGGTCAATTCTCTGTAAGTTTGGTTATGCCTACTCATACCTTTACAATAATGGGATTTTGTTAGAGTGGTAAGGTGAAAGGAGGAACTACAAAAAAAAACCCTGAAACCACCAATACCTTTAAAGAGGATTTTTTTTTTTTTCAGTCTGTCAATTTATTACTCGTTAAACAATTTTGGTAGCAAAAATAAAAAGCATACCACGCATTTATAATTAGAAGAATCAATCAGTGTGACTCAATACAGTCTTCTGAACAAGACAGAAGATAGAGCAATATTGCTCCACTGGACAGCAATCCTTCTATTTGATTGCATTGCCCAAACTCAAAGGAAAATCAGAGAAAAAAATATTTTTAGCAAAAGAACCATACTAAAGTCAATGCATGCATGTAGTTCTCCATTTGGTGGCTGCTGAAAAGTACAAGGACACAAGTAACTCAGGTGTTCAGAGCTGGTAGTGTTTAAAACAATACGGAAAGAAGAATTTTACCCGAATTTTTTTCTGAGACCAGCAAAAATATTCATTTCAGACAAACAAGAAGGCAACAGAAGAATCAGCCTTGTTCCAGCTCAAGTTCACCGGTGCTAATAAAGCTAGGTCCAAATAAAGTAGGAATTTAATTTCATTTTTGTTTTCATTTTCCTCTTTTATGGACTCTTACATACTGTCACCAGAGATCTGTCCTCATTAGAGAATGACAATTATCAGCTCAGTTCTTCAGAGCTACCTTGCTGTATCAGTACATGTGATACTCTGCAAAGGGTTACAATGTAGAGATATCCAAAATACCAGAGTCTGAGTCTATTAGCCAACAGGGCAGCAGTGCATGTATATGAAGAGCAGCAGCACTTCTCCAGTTGAATTGTCCAGATCAGAAAGCCAGGATCTGTGTCCCACTGTCCACTGACCACTCAGCACCAAGTGCCATGCAGCAGCCCAAAGGAGAAATTCCTTGTTGTACAGGTAACTAATACAGGAACAGTTTTAAAACCACACACCATGCAGCTACTGACACTGAGCAGTTGTGAAAGTGAAGACAAACCCCCAAAAAATGAAGCAACATCCATGAGGCTTTCTAGAGCTCTGGACTTTCTGAGTGGACTCCCTGGGCAAAGCCAGGAATACTGTTACATACCAAACAGTTTGCCTTTGACAAACAGATGCCACAAATAAAGAAGAAGTAGAATGGCATAATCAGACTGGGTGGAGACTGATAGACAGACTGAAATGAAGTTATCACCTCTACATATAGACCTAATCATCTGTGCCCAGGGAAACTTGTGTTTAAACTGTGTCAGTCCAATAGTCAGATGCACAAAGTGAAACTAGCCTTTAGTTTACATTTTCAGTAAAAGGGGTGACATAAGGGAAAAAATGATTTTACATTTCTCGGATACAGTATTTACATTTTGGGGAAAAAGGTTTGATATTTCCAGTAAGCAAGATTTTACTGGGGAGGGGTGGTCAGCTTTTCCTGAAATTAGGATTTACAGAGAGAGGAAGAAAACAATGGGATATCTGATAGCATCATGCAAAATCTCTCTACATCCTACTGGAGGAGATCAGGACAATGGATCTTGTCTGGTCTTTTAGATGGTGTTTTTTTTTCCAGCCCCTGTGGCCCAAGGTTTCCTGTTTAATTCTAGCAGTTCCTTTTCTGTTGGGTATTTGAATTTCGGACCGCAACAAAACATGGATTCTCAATATTTGAGAGACTGAAATTCAGTAGTTCTATTTCTTGTTAAGAAACAAAATACCTCAGAAAATAGTGTAGTTTCAAACAGCTGAATATATCAGGTCATTGCTGCTTAATCACAGAATATACCGAGTTGGAAGGGACCCACAATGATCATCGAGTACCACTCTTGGCCCTGCGCAGTCACACCATGTGCCTGAGAGCATTGTTCAAATGCTTCTTTAACTTTATGAGGCTTGGTCCTATGATCACTTCCCTGAGGAGCCTGTTCCAGAACCCAACCACCCTCTGAGTGAACAACCTTCTTCTAATATCCAACCTAAACCTCCACTGACACAACTTCTGGCCATTCCCTTGGGTTCTGTCAATGATCACCACAGAGAAGAGATCAGTGCCTGCCCCACTTCTCCTCCACTGCAAGGAGGTCTCCCCTCAGTCTCCTTTTCTCCAGGCTAAACAGACGAAGTGATCTCAGCCACTCCTTGTACAGCTTCCCCTCAAGGCCCTTCACTGTCTTTGTTGCCCTTCTTTGGACACTAAGAGCTTATTATCTCTCTTATATTGTGGTAACCAAAACTGCAAACAATATTCAAGATAAGGAGGCTGTGAACAATTTTATTGGGAGTTTTGTGTTGATGAGTAAGGAATGATTATCTGAGCACTCAGTATTGAAAACCAAATGGTAACTAGAAATACAGAAAACAAATGCCCAAATGATAGCATACATGTATGCCTATATACACATAATAGAGAAAGAAGTAAGACAATAATGAGAGTAACAGGTTATTATAGATTAAAGTTTACTTTGAAGTCATTTGTTCCAAATACATATCAGAGCATTTAATAAATTAACAGTCAGAGAACAAATACGGCCATCACTCTGCTCAACACAAGTAGCAAATAGTCCCTGAAGTCAGAATCCCTTTTATAGAGAGAAAGTATAGGTAGACTTTCAGAAAGCACTCCAAGATCTGCCTTTTGATGGAAGGAGAGAGGGAGAGGGAGAGAAAAAAAGATCAGACTCTATGCACTGCATTTGAGATTGCTCCTTTCCAGCACTTCCCCTACTACAAGATATGTGCTAGATCCAAAATCTCCATGGGGAACTTGAATGGATGTTCTTTCATCCCTCAGGCATTTAGCAATACATCCTACCTAACTGTACTCTTCTGTAGCTAGAAGCTCTTGCTGTCACAGTTTACTGACTCTGCCAAGACTATTTGTAATCTGCTAGTCAAAGCACAGCAGCTCATCTACCAGCAACACAACTGTTGCTTTTACTGACACGTGTGTCAACAGCAGAAATAACATCTCTTGAAGATTAAAAGTCATGTTCTTCTCCTTGTTCCCTTAAATCAAACTAAAAAACCAGCACATTTTATTTTTCTTGTAATAAGACCAAGAATTTATTTACAGAGTAAATAAAATGGAGCAGATAACACAATCAAAACTACAGATTTGGGGTTTTAAAGCACCATTGTCCTTTCAGGCTGGACCAGGGGAACAACTTTTTATGGTATCCAGCATTTGGTCTTCCAAAGAATTTAAAAGAGGGGGTACAAGTCATCTCTTTTCCAGTTGCAGTCAAAATAATGTGCATCATATTGTTGACTCACATGTACACCAAGTCACATATTTGGAAGACCCAAAATGCTTCTGAGGCTCTGTGAAGTTTGCTTTTTTCATTTCACAAGCTCTAGTTAAAATTCAAAGCTAAGAAACACAAGCTATTTCTGTAATTTAATGGATGAAGACAGACTCGTTTACTGCAGGACTCAGTGGGCACATTAGTGTACATAAGGCATATTTTGCTGTTAATTAACCTCAAGGAGAGATGAGAGAAAATGACCCAGCAGCACAGATTTGACTTTTACTTATTTTTGTCTCGGTACATTCCCTCACTTGTGTGTTCTCTCCCTTGCCCACCACCATATGCTGCATTTTTCACTACCATTTCATTGTATACAATGGTACTATATATATAACCAAGGGAAATGAAGAAAGCAGCGTGGAAAGATAGTAGTTAGCACCTCTCATGGAATAATTATAGACCTGGTTTTTCTGATTAAAAAACCACAAAACAAACAACACCTTACTTCTCTTGTTTCAGGGGGAAAAGTTTTACTGCTCCTACAGCCATGGTTTCTTGTGACTGCAATGCTGATGAATTAATTATCACTAATGCAGGCAGTTAAAGGTCAACATGCTGGAGCACTCAAATGGCTCAGGTTTAATTGAAATGAAATAATTTAAACAAAAGATCTAAGAAAAAAAAGAGATTAGTTTTTTTCATAAATAAACATTGAAGAGTTCATAAGTAATTAAATGTAAGCACAGACATGAGAAAGACTACATCTACTAAATCAGGCAGCTGATAAGCAAGAACTACCATAACAGGCATCTCCCAATAGGTGAACATCTGCCTTTGTCCTTCAAAGTGCCTGAAGATTTCTGTTCTTTTTTTTATTCTTGTCTGTCCCTTATTGAGTATGCATCTCAGGGCAAATAATGTATTCCCAGGCAAAGAAAATTATCATTCAGAAAACATTACTTCAGGGAATAAAGCAAAATGTGAACTAAAGCCGGTGCACAGAGCCTTTTAATTTGCAAAAAGTAAGTGCACATCACTTATTTTCAAAGACCAGTGAAGGAGAACAATTATAAGGCCTTTTTTTTGTATCGAATGCCTTCTGTTCTGCCTATTAACATGCCTACCATTTTCTAAAATATTATATTTGCCTTTAATTTGAAAAAAAGAATGAAAGAAAGAAAGAAGGAAAGAAAGAAAGAAAGAAAGAAAAAGAAAGAAAGAAAGAAAAAGAAAGAAAGAAGAAAAGAAAGAAAGAGAGAAAGAAAGAAAGAAAGAAAGAAGGAAAGAAAGAAAAAGAAAGAGGCACCAGCTAATGCATCTGTTAACTACTCTCTATCAAGTTCTAGGACATGAGCAAAAGCAAGTATGTAGTAAGCTTTGAGGACTTTCTGGAAGGTGGACCCCAGCTGGATTACCACCATTGCTCTCTAACTTGCTGCAGTGTCCAGTCAGTAATCAAACCCTCACAGCTTTTTTTCACTCACACTGTTGCTCATATATGAACAGCAAAAATCATATGAACAACAATAATCATATGAACAGCAAAAATCATAGAATCATTCAGGTTGGAAAAGACCTTTAAGGTCATCAAGTCCAACTATAAACCCAACATTGCCAATTTCACCACCGAACCATGTCCCTGAGTGCCACATGTCTTTTAAATACCTCCAGGGCTGGTGACTCAGCCACTTCCCTGGGCAACCTGTTCCAGTGTTTGAAAATGCTTTTGGTGAGGAAATATTTTCTAACATTTATTCTAGACCTCCCCGGCACAACTTGAGACCATTTTCTCCTGCTTTGTCACTTGTTATTCAGGAGAAGAGGCCAACCCCCACCTCGCCACAACCTCCTTTCAGGTAGGTGTAGAGAGCAATAAGGTCACTCCTGAGCCTCCTTTTCTCCAGGATAAAAACGCCAGTTCCCTCATAAGGGAACTGCTCCTCATAAGGCTTGTGCTCCAGGCCTGTCACCAGCTTTATTGCCCTTCTCTGGACGCACTCCAGCACCTCAATGTCTTTCTTGTAGTGAGGGGCCCAAAAACTGAACGAAGGATTAGAGGTATGTCCTCACCTCTGCTCAGTACAGGGGGCCAATCACTGCCTTAGTCCTTCTGGCCACACTATTAATAATACAAGCTAGGATACCATTGGCCTTCTTGGCCACCCAGGCACACTACTGGCTCATGTTCAGTTGACTGTTGACCAACACCCTGTTGTGGTTTAACCCCAAACCCCATGCAGCCTCTCACTCACTCTCGTTCCAGCAGGGCCAGGTAGAGAATCGAAAGGGTAAAGCTAGAAAACTCATTTACAGTTTAATGTGGAAAACAAGACAGTGCACACAAGCAAAACAAAACAAGGAATTAAATCACTTGCCATGAGCAGGCAGGTGTTCAGCCATCTCCAGGAGAGCAGGGCCCCTGGAGATGGCTCAAAACATGTCCCCCAACTTTATATAGTAAGCATGATGATCCCATGGTCTGGAGTATTCCTTTGGTCAGTTTGAGTCACCTCTCCTGGCTGTATCTCCTCTCAGCTTCCCATGCACCTCCAACTTCCTTGCCAGCAGGGCAGTATGAAAAGCACTGCTCAGCAATAACAAAAACATCTCTGTATTTTCAACCCTATATTCAACACAAATCCAGAACACAGCCTCATACCAGCCACTGTGAAGAAAATTAACTCTACCCCAGCCAAAATCTGCACACATACCCTTTTCCACTGCGCAGGCTTCCAGCCACTCTTCTCCCAGCTTGTAGCACTGCATAGGGTTGTTTTGACCCAAGTGCTGGATCCAGCGCTTGGCTTTGTTGATCCTCCTACAATTTGCCTCAGCCCACTGATCCAGCCTGCCTAGATGCCTCTGTAAAACCTTCCTACCCTCCAGCAGGTCGACACTCTCACCCAATTTGGTGTCATCTGCAAATTGACTGACGGTGGCTTTGATCCCCTTGTTCAGATCATTGATAAAGATATTAAACAGCACTGGCCTCAAAACCGAGCCCTGAGGAATGGTGTGGAGACTGCTCTCATTTGCTAATTTTTTATGTTAGTAGCAAGAGATGTCTAGAGCAGTTCATTTTTTCTCTAAAGACCTTTTCCTCTAAATTTCCTGGTCTGTTCCTTTGTTTCCTTCTCGCTTTTTAGTCATTGCCCCTTTTCTCTCTTTCCTCTTCCAGCATGACCAAGTTTTCATCTGTTACTAGCTGTGTAGCTTCTTAGTTAATGACTAAGAACAACGTTTTTCCCTGCTGTCCTCTAGGACCCACTAGACAGCACTTGAACATACACTTAGCACTATATCTCTCTCTCTCTAATAAACATATATAATATATAGTATAAAAAATATATATTTGTTGGCTCAAATTTTCAGTAATCATAGTTTCCAGTCAGATACTTCAAAGAGGTCAGCAATAAGAGTGAAAAAAAGAACAACTCCTGAAGTCAGGAACCTAGAGATTTAAAAGCTGCTCTTCATTAAGGGGTAAAGTCCATTGTAGCTAACCATAAGCAAGTAAAAGCTTCTGAGCAGAGATTTTTAACAAACTGGGTAATAAATAATAAATAAATAATAAATGCCATAAAGACACCCTAGATGGCAGTACTTAAGAGTCTTGCCAGACTGAGTCAAGGTGTCTCTCCTGCAGAACAATAGGTGCTAGTTGATAAAAGGCTAGAAGTTTGTTAGCTAGAATAGCTGGATACAGGTGTGTGTTTTTTTGAAATAGAATGCTCTTTGCTAAAACATTTTCATTCAGGCCTAGTTCATAGATTTTTTTTAAAATACATCTTCAAAAGGGTTTATTGCTTGAGAGAAATAGAGCAGCCAAGAGCTCAGTTGGGAAACCAATGCAGAATATATCTTTACACATTTCTCTTAGGAAACCTAGTTCAATAGCTTTCACTTTGCTGAGAACCTTGACTTTCCTCAATCTCTGGGTGCTAACCCTCCTCTCCTAACCAGATGCGGGCACAAAATCACTGTATTTCCTTTTCAAGCATCTTGCTGATTAAGAGTTCAACAGACCTAAAGAAAAACCTTCTTAGGCTTGCTGTCGAATAAATACGCCTTTTAGCTGTAAGTGCTTACAACCTTGTTTTTATCCTACAGCTGTGTTTTACACATGGAACAAGAGGTGGAATATTTTCTTGGGGTTTCCCTGCTCTGTTTCATTAAAGCTTCCCCTTCCAGGATCCAGTTCTAACCAGCAACTAAGCTTTTATGATCCAGATGCTCACTGTCCACTGTGGAGGCTGCTAGGCAACTAATTACAAGGGTCCACTATGGATTTATGAAAGAAAGCTTTTATAGTCCTTGACTCCCCTTAAAGAAACCTGCTTTTCCCTGAAAACCTGTAAAAGAAATCAGGTAATCTTTTTCTCTGCATGAATACCTTCCTATATGAACACAATCAGAGCAGCTGTTGTAGAAGACACGGTTAGTCTTCAAGCAAGATTTAATTATTATGACAGATGTTACCAGGTAATAGTATTTAACATATATCTGCTCAGTCATTCACAAGTAAACCTGTGCCCTGAGTCTATCAGAAGCCATACAGCCACATACATTGGTGCAGAGCCAATAGATCTGATTTTTTAACAGAGATTATCGGTTTGTTCAGGGCCATATTATCCATAGTAACATGGCTGCTAGTGACTGAGAGAATAAACAGGCAACGCTTCTTTCTGCTTGCATCCTTTCCTCTCCAAAACTGCAAAAAAAACCCCAAAACCAAAAAAACCCCAAACCGACAAACCTGTTCCCCATTGTCTCCTGTAATTACTTTTGTTGCGAGTGAGGTTTAAGGATGTTGGTAGATAATTTCAGTTATGCAGGGTTTGGGGTAGGGAATGTTACAGAATAAGAATTTAATCTCTGTAATTGGAAGGGGTTTTTGTTTTGTTTTGTTTTAGCTAAATAACAGGACACTCAAAAGAGAAGATTGTTGCTGTACTATTTAACTGCCTTTGTGACAGTGCTGGTGGCTGACAAATGAAAACAGGCAGTGCTTTGAAAATACACAGATGTCATATTACTTAACTCTCCCACAGAAGCCTACTCTTCCAGGCTGTGTGTGTCTTTCAGGCCTAAAGGAAAGGTAGTCATCTTAACATTTGTCATATGTGTTGTCAGTGGGGGCATGTGCCTGTACCAGGCTGGGATGCTTATCTTCATGGACGGATTTCAGTTTTGCATTGTTTATATATGCTGATTTTGTATTATTAAAAGTAGAGGAAAGCATTATTTGGGGAGGTTATAGTTATGCAACTGTGAATGAATTAGCCTATAAACTTGCATATGTACTTCCAGTTGGATGGGAGTACTACAAAACAGGGTTTTGCAAATTGTTTTGAAAACATGAAAACTTCTCCATCTTGACATTGATATCTCTGCTTAAAATAGATTTTACTATTTATCCTGATTAAATAAACTTGTTAAAAAGGCTATGAACAGTGTAATATCTAGCACACAGGCAAAGTGCAACACTGTTGTTTGTTCAAATCCTCTTACTGTGATTTGAAGGCTGGATGTATATCTAAATCTGTTTTCCGTGTTCTAACAAAAATATCCCCCCCAAAAAACTACTATTTAGTTAGTGTTTGTATCATACATGGTCCTTCTAATCTAAATTTAGTCTAGTGCTTCAACAATGAAGAAGTGCTTCAACAGCTGAACACTTTCTTAAAGTGTATTTTTGAACTTAAGAAATGTACAATATATCACATCAATTAACTGCACTCCATATTTTCTTCATCAACAGGTGCAAAAAGCACACTTGTGTACTCTTGTAATCTAGCCAATTTACACTACCTTCTTTCATAGTAGGTAACATAGAAGTTATCAGGCACCTACTTAGATATGCTGTAAAAAGGAGCAACTAGTCAGAAGATCCTGTTACTTCTGTGCTCAATGCTCTTACGATGATCTGCTAACACTTATTCCCAGATCACATAGGGTCAGTGGTTGCAGCTGTTTCTCTTTCGTGTGTCACAGTCCACCTAGGTCTGAAAGATGAGGTCTGAGGCATGGAAATTAACTCTCTAAAGGAACACCAACATCAATTCTATGATAGCTGGTTTGAGTTATTTACAAGGAAATACAGGAAACCCCATGATCTAACTTTCCTTAAGTAAGGATCAGGGGCAGCTTGATAAAGCCACAGTAGTTGAAAAAGCAGGTAGGAGTGGATAAACTAACCCTAGGAGTAGCTTTACCTTCATTGCAGGGATTTGTGTTCTGACAAACAAGTTTATTTGGAGTTCCTGTTCATCCTTTAAATCTTAGACTTGTTCTTGAACACCCTGAATGTGCTGAATCTTTTAACATAAGGAAGCTAGTCCTAAGGTCTTAGCCCTAGCCCAGTTCAAAACTTGCACACCTGTTCAGGTAAGGTCTTGGACAAAATAAATTATAACTCCACAATCAAGTAATAGAACACATCTTCTCACCATAGAGAGTAATGATAATATGACAATTCAGTAAATGACAGCATCCTCTAAGTAACAGACTATGCTGCAGGCTCTCAGCATTGCACTGCCTCACGTGCCCTGTAGGCAAAGACAGTCTCTTTGTTTCCAGAGCTTTATTGAAGATGTTTTCCTTTTCTGCTTTCCTTTCTTATAATGCTCCATCAATTTCTGAAACAATGCAATTAGCAGTAATTATAGAGAGGGTGGCAGAATGAAGACAGATTTTTAGATGGTTGTCTTAAAATTTGCTCTTCTACATGACAACAGATCTGCCTCCTATAAAGAAGGATACAGAATAATTCTCTCACTTCAGTGATTCTCCTTTCTAGAAGCAACTCCACTTATCATTTCAGGAAGCTGACAGATGTAAAAAGAATAAAAGAAACCAATGAAAAATTAATTAATTAATTTTCTCCTGGCCACACTTATAATAGGGAATGGAAAACAGTTATTATAACAATTATTTTTGTTATCATTTTCACTATGCACAGTGAGTGTAATATAAATATCGTGAATGCAAATATCCAAGTTTTCCATCTGGTTAGCTGAAAAGGACTACTTGTGTAATTTTTAAAATTATGCTCATAGCCTAGAAGTTTTAAAATGTATTTTCAAGCCTTGCATGTGGGCTGATGCTTGAGCACTGAATGACAACTGCTGACTGTTGTCTGCTTTTTTCTCTCCAAGAGACATGTACTACACCCTTCACATAAAAACCACATAAATAGCTTTCTAGCTACATGTGGTACATGTAGCCAATACTTTGTGAAGTATATTGAGGGATCCCATTAATGCTTTTTTCCTTAAGTTTTGGCACACCATCTCATCATCAGCAAGCCTGGTTTTGCCCTTTTCCCCCTTCCAAGATAATTTAAAGCTCTATCAATGAGACCTGCTAGGTCCTGTGCTGGAACTCTTTTTCTACTCTGAAACAGGTGCATTCCATCAGGTGTCAGCAGACCAGGTGTTGAGTAGATCATCCTATGGTCAAAAACCCCCAAATTTTTCTGATTACACCAATTTGGGAGCCAGCCTGCTCATATCAATATTATTCTTTGTTACCGGAAGGATCGAGGAAATTACTGCCTGTGCTCCTGATCCCTCTACCCATCATCCCAGGACCCTGAAGTCTCTTCTGATTACCCTCAGACTTCTCTTTGTTGTTTTGTCACTGCCAGTTTGAACAATCAGTAGTGGACATGTTAATGTATATCTACGATTGACCAGAATCAGTAGTGCAGACAGAATGCCACCCAAATTATTCATGTAAGGTATGATTCTCCCAAATTACACTACCCTTAGTAGAGCCAACGAATGACACGACTCTTGCCTGCATTCAAAAGGCATTTGTAGGATTGGGTCTTGCTGCCATATTCCCCAGACACCAAGTGTGCCTGGCAGTCCACCAGAGCCATGGCATCAATCATGATCATGTTCTGTTTGTTATCAGCAATTGGGCAAGCTTATATACTCTTATCTTTCCTACTGCCTCAATAAAGCTTTGTTTTATGATGTGTTTTCGGATTATATTACTGCTCAGCCCACAGAAGGCCACGTATTTTAATGTTTTTTGCACTGTGTAAGAAATTCACAGATGTGGTGTGTACAAGTCAGTTAAAAAATTCATTCTTATTTCAGAATCAAGTGCTGTTTCCTTTCTGACATCTCGTTTCCATGTATTTTGAGTTCCTAGTACATGGCCTGAGGCAGTTAAAAGCTCTGTAGTCAGGTTCATTACTTCATACAAACTGTTAGAACATATGAAGGTGAGCGGTTCCCTCTGTGGTTTTGTTATCCTGCTGGGCACATGTCATCCTGCTCTAAGCCCTCTCTTGTATTTAAAAAAAAAGAGCAACGACATGTCCGTATGGCAAAACAGTGCTCTGCTCTTTTTATGGACAAGTTCATTACTGGATGCAATTTTCAGGTAGATGCAGGGAACGTCTTTTCAGTTACTGAGCTCTTAAAAATACAGCTTATACTCTCAAAATGCTCATTTAAATATAGTAAAGATCCTGAATACAGTGTTTGTCACAGTAAACTTTTCACTGAATGATATTAACAGATATCAGGTTAATTCTGAGGGTTTTGGTAAAAAACCCAACCTTTTCTCGAGAGCTTTTTTGTCATAAAAATCATCATGGGTTTGATAGGTATGCAAATATACACTTTGTACTAATGCAATCACAGAATAAGAAAGTAGCTATCATGTACTGGCAATAGGGGTTTTATTTATAAATAAGGCAAAGTGTAAGGCTGTTTGTCAGCCTTTATAAATACTAATATTCTCTGTATTCCAGAGTCATGATCCAGCATTTGGCACGTTACCTATACCTACATGCCATTAAAAGACCTCATTGATGAAAATGGAGCTGAAGTAGAATTTGGTGACATTCATTCTAGACATTGAGCTGAATTGCTCAAATGCTTGGATTTTGCTAGTAAAGGATAAGAGATCTTTCAGTGCTATGAAACCCCTTTTTGGAGGAAAAATGTTCTAAACAGAATAGTTTGTAGGTTAGTGGTTTGGGTTTTGTGCTGGAAAAAAGGGTATAGCTTCAATAGCCCTCAGACTTAAGAAGGCAGAAACTCAGATGAAAAAATCTGGCAAGTACTACACTGAACAATGTCAATAAAGTAACTTGTCTCAAAACCACTTCCTAGCAGTGAGCTGAAGTTTACCTCTTTCCTATGTCATGTTGCCATACATGACAATGGGAAACAGGTCTCCTAGATCTGAAAATCTCCTACATCTGAAATATGTCCTTGGCTCAGACAACAAACTGACAAATGGTTTAAGGTTTTTCAGGCTAGATTTAGAATTTATAGAGCCATAGTAATATACATAAGTATTCTATTGAACAGTAGAGTCCTTTAGAAGTAATTTTAAATCAACTATGTGGCAAATAAATAGATTTTACATACTTAGGAAACCTCAAGACAGATTTTTCAATTATTAATAGGTCTTTGACATATAGTAGCTGCACCCTCTAATCTAATTAAAGGGTTATCTGACATACTAATTGCCTTACTACCTAGCTCAAGAATTCCTACACAGCTCTCCAGAAGTAAACAAAGTCAATATTTTATAGACCTGTGGATTTCAACTACTTCACAGTGAATTACAATATTTGCAATACATACAAATGTCTCCTGTAGGGTCCCCTAGATTCCACAGAATCAGCAGTTATGATAATTTCCAAGGCTATCAAGAAACTGCTAAAAGAAATTGGATGGGGCAATCATGCCTTCAGGAAACTGACTTGTTAAGAAACATGGTTCAATGACCTAAAGTGGTTTTTGGAGAACAGCTGCAGTCTGGGCCAGCCTTGGGTAAGGTTATTAAACTCTGCTTATCTCAGCCTGCAAGGTTTACCTTTTCCAATTCTCCTCCTCATCCCACCAGCAGGGTTAGGAGGTAGTAGGGGAATAGCTCCTTGGTACTTAGTTGCTGGCTGGGGTTTAACCACGATAGTAATTTTTCCAGAATTCTTGCCAGAGTTTAGAATTACCAGTCCCAGAACTCTATCCCAGACCAAATCAGGACACTGATTGTAATTTAATGATGTATTAAGCCTGTTAGACCTCAGGAGGGCAGGTATTTTGAACACTTTGGAGTAATAAGATATGAATTCAAAAATATAAAACAAAATGACACCCTGGAAAATAACGGAGTTTGTAGTTTGATAGAGACATATTTTTCTCTGTCAAAATTCAGTGCACAAAACTAAGAAACATCCTAGGCAAGCCATCACTAAATGTGGTCATTATCTGATCAATATCTTTACACAGAGGGGACTGCAAATGTCTTCTTCCTCGGTCTAAAACACTGATGCTCTTGACATAATCCAGAATTGTGTCATTCTGCAGTGAAATAACTCCAGTAATTTTAGAGCAGATGCATTTTATCTCAATGCAAATCTACCTCAGGTTTTCCTTTGCTGTTGATGGCTTGCAATAACTTCCATATGGTATGAGATTAAAATGTGTTGCTCAGGGGAATGAAAATAAGAGATATGGCAATTATGCCCAATAATGAATGTTTAAAGAAGATAAATCAAGACATCTCGTGTAGTCATTTACTATGGAACAAAGGAAGGCCAGATATGTTATGCATACTTTTTAGGTACAACACGGCTTACTGGAAAGCCAAACCCTAAAGGGCATCCTAAAATTCATAGAGAGATTTTCTCTGTATGTGATGCTCAAACAAAAAAAAAAAGTACCCTACACAGAGAACTACAAAACTCAGCAGAAAATTCAAAGTAGAGGTAAGGTTTATCACCTAACTGCTCCCTATAAGTCAGTTGTGAGACAAACATCAGCCACAAACTATATACAGAAAATCTGACATTTCTGTGCAGACATATTTGATGTTGGGTTGATGCAGCAAAAATTAGGATAGAAATTATGTCTATTTTGTCTGCCATCAATCTAATACTTTCTAAGAAAAAACTGACTTAGGCAGCTGGGGCGATGACTTCCAACACAGCTCATCTGATACTGCTTTAAGCATGGTCTGGAGACTTAAGGTCTTTGGATTTATGTCAGTAAATCCCATCTTGAAGTTTGTTATCTAAGTCTAGCTGACTCATGGGTCATGAAACCAAACAAAATCAAATAAAAACAGACAAATTCCCCCACATTTGATTGATTAGTCCACTGGTTAATTTTTTTAGGATATAAATTATACAGATTCACATCCATTCTCTGACACTTTGGAACTGAATTTCTCCTTATAGAAGAAGGATGAAAAGGTAGTTGAGTATTCCAGAATGGGTCTCTCTGAGCACCTTTTGTGGAGAATGCTGTGGTCTGCATAAATAAATGAGGACTTTATTCTCTAGCATAACTTTTCAAGTCTTATGATATGGTTGTTTGTCCTCGTTGCCTCCACAGACATGCTTCTGCAACCACAGCATAACTTTCTCTCTGGGTTTCATTGCACTGTCTGCAAACACAGGAGTAGCCTTCCAACACAGCTGTACCCAGCCAGGTTTTTTATATGGAACCAAGCCACTAATGGCGATCTCGCACCTGATGTGAAATCCAGCATCACCTACCGTTTCAACACCTAGATTAATTGACAAGTCTGCCAGAACTGGTTGCTCATGGCAGTCACCTGGTGTACAAAAATATCAGTTTTCAGCCTTCAGAATAAAATCACCCTTGGAGCATGATCCCACTGAAGAGCATTATTTTTTACAAAGAAAGACACTTTTATATATTCCCCGCCTTACAAATGCTAGTTGATTCCACCTTTGAGACAACAGTCCTTCTAGACAAGAAATTAAATGTAAAGGATTGTGACAACATGTGAAGGTTGAAAATTAATGAAGCATTTAAGGAATTTTTCAGTTGTATATGGCAAATAGAGTAGCTCAGAGAATGGAAAAGAAAAAGCATATGTGCCTCGGTGCTCGAAGACGTTTAAAGGTTTAACTGGACCATTAATCTAGGCCATCATCTGCCATAGCTTCAAATTACTGTTAATTCCATTGAATTTTGCCTATGAATTGATTGCAGTTTAGGCAGTCCAGAGATGAAAGAAAGCAAGGCTTTTATATGTAGCATTAGGTCTGTGAAAGGAGTGATGATGTGGATAAGGTAAAACGCTGACATAAGTTTTACCATTTGGAACAGAAATGGGTTTCATTTACCAGAAACAGGCAAAAGTACAGGCTTAATGTTGCATATAAACAAGGCATCAATCATGGTCAATACCGAAAGCTAGTAAACCTTAGGGGAAAGTGAAGTGACATGCACTGAAAGTGATGTTTAATCTGCAGAGAGAGATGTTAATGTTTGATCTGTCATAACATTATAAACTGTGGTTCATTTTTATTAAGAGATCCTCTGTGAAATAGAGCAGTCCAGTAAAATGTGATTTGTTGTTTCATTAGAGATAGATATGGCTATCGTTTCTTCAGTACCCCAACACACTGAAAAGACACAAAAGAGAATTGCTATTGGTGGAAGGGAAAAGGGCAGTGGAAAGAAATAAAGTTCAAAATATCCATGTTAAATTTCATATAGAAAACTCTTGAGCCTCTGGGTTTTTATCAGGTATGACTGATACTGTGCTGGTTTCCACAGAATAAGAACAAAGCCGGAAAGGAGAAGGTAAAACAAAACCCAAGAGCATATTATCCTGAGTATAAGTTGTAAGTCATATCAGACTTTTTAATACACTACTTTCTACCTAAAGATCACTTTCTTACAAGGTTAGTTTCTTCTTTTGGGTGTCAAATACATTAAAAAAAAAAGTACCCTTTTGATCTTTCTATTCCAAGTCTTCCCTGTTCTAGGTTTAATAACTGTGTTGATATTTTATTTGTGGTACTTGTCTTTCTTAGTGTGAGAAGGGCCATGCATTTGAAAACATTATGAGATAAGGAGGAAACTTATGTTTTGCTGGGATTTCTTATCCAAGAAGGGATATCTCAGAAGTTTCTTATAAGCTGTTTTATTCCAAGCAGCATAACCCAGGATTATAGAATAGAAATAGAAATGAATCTCCATTGTGAGTCACTGTATGTGAAAAGCACCTGATATTTCTGGTCTTCAGGAATTGCAGATGGCTCAATGGCTTCTAATACAAACCCATGATGTGTATAAAGCTGTTACTGCTAGTCATACATGCAATGCATGCAAAAATTCATAAAGCATTTCAAATAAATGAATCAGATTAGCTGGGAGATGATATAGGTAGCTGTTTTGTCCAAGATGATAAATAAAACTAGCAGAAAAACCTTGGTCTGTGACTCACTGAGCCTTCAGAATGGCTCTCTGGGCCAAGCTTTTCAGGGTATTTAGGCACCTAAAGAAGCAAAGCAGTGCCTAATGGTTAAAAGTTTGCCAGCTTCCTATCTGCATCTTTAGGTGCCTAAAAATGCATTTTAAATGCCTTTAAAAATGCATCTGTAGCTCCTAGGGATACAAGCCATGCCAACATTTCTAGCCACTTGTTAATGAGTCACCATTAGGAGCCAAGCAGAAGCGCTTGCATGCTTGTTTGGTTTATTTTAGATGTTTGGTCTGAAATTCCAGCCAAATAGAGGATTAGGTTTTGAATAGACAACACTAAAGTCTTAAAAGGTGTTTTTCATGAGATTTTGTGTGTGGTAATATGATTCAAGAAGATATCCCAAACAGTTAACATGTGTAGATTCTGAAATTATGTTCCATTTCCCAAGAGATAACCCTCTCAGTTTATTGGGTATTATGGCAACAGATTATTCCAGACTCTCTCAAGCCTGTTTTCACTTTGTATAAATAATTAATTGTTCCCTGAAGCAAGAGCTTGAACTAACTCTCCAACTTCCTAGGTATATTCCCAGCAGTTGAATTTACTTTACCTTATATAAATAATGAATACATCAACTATTAGTGTATATTTTAGTATATCTTTGGTATGTGTTTTAGGCAAGTCTCTTAGCAGAGGACACGCTTGTGCAGAATTTTTTATATTTTTGGCCAAAAAACAAGTTTTTGCAAATTATCTGGCTGTACTTGAACTACAGCTAAAAGATCTGATGGTGTTCAAATGGAACCAAAACAATAGGGACACATCTGAAGATTCAAAAATTAATCCATTTAAATTTGAAGTAGTTTTAGGTTCAGAATTCTGTTTTTAAACTATAAATATTACAGTCATACTTTTTACTTTTAGTAACCATGTTTCTTGCTATCATAAAGCCCTTGGATTTTTTTCCATTTAATTAATAATTACTTCTTGTATGTTTTATTTTGTTGCACATCTTACTTCTGCCAAAGTTGTAAGCTAAATTTAAAATGGTCATAAACCATCAACTATTTTATGCATTAGGAATCCTGACTCTGAGTCAGTTTTTCAGAGGCTTGTTACTGATGTCATTAGAGAAAAAAAATGTTCTGTCTTTACTGAAAGGAAAACAGAAATGTTTATGAATAATAGACATTAGTCCTACAAGGAAGCAAGGAGTCTGTAGGCTCTGTCTCTTGTTAACTCTAATGAGATAATCCACTAAAGTTTATGTCTGAAGTCATTACAGGAAACCATGCCTGGTCCAAAGGCTGTATCTTAGTCCAAAAGCACATAATATAGATGAGAGAAATCATTGCAACTGAAATAATGTGATTGTAAGATCTGATTTTTCATGATCCATCAGCACAAACATCACTCTTCCCCCCAGACTTGAACACTGGATAGCTTTTCAGTATTCGGAAGTTATTATGTTTTATAACACTGCTGATTAGTGAGAACAGCATGCTTTTGATGATCATTTGGTTAGTAAACGACTTATGGGCTTCAATACCTTGTTTGTATGTGGTTTGCTGCTGAGCAGAACCCAGAGCACCCCAGTCAGACTAATTGGTAAGGTTATGACTAGACAGCTGAAAAACAGGCTCAAGATCAATCCTGGGCTTTGAGACAAAGTATTACAAACTAGTTGGCTCTTGCACACTCTTTAGGAACAGTTCCTACCAGTGAAGTTTGTTCTGGAGGGGGAAAGAAACGGAACAATTCAAAACAGAGAAGTGAAATGACTTAACAGATAAGAGATGCTGATGTCTCCCTTCACCAAGGAAGGACACTTGCACTTGCTTATACACAATAGTCAGTGTATAAGCCTCTTAGGAGATGGAAACATATTTTCCCACATCCAGTCTGTCCAATCTGAACTGGTGTCTCCCAGTGCCTAAAACATTAGCCCGGGGGAATATGCTAGGGTGAGTGAAGTGCCTTTTGATATGATCCCAACTGTACAGTCTTTGAGATAAAGAATAAGGGTAGAGTCAAGAAACCAGCTCTGCTGATGGATACTTACAGGATCCTGGACAGCTGAATGGGACCAGATGCAGTTGCCTCTGATGTTTTGGGGTTGCAAGTGATTCATATCCTGTGGTGAGAGGCCATTTACTCAAAAAAGTGCCTCCATCACTGTGCAACTGGGTATGGTGGACACAGAGAGAGATACTTCTGCTCATGCCAGAAAGTTTTGTTCCTGCTATGGGTGCAGGTGACTACAGGGTCATGCAAGATAGGCAGTAGCTAAGAGGCTGATGGAGGCACCAAAACTCGAAAGGTTCTATACCGGAAAGACAACACCCATGGTTACATATCACCTGAATGGGACTGTTGAAAATGTCAATGAAGCAAAAATCTTGGACTTCAATTCTAACACTGCAGTTACATTCCTAAATTTATTTATGATTATACATCAGTCAGACATGCCCAAAATATAAGAGATGTCTTTTAAAAAAAATTAATTCCTCTCTGTACACTGGGGTTCACTGCTTTCCTAGTCTAAATAATTCTTATGGACAGATCCCCAGCAGGTATAAATACCTCTTTTCTAAATAACTCATTTCCTCTCTCCTTTGTGTTTGGGAATCTTCTTTAACTGACTGTCTCATCTCCTCCTGCTGGTTAATCTTTTAATAGCCTAAGTAATTTTCTCTTTTTTTTTTTTTCTCATCAAAACATATGCAATAAATGAACTTGTAAGATGTTCTTGATAGGCTAAATGCTCTCAACCACCATCAATTTAAAGGCACATTTTCATTCTGTCAAGCATTTTGCTGATATCTGTAATCATCAAGAATTTCTTTTCCCTATATTTAGCAGGAAACATTTTCTCTACTTTTCTTACTTCCAAGCAGTTTGGGGCACATGTGCAGCTAAGAAGTTTGAAATTCTTTAGTTGTTCAGATTGAGAAGTTATTTCCTGCTGGACCAGAATCAATAGAGGTTTTAGGCACTTGCCAATAGCCTTTTAAGGAAATTTTTTTAAACAACCTTCTGGACAATGATCCTTTCAGAATGTAGTGGAGTTCAGGCACATTTAGAGGTCACGCAATCCCCCATTAATTCTACCTTGCTGAGAAAAATGCTGAGGGAGGTACAACATAGCAAATACCTTCTACTCCATCAATAAATTCTCTTTCCCTTTTTGCTACCAGCACGTATTGCTGCCATTAAGCCACAGCTGGAAGCAAAAGTACAATTATGCACTCTGCATTACTATAGAAAAGAAATAATTACTTCAAAATAAATGTAATTGAAATACCCTAGCAACCTGAGTGGTTTCAGATGCATACACTTTTAGACAATTTTAGATGAGCATTCTGCAGCTTGTACTCACCTTATCAAAGATGCTGTCATGCAAAGTTACATATTGGGTCTTAAAAGGTCATTTTTAAAAGTATATAAAAAGGTCATTTTTAAAAGTATATAATTCTTTTTGTCCACTCTTTTACAGATGGGATCTTCAGACAAACAATTGGCCTACAACCCTGTTCTTAGAGAAATTTGCAAAGGGTCTGATTACAGTTTCAAGTCCTTTAGATGAGGAAAAAAAGAGACTCCTATTGTCTTCACAAGACATTGATTTAAGGTAAGATTTCTAAGGCTTAAATGAGATGAAGCATTTTCCAAACTTTTCTCACATTCCCTTGTCCTAGAACAAAAAAAATCTGTGTTACAAGTTCTAAAGTATTTCAGTTCAGAAATGCATTGACTGAGCATGTAGATTCCTTTTGTATCTCTCAGATCCCTAGTTTGAAGCACTTGAATGTGAAGAACTGTATAACTTCTTCAATTTGGAACAGTCTTTTACCTTCCCAGTATAGCTAATTGTGTGCAGAACTTTTCCTGTATTTTGTTGTTGATGCTTTGGAGGTCACTGAGAGAGGGGTCCCTGCTGATACACAACATTCGTTGGATTGTGCTCATCTCATTTGACCAGTGGAATATGAAACAACTAGTAGATTGTTTTTGAATTTTCATAGGAAGCGAATATAGTGCTTAGACACCCCTAAGAAGGTAACAAAAATAAATCAACATTCTAAAGACTCGTTCATTTTTTAAATATTTAAAATATTTATAAGAAACTTAGAGTTTCCATGCTCATCATCACTGTCCTTTAGGATGCCTGTTATGTTCATTATTATTGTCTTGTTAAACAAAACAAAACCAAAAGAACACACACCACAAAAAGCCAAACTCCTGGAGACATCCCTGTGTTTACCACTGAAAGGTTGTTATGGATTGTCTGTCTGTTTATGCATAAACCCAAATAACTGGAAAAGTCCCTAAGAGAATACAAGCTTCAGAAAACTCATATTGTTGTTTCTCTAGGTTAGCTAGTTTCAAAGTGACCCTGAGTTTTCAGAGGCACTGTTAGGAAAATCTTATCAGTCTCCATTGCATGAGTGGTCATTTATGCTATTAGGGTAATAAGTAGAATAGATTTAACATGATACAAACACTAGATTTGACTAAGCTTCTGGGAAACTGCTGCAAATTCACTAAGTTAATGGCTCAACCTCTCAATTCTCCATCGGAAAATAAATTTTAATGGTTTTACAGACTCAATCTGCATTTCAGGATGTGAATTTCCCCTAACTTCACACTACTTGACTCCTGTTAAGTGCTGAACTTAAACAAATAAAAACTTATTTTCCCACATGGTTCATGGATCTATACTGACACCGTTTCCCCCTCTGTGAAAGAAGAATATAGCATTATTCATCAAGTATCAGAGCAAGGAAGCTGGAAATTTGAACATAAGAAGGGCATTAAAAGTACCAGCAAATATATGGGAACAGAAAAACAATGTGGGGACACAGAAAATGCATATGACACTTAACAGACTGAAAAGAGGCTTAGAGGGCATTAACAGATATAATATCCAGTTAGGCCAGCAAGACAGGAGCAAAAAAAAATAAATGTCTGGATTCATCCTTAGAAAGTGTTGAAATTCTGCATGAACAGAAGCCTTTTGCACAACTGTGCTAGGTTACAGATGCCAAAATTGTGGATTTGGGCTCAAAAGAGCTGTTACCTGCTTCACAGCCAAAGCTCCTACAAGCCTATGCCAGCCCAAGCGTGGAGATGTTTACCTTGCTGCAAGCCATCTCCAAGTATTTTGCGCAGCAGTATTTTGTTTGGGAGATTAGAGGGTTGGTAGGAAGAAAAGTTTTCTTAGGAGATAAGAGATTTTTAACAGGCTTTTGTAACATCCTAGACTTTAATTATTAGTAGGAAAAATAGTCTGTGAAACTCCAAGAAGCAAAGACTACTGTATGTGCTAGTAAAACCACGATTTCTGGTAAGAATTAGCTCCAAAGTGATGGAAATTCTGATTTTGACATTCAAGTTTGGTAGTAATGAAACAAGTCTCTGGATTTTTGCTGCTTGGCTGCAGCACAAAAGCGTTTTCCATCCAATCAGTGTACAGGACACGCTTTCGTGGGTTTCTAATCTTGTTCTTTTTGTGCCTCGTTCTGACTTTCTAAACAACGCACATTGTATTAGCAGAGCCATGCATATTGATGTTTCCTAGTATTACAGAGAAAAGGGATTACTGATCTCCTTGCTCCCATTATATGTTAGCATTATCTCCCTTCAATGGATTACTTGGAGTTTATAGGCGTGCCCCAGAGCGATTTGTAATCACCATCTTTAGCTCTTCTGTCCTTGCAAAGAAAATACTAAATAGTTCACTTGCATGTCTTTGCCGTGCACTTTAATGACACTGCAAATAATGAGTAGGCGCCAGATTCTGCTCTGCCTTGTTACGTAAAAAATCCTGGAATGACCAGAAATCATAGTATTATTTTGTGTGTGGAGCAAAACAGAACACAGCCTGAAACAACTGGAAAATCCCTGAAAACATATCAGGAGAGCTTTTGCTCTCTTAACCAGTAATTTCAAGACAGCAGGTTCCCCACTCACCTCCTTCCTATGGCTCTGAAAGTTGTGGCAGGATTACATATTAAGTCCTTCATCTCCTCTGTATGCTTTGGTGAAGGAGACAGGTACTGATGTGTGGGAAGACATTACAGCTATAAGAGCAAAATTCAATTGTGGAATCCTGTGGAAACCTCTGAAATCCTGTAAGGAGAGGCTTTGCTAGTGGGTAGGGCTTTAGTTGGCTTCACACAGGGAAGATGGTATTTGCTTTTGTTACTGGGCTTTCGTACACTTTGTTTTTCCCTAAGAGCAAAAGTCTTTAAGAAAAATTTGCAAGGCTACCTTTCTTTTTAACTTTTTTTGCTGGGGATGGTTATTACTCATCCCTTACTTCAGTGGGTTTGTGAAGTAAGCACTTCACAAGTAAGTAAGTCCTTTGCAGCCCCTGATTGCAGATCCTGTTAGATAATCATTAGCAGTTCTGAGGTACATTCTTCTATCCCAATCTAGATCTCTTATTTGCTTGATCCTTCACCACATGCCTTTTCTTGCAGGGAAGAGAGCCTCCAAAGTCTGGGATTCATGCTGCAAAGCATCAGCTTGGAGACTGAAAGAGATTCTTTAATAAACTGCCATGGTCATGCTACACAGCAGAAATCAGGATGCACTGCTGAAAGGTTTGCTTTAATGTCTAGACTATAGATGTTTGCACTGGATAACACTTGTTCAGATATCGATTGTGGGGAAAAAGTCTCTCCTTTCCAAGTCAGCTTTTATGTAGGAAGCAGACAACATGAGAGCATCCTGGATATTTGAAAATATAAAGTCCTGATAAGATAATACACCTCCACTTCTATTAATACTGCTCTTGAAAGCTAGGAAACAGAAAATGGCAATGAGTGTAACAAATACTTCAGTTAATGTAAGGGGAGAACCAAGAAACAGTAGCATTATCCACTTTATTCTAGAGAATTTACTGTGAGAGATGAACAGAGTGTGTGACAGATTTAAAAAAAAAATGTCATTCAATGCACCCTAATGCCTCTACAAGAGAAATGCATGCTTTGTGCATTTTATGCATTTTATACATTTTATGCATTAAGTTTTATGACTGAATTTCAGTATGCAGGTATGAACAACATTGCCAGTGGAAAGTCCCGCTTGGTGATTACCAGATTATGATGTTGTTTGAACTTTCTTGCTTCAGAAAATGCAGTGTAGCCTTTGACACTGAAGTTTAGCCATGATCCTTCAATCTCATGCATATGTCACTATTGTGCTGTATTAATTTCACAGAATTTAAGAAAGATTTTGAAATAAACAATGTTTATTTTCATCTTTCTCTCTCTGCAATGTATTTTTGAAGCCTTGTTAAACATTCAGTTACATATATATATATATGTATCATCATCATCATGGCTAGGCTTTACGAACAAAGATTTGGGATATATGTATGTATATATATATAATATATATATACATGAGTGGCATTATTTGCTCCTTATTTCCTTACTTTGGAGAGACTTAAATGTATGATAGTAATAACAACATTTAAAAAGCAGTTTCGGCAGTTTTTCTGGATGCATGAGATTTCTGTACCATTTAATTTGCTACCAGCAAAAGAGTGAAGAATTGATGTCAGAAATAGTTATGAAGAATACCTAAAATATAAATTTAGCTTTTTTTTTTTTTTTTTTTGCCTAAACAGAACCAGGCAGTAAAGAGAGTGACTTCTCTGGCTGTCCTGCTAGATAGTTTGTGAGCTTCAGTAGTTATCAATACCCACTGGATTATACACAGAAATATTTTTTAAAAAAGTCTGTTTCTGTGAAGAATCTTCATGAACTCTTATGTGCATTTGTTGAAAGAGGCAATGACATGAAATAATGTAGTCTTCCCAAGATTTTATTTTATGTATAAATCACAGCATTTACATCATCCATGAGACTATGGACATAAGGTTGTGATGCACGAACGGTCAAGATGGTGGTGATACTGGTGGGGAAGTAAGAATGAAATTGTTTGAACAAAACTCTAAAGCAAACATGCATTTTTCCATTTCCATCTAAGCATCAGGCCTCATTATCTGCCTGCAACATTTGTGGAATGCACTTTGCGTATTTTGATGAAGCAGCTTCTTATACAGCCAGCCAGCTACCAAGGAGGAAGGTTTGTGATTTGCATCAAGTTACTGAAATCGGTTTACCAGATTGCCTCTCCCGAGATGTAATGATTTTCTTTCAGCAGAAAGTGGCGCTGTTGATCAGCAACAAAGTAGTGCCGCGTCCTTCCAGCAAAGGGATGATCAATCCGCCGCCGCTGCAGCCATTCTTTGCCGGACTTCGAAGAAGCAGCCATCTGGAACTTATTCCAGTATTTGAATTCAGCTACTTTACTGCTTAACAGTGACCTACTGAACAGTTTAACCGTGTTATTCTCCCCCTTTTTATGTAAATCAGAGAAAACAGACGGAGAAAATAAGAGGTGTAATGCAATACAGAAAGTTTTGCTAGCAGCATTAAAGCATAGCATGATCTGTTAAATAAACCCCAAAACCCCCAAAAAACCTGAACAAAACCCATCAAAATATCATTTGGGGAAGTCAGAAAAAGGGTGTTACAGATTAAGTAAGAAAAAGATTCGGATATTTATTATCCAGGTGTTCCTAGACTTTTAAATATTTCCATTCAATGTGGACATTGTATGGGAAAAATCTTTCTTCTGCAGGAGAATTCTGAGTTCTGCTAAAAATATTTAGTGCCTCTAGTACTTGTGAGACATTGCAGACAACAGGCCTGTGCTCAAAAAAAAAAAAAAAAAGAACAGAACAAGAACCTGCATTATGATTTTCCTCTCTCATGCTCTCCTTATTATGTAGAAAAATAACACTTGTGATCAGAACTAGAAGACTGTTGGCATTTCTAGTGATAGCCTTAGTCAGGATTCCCACTGCACTGGTATTTCTTTTTCTCATGTTCTCTAGAGCTAACTTGAATAGAAATCACAAAATCACAGAACATGCCGAGTTCACATTTAGTGAACTGCTCTGAGATTATTATATCCACCAGGGATTACAGTCTTGTTTTTCCATGTGACTAAATGAACTCAAGGAGTGTTGCATTTTGTCCACAGGGTATTAGGACCTTATTAAAGGGCTAAACTGTAATTTGGATTCTTGGATGACAGGTTACCCACATGATGAGTCCAGTTGTGTAGTAACTGCTTACTTCCACCTCCTGTATGCAGAGTCTGTAGGGGCAGCTCTGCAGTCTTTCTCCTCTTCTGCACCAGTCTCTCATTCATCTTGCATCCCATTTTTGCTTTCCCAGAAGCATTACTGAGCTGGCTTGAGGACTGCAATCACAAACAGTCATGTCCTTTCTTGCCATCATTTTTTCTTCCTTCCACTACAAAGGTGAAAGAGGCAAAGTGTTATTGTTCTCATTTCCAGTGGGAGCTAAACCTTCAGTGTGGGAATATAAGAACGGCTCAACTAGATCAGAGCCAAGGGTCACCTTGCAAAGGATCACATGTCCACCTGGCAGGGGGATAGCAAAAAAAGTGTAAGAAAGAACCTAAGTGTAGGGCAATCTTTCTCCTGACAGGGTAATCCCATTTTGAGGCAGTCAGCAGTTTATGTCATGTCTAAGCAAACAATTGTCTGCTTTATAGTTTCTGCCCCTCTTGAATACAATTCCTCTTCAAATTCTTTACTATCTTTAACTTTCAAAGCATGTTACAGTAATTGATTGTATTCCACCATTTCGTGGGATGACACCTTATTCTTCTTACACTTAATTCCTGGTGAAAGGACTCTTGGGGCAGGGTTGAAAGGGATGCTTCTCTAGTTGTTTTATGAGGCATAAAGAATAATCATTTATTACCTATCTCTTCCACACATTGCTTTTCACAACTCTGTAGCCTTTTTCCATATTGGCCTCACAGTTTGGTTATCTCCAAGAGTCCTGCTCTATTTTGGCTCTGTGAACTATTCAGGATTTTAAATGTACAGAGAAGTCACCAGCACGTACCAAAGGAGAAAAATCAAACAATAGCTTAGAATACCAAATATCAAAATTAATACCTGAAAAAAGTAACACCCTCAAAACTGTGTGTATGCATTGATTACATGTCTTAAAGTCTCTTTGGCACCAAAGTGCACTAATTTAGAGAAGACAAAACTGAAATGCAGGCAAGTCAGGCTGCTTACCCAAGGTCACAGTGTTAGACGCGAGACAGTTCACAAGTTCTGGACCAACAACACTACCTGCCTATGCTCCTTACCCTTCTGGAGGTATTTACTTCCTCTTCTGCATGTCTTCATTACAGAATATTAGCACTTGGGTTTTACATTTTGGATGGTAATAGCAGAAAAGTCCTGACTCCAATTCATAGTACTAGATTCCTGTGAAGAAAATCCTGTTCAAGGTGACAAGGTTTACTCTTTCAGGTGATAAAAGTTTAACAGCTTAGTTGCTGTGAGATCCCCAGCTGCTTAGCTGGACATCCACTGGAGACATTAGAGATGAGAAAAGGTGACATTTCAAGATGCTGCTTGTATGCGAGAGCCTTCAGTGCAAATTACAGAATGTGAGACTGCTCCATCAGAAATCCTTGGAGACCATTGTTATTTTTCAAAGTGCTTTCAAGTGCTTTCACCAAATAGGCTTACCTGACATTTCTCTATGCAACTACTCCTTCTGTCTCTTTGTTCCTTTCCTGTTCTTCCTGTGACCTGTATTTTTACTTCCCAAATTGATTTCACTTTTCATCTTAAGGAAGAATACAAACTGTATAACTGTTTCTTTTCTTGGGCTTCTTCTTGCTAGAGGACTTGTTCAGTTCCATAGCACAAGAATAAGTTTACCATGAGATTTCCTACTTCTGCTGTTTCACTTAGTGTCATGACACTAAACATCATTAGAATATACACTGTGCTTTTAACTATTTTCGGCTTGTACCCACATAAGTCATGACCACATCTATGCATACATAAACAGAACACACACATGTGCACAGAAAACGTATGCAACCATACCAGTTGTTTCAGGATAAGATCTTCTTTCTGTATTGAGCTTTGACTTGGTGGTTAGATTAGATTACATGGTTTTAATAATCTAAATTACAATCTGAGGATTTTCAAAATATTGAAAAAAAAAGTTGCAAAAAATATCAGTAATATAACTGCCTAGTGATATGTGGAAAGTTTTGGTGTTCTGAAGTCTGCATTCACTCCTGGTTACACATAATTGGTAGGGTCTGCCCTACAAATCTCCCATTCCTTTGAAAGTGACTGAGACATCCCCATATTGTGGAGTGGACTAGACAGCCTTGAGGGTAAAGCATTTTCCTTGTCTGACTTAGTCATGCTGGTTTTATCCTGCAGCTAGTGCAGTCCTGGTAAACTGAAGTGCAGAATGCTGCAAGTTTGGTGGGGCTATTGTCATTTTTTACACCATTGCTATTACAAGTGATTTGCTGTGAGAAGAGTGACAAAAGGCTTGCACTAAATACTGATACTTTCTGCCTTTGAACATTATACAATTTTCATTGCTCCCCAAACAATAAGTGTGCTTAGAATAATAACAAGGACAAAAATAGAAACAGTAACGCTTTGTAACAGCTCATTCAGCTTGAAAATGGCACTTTCAATATAGATTAACTTGGGTTATGGAAGCAGTTCACACAGAAATTCCCATCACATAGGATATTTTTATTCATAGCTAGTATTCTTGTCTCAAGGCTTCTACATGAAGGATTTCTTCTGCAACTCAGTTCTCTTCTCATTTTTGGGATAGTATGTGCAAGACATTATTTTAGCATTATCAAGTTTTGGCAAATTGGTAGAGAATAGTCATGTTTTTGGGATAGATGTCAGGAAAAACAATTCTTACAATTTGTAACAGGAAAATTGTCTCTGTGTGTTATGTGAGAGGAACAGAGAGAGAGAGAGAGAGAAAGAGATGTGTAACTACAAGAACTGGGAGAAACTGATACAATACATAACAGTCACTAGTGATTTACTATTACAGGTGGACTTTACAAATGGTCTTTTTTAAACAGATACTCCAGAAACTCCAGTATTTTATTGACAATTTACTGTGCTACAATATTATTGGTGGGTATTTTGCATAGCTCAGTGAAATATGAAAGCATCTTTGGGCTTGGTCTGAGACTGTCCTGAAGGAAAAATTTATCTACCTTTTAGGTAAAAAAAATAACGAAGTTGGATAGCACCTGTGATGCAGGGATGAAACAGGAGTATGTGCCTCAACAAATCCATTTGACCTACTGAAACCAAACTGTCTGTTGGCTTTTATAAAGGATGTCAATTCATGAGGTATTTGAAAAGAAAATTAAATACTTGGTAGGTTCGATGCCGTGTTTTTAGACTTCAGTTTATCAACTGATAGTTTCTTTTGGGAAGCGGAAAGAACATTGCTGTTTTTATTTTTCTTTCCTGCCCTTTGGCAGTGTAAAAAGACCTACTCCTTGTTATGTATGAATTCACACTGATATCAGAAAAAGTTGTGCATGAGTGAATAAGAACATCACAAATGGTACCTGAACTGAAGAGTTCTATACATATCTTAACTTCAATAACTTCAATAATCTTTCATCTTTCAGCAGCACTTATTTCTTCTCCCTGAAATTGCAGTGATGCGGCATGATATTTCAAATCTGTGAACATCTGGTAAATTCCTGGAACAATTTTCATAGGATGTCTTCCAAAAGTGCAGGTCTTCCATGTATCAGAAAAACTGATATGTATGATTTGATAATTTGACCTGTTATTACTTTTAACATTCCTCCAGAATATTATTGGGGACACCCAGTAGTTACTGAATTTATTTGCAGAATTTAAAAATGATTTCTTACAAAAGCTTTACTTTTATCTATTGACTGTACCCCTTTTTTAAGCACACTTTCATGGTAAGTTACTTTAGTACTTGCTGCTTATGACATAAATAGGAAATGATTCTAGACTCTAAATATTAATCTCCTTATTGCCACTCTTTGAACAGAAAAAGAATGCACAGTGCCAGAGATTCAGCCCAGATGCAGTATTTTCCCATGATAAATATCTTTTCCTTTTCTTCAGCCCTGCAAAGTACTTTTGTCCTTTATTTTCCACTAATGCTTATGATAAAAAATTAAATTACTGTTCATCCTTTCAATAAGTTTCCCTCAGAGAATCTCTGCTAAAGAACAAACATTTAAAAGGAATGCAGAAACCTTAGTTTTATACACAGCCCTACTATATTATTCATTGCAATGCATTTTTAATGTCACAGAAAGAAAAGTAAAATATATTTTAATTTCTGGGACTAGGCAGCCAAGTGATCCAGGGAATCTCAAATTCACAAAGGCTGAAGACAAATGCATATAGTGCAAAATAAACCCCACACCAAGCCCCAACCCTCCTACCCTCCAGTAACCCGAAGGTTTTCATGAGAGATTTGTGAAAACTCTTACTGGTGGAAAATCTCCTGAGACTGTCGCCATGGTGCACAGACGCTGGGAACCTCTGACCTAGAAGCATTCGATGTGCTTCAGACACTCTTTTTTCAGTGAAGAAATAGGTCAGCAAGATTGAGATAATAAAACAAAAAAGGCTGAAAACAAAGCTGTACCTATTAACATAGCTGTTGGGATTACGATGGAGGTTTCTCCTGCCTCTTCTCCTTCTTTTTACTTCTTATAAAGAAACCAACCTTTTTTCTTTTTTTGTTCATAAACAAACACATTTTGACTAAATAATTGCAATGGTTTATTTGAGCTTCCTTTTTCGTGTTTGAAACCTGGGTACTATTTTACAAGAACAAAGAGTGACTAATATTCTTTACTTTGTTTATGAATTGTCAGGGCTAATGGTTTTCTTTGTGTTGTATTCTCTTGGAATTCAGCCATTTATCTTCAGTCGACAAGAGTTACAGCATCTAGTGAAGAATCGATTTACAAACCTCTCTGAACATAAGACTGCAGATTAAACTTTATGGACACTGTGTTCTTCAAACATGAACACACCTTTTATTCTATACAATAGTGGAATTGCATCATTGTTTGATATAATACATGAAAAGCAGAGCTGGATTTTCAGCTTTTGTTCTGCAATTCACAACAAAGAATCTAATCAACTGTAATTTTCAAGCATGCATTTTAAAGTTTGGAAATGTGTACGGTTAATGGATATTCCCATAGACTAAAAAACTTAATTTGCATTGTAGTCTGCCAAACATCTGACAGCAGCCCACCCACTACATGAGACAAAATTGATCAGAAATTCAAAAACAATAGACACAGTTTACTTTGAAATAGTGACTGTGAGGGCTAATCATTTAAAAACATAATTATTTTAATGGTGAAATCATCTTTTTACAAAAGCAATTCTCACAAATTTGTAACTTGTTATTATTTCAATAGTCCCTTATGGATTATTAGGAGAAGGATATGTCAGTGCAGGTAGTTGATGATTCTTGAAAGCAGACATTACTTTTTTTAAAACAGATGTTGTTATTCAGTTTCTTGACAAAAATACTAAACCCAGTTTAAATCTGGGTAACATCCCCCCTCAGCAATTTCTTTCTCTCATACTGTCCAAGGCAAAGTTCAGGGTTCCCTTGAGATGCACAGTTTGATTACAGGCTGCAGGTGGATTTCTCCTAAAGACATCAGGAGCTTTTATGGAATTTGCCACTTACCAACACTAAAAGGAAAAGAGAGCACTTTATTATTAATAAAGGCATTGGCTGTTAAACGTAGGAGAGTAGAAAATGCCACTGTTCATGAAAGCCCTGTGGGAAAGAAGGTTAAGTGAAAAAAACAACTCTGAGATTACAAAATTGGTTGTAGTTGAAATCAAATTCAATTTTAATAAAAGGAAAGTTCTATGAGGAAGATATTCAAGGTGCCATTTAGACATTTTTGCAGTCCATTAATTCATGTTGATGAAGAAATCTCATTACAGACTGGACAGGGTATATTCAAGAAACCAAAACTAAGTTCAGGAAAGAAAATTATTGGAAGATATAAAGACAGAAATAGTCAGATAAGTTTTATAAAAATTGAGATACAAAAAGAAATCATAGTTCTAGGGAAAGCTGAAAGTATGATGACATTGTAAGGAATGAAGACATTTCTAAAATGAGACTGATAAAAGTTTTGGAAACAAAACAGCACTTAAAGAGATCAGTAATCTAGACCTTTAAATTAGACTTGAAGAGGATGGGAACAAGGCCAGGCTCAACAGAGATGAGCTGTGGGAAAGGGAGAACTATAGTGACCATCCTATTAGCAAAAGGAGGGTTAAGAGGGAACACATCAAGCAAGCACAAGCAGCCAAAGATGTAACCAGAAGATAGGAATATGAGGCATCCTTTGTACCCCTGCTGGGATATTGACACAATCAAATACTTCTGTAAATTGCCTGTACTTTCAGAGGGGTCCAAGAGAGTTTGTTGATATTTTAAGATCACAGAGATAGAGATGATTAAGGGACCGGAGCATCTCTCTTATAAGGAAAGGCTAAGAGATTTGAGCCTGTTCAACCTTGAGAAGAGACAACTGATAGGGAATCTCATCAATGTCTATTAGTATTTGAAGGTAGGGTGTCAAGAGGATGGACCAGGCTCTTCTCTGTAGTGCTGAGCAGTAGGGCAAGAGGCAATAGGCAGAAAGGTGACCAGGCACTGGAACAGCTTGCCCAAAAAGATTGTGGAGTCTCCCTCACTGGAGGTATTCAACAACCATCTGAACACAATCCTGTGCCATGTACTCTAGGATGACCCTGCTTGAGCAGGGAGGTTGGACCAGATGACCCACTGTGGTCCCTTCCAACCTGAGCCATTATGTGATCCTGTGAATATAAAAATAGAACGAATGTACAAAATGGTTAAGCTGAGACTAATCACGGTGGCTAAAGAAAAATATGATGCTAAAGAAAATGTTGGGAGTATTTTGACTTTCCAGTCAATTTTGATGGAATTATGTATAAGGGGAAGAAGAAAAATAGAAGAACTGACTACCATCAATAATTGAACAGACTTGGTAAAAAGATTCTGCTGAAATATGACTCAGGAAAATCATGGCAATAATTTGCAGAGAGAAGCCATTTTAATGAGTAAAAGGGGAAGACATTTAGGGCAACCTCAAACCACACCTAAGCTGCACTGCCCGGGAATGCATGCTCTGCTGGCTATTGAAGAAAATGAGAAGGCCAATAATGATGTTTGTCCTTTTCATGGACTTTTGTTTCAGCTTGATTGGAAACATCGTGGAAAGCTGCAAAGTCACATGGCATTCAGAACTTATAACTGCAATTATGAAAGCTGTGTTTGAAGACTCTTGCAGCATTGTAAAAAAAATAATGAAAAATTAAACAACTCCAATGCTTGTTATAATATAAGGAAGCATAGAATCACTACAGCTTTTCATCATATTTTTAAACTAGACAGTAAGAATGATAAATGAGGTAGAGGGCATGACTTGAGATGATCTAAAGTTAAGGTCCTTAACTAACACAGATGACATCACACAGCTGAAAAAAAATGCTTGAATTATTGATGAATCAAATTAATAATTAACCTTGGAAGATTGGTTTGGTCAACTCTGACTCATAAAAAATGCCAAGGAGATGAAGTGGCTGCAATATGAAAAGAAGAAATAGGAAGGGCAAGTGAAATGTGGCATCTGTGAAGTCAAACAATACGCAAGACTCCTGTGTGCACAGAGGAAACTTGACTACTCCTGAGGTTTCCTTCAGAATAAAAATAAAAGATGTACTTCACAGCAACTGATAAAACTATAAACTGATAAAAACTTTACTTCTCAAAGGGCAAACATACCAAATCTGTGCACCAGCAGGCATCATTACACTATAGGCCAGGAGCAGTTACTTTACATGACAGAAACAACAATTTGAAAGATGCTGCATTTTCACAGAATCATAGAGTGGTCTGGGTTGGAAGAGACCTTAAAGATCACTTCATTCCAATGCCCCTATCATGAACAGAAACACCTTCCTCTAAACCAGTTACTTAGAGCACCATCCAGCCTGACCTTGAACGCTTTTTAAGTGAAAAGTTTAAAAGATTAGTATTAAGTGAATCTTAATGTGAACATTAAGTGAAAATATTTTATATGAAGAAGGTAAAAGGAGAATTCTATATGAAGCCAAGGAAAATAATTGGATATATTTAAAAGACGATGGCAGTAACCCTGTAGAAGTCATAACTATACACCAAAAAAAGCTACAATAAATCATGGAAATGCACCCAAGTGCCTACTGCTCAATTGTTTGTTAGCTGATATTGATTCAGGGATTAAGAAGGGAATGTGCCTGTGCAGGAATGACCTGCATAGCCTCTCTTATTTGAAAATATATTCTATGATGAAAATATAAGAAATGGATAACCAGTGGATAGCCTCATTCTCTGAAAAAATTATTTAACTTCTCTTGCCACGGATGAGTGGAATAGTATCCTTTGGGATAGTTTTTCTTCTTCAGACATACCGTACTAGACACACAGAACCTCTCCTGGTGGATCTCGCTCATATAAGGGAGTTTGAATGACACTTGTTGTGTACCAGATTATGCACCACTTGAAGGATTCTTTACCCTAGTTGTGATGTTTGCCGGTTTCACAATACAAAGAAATGCCACTTCACTCCTTGGGAGTGGGCTTGGAAGCTGATCAATCTGCTGTAGATATGAAATAAAAAGAAAATGCCTTCTCATTTTCACCAACCAACTTCTGTTAATGTGGCATTGTCTGTCTAGATAAAATTTAGGCCTTTTTAGCCTTGTATTTTTTGTTGTGTTCTCTTTTCTGGAAAAGACTCAAATATAGAAGTAGGGAAAAAAAAACCAAAGACCTTGTACTAATTTCTTTCCAGAACACGTGTATTCTATGGATGTTGCAGAGGGGACCCATGTAGCTGGGCCTCAAGGGCATGGTGAACTTTGGGGCAAGGTATCTCACATGCAGCAATGCTCCTCTTCCCATTCTTTATATTAGTGTATGTCACAGCAGGTAATTTAATAGACATCCTGAAACAGTGTTAGTCCCTCTGGTATATCAGCATCTGTTAAATGCTTTTCTTCTCAACTTTCTAAGTTTCAGTATTTACCCTCTGAAATGAATGGCTTAATTTCTCTCCCTTCTCATACAGAATAGTCTTTGGTCCTTCTACTATTTTGCTCTTTTGAGAAAACTGGTACCTGAGCATTTATCTGATAATTTCTTTGCTATTTTTGGTCCTACTTACCATGTAACTGAGTCTTTTCTGATTAGTGTGAGCATAAGAACTACCCAAGACATTTCAAATCAAACCTATGAGAAAAGTTTTAAATAGTCAGAAGCTGACAAAGTCCTTTTTCAAGCATTGCTTAATGCTTTTCTTTTTCCTTAATTTGCCCCATCACTGTTCAGAAAGGATCCACAGAATCCGGTTGCCCTGTGTGAAGGGATATATATTATCAGTTTAAGTATTGCTTCAGCTGCCTAGAGTTCAATAATGTAAACCTTGCTGCATAACAACTAGGGGAGAAATATTAAATTCAGAACACATACTTGTCTTGTGCTTTAACCCCAGTCGGCAGCTCAGCCCCACGCAGCCGCTCACTCACTCCCCCAGCAGGGGGATCGGGGAGAGAAATGGAAGAGTAAAGCAGAAAACTCGTGGGTTGAGATGAAGACAGTTTGATAGGTAAAGCAAAAGCTGTGCATGCAAGAAAAGCATAACAAGGAATTAATTCACTGCTTCCCAATGTCAGGCAGGTGTTTAGCCATCCCCACAAAACCCAGACTCCTTCATGCACAATGTTGACTTGGGAAGATGTGCTGATTTTGGCTGGGGTAGAGTTAATTTTCTTCAGTGGCTAGTATGGGGCTTTGTTTTGGATTTGTGCTGAACAGAGGGATGATAGTATGGAGATCTTTTTATTATTGTTGAGCAGTGCTTACACAGAGACTGGGCCTTTTCTGCTTCTCATACTGCTCTGCTGGCAAGGAAGTTGGGGATGCATGGGAGATCGGGAGGAGACACAGCCAGGAGAGATGACCTAAATTGACCAAGGGATATTCCAGACCATATCACATCATACTTAGTATATACAGTGGGAGGAGAAGAAGGAGGAAGAGTGGTATGTTTTGAGTGATGCAGTTTGTCTTCTTAAGTAACTGTCACATGTGATGGGGCCTTGCTCTTTTGGAGATGGCTGAACATCTGCCTGCCCATGGGAAGCTGTGAATTAATTCTTTGTTCTTTTTTCCTTGTGCGTGTGGGTTTTCCTTTTCCTATTAACTGTATTTATCTCAACCATGAGTTTTCTGGCTCTTACCCTTCCGATTATCTCCCTGATCTCCATGGTAGGAGAGTGAACAAGCAGCTGCGTGGGGCATGGTGGCTGGCTGTGGTTAAACCATGGTAGATTACAAATGTCACCACTCCCAGCATCCCCCCCTTTCTACTTCTTGCCCCAGCACTATATGCTAAGTATGACACTAAGTATGTAATATCCCTCTGCTCAGTTGAAGTCAGTTGTCCTGGCTGTGTCCCCTCCCATCTCCTTGTGCACCCCTTACCCCAGTCAAAAACAGCACAACCTGCCACTGCAAATTTAGAAATGCAAATTAAAAAAGGAAGCACATTCTTTCTGTCAAAGACTGTGCATGGGGGTGTGCCATTTTGTACTGCCAGCATCTAACGATATTTCAGTCTTCTCACTTGCTTATCAGAAAGAAACACATTTGCAGGACTGGAAATGAACACCTTTACCCCTTTCAAAATCACATATTATTTAAAATTACAAAATAGTACTTTGAAACTTGCTACATAAATTCTGAAAAATGTGTAATACTTGCCCTACATCATAACCAAATTAAACTCCAATCCACTATGCATGGGGAACTTTGCCAGCCAGCTACATAGAGACGATAGATGTCTTGATACACTTGTGTAGATCTCTAAGACATCAGTGAGGAACAAGTGCAAAGATCAAGGGCAGTCAAGTCTTTTACAACCCATTCATTTTATTTCAAATCTGCACACATGTAATTCTGGCTGACATACTCTCTTAACTACAATATTGCAGAAAAACCCTTTAAGACCCTATTATTCGAAGTGTAAGCTTGTTTTAAACATGCTGTTTTCTTTATGTAAAAACTTAAATTGGTCAAGCTGTCACAGGAATTTTAATTTTTTTTTAATTCCTTTTGTTGTAGATTATCTACAAATAAACAGGTGTGATTTTACAGATCATTTATTCAGAATCATTTAAGTGTGATGCATGGCTTCACAACATGTCTGCTCTGATTCCCCAACATTTTTTCTGTTTGATTGTGCAAATTCCATTTTTCTAGCTCTGCCCCATGAATCATTTCCAAACAGAAATTTCTAAACAGAAATAACAAAAGTCAAGGTACAAGACAATAGAGAGAGTATTTTGGATGCAAAATTTTTGGCACATATTTTACATGTGACTTTCATCTCCTGTCACTATGGATTTTTTCTGAGAGGAAAAATGGTCTGCCAAATATGGAGCTCAAGAGCAAGAGAAGTCTGAGCTTTAATTCAATGTTCCTAAATTCTTTTTGTTGATGACAAGTATTCATTGCAAACTTTTCCTATTCTTCTGTCACAGCACAAATTTAGAAAGCCTAGAAACTTTCTAAAGAGAAGCATTTTTTAGTTTTCCAAAACTGTTTCCAACAGCAGTCTGGTACCTTTTGCTTTAGATAGGCAATGAATAAACTACATATTTTACACTCTTAGCAGCAAGTTTTTCTCAAATATTCTGTTCATAGAATTCTTAATTGCAAACTCTTTATATAACAGCTACTGGCACATCTGCAAATACATTTATAAATGTTTTAAAGCTTGCTCTTCGTTACTAACTCAAAAGGTTAAATAACCCTTCATGCAAAGTAGTCTCATAAAATAATGAAGAAAGCATGATTTTACTTGCTTTTTTCCAGAGATTTCTGGTATTAAAAAGAAGTGCAACAGGAAATAAATAAATAAAGAAAGAAAGAAAGAAAAAAAGAACAACCATACCCTAAACCACAGGAACATAACTTTGAGATTTCTAACAAGAACAATATGCTCTCTGCCTTTCATACTCCACTTCTTGACCTGAAGAGGTTACTTGACCTTCAGTCTTTTGGGATGCTGAATGTCAGTAAAAATGTGCTCTGGAAGCTAAAGAAAGGGAAAGTCTCTTAGTAGTTCATGGTAGTTGAATGGACAAGATGTCACAAGGCTAATTGAACTTCTATCCCAGCTCTATTAGTCACTTACCTCTATGACCTAAGATGCTTCTCTGTCTTCCACTCCAAGTTTTGGACTGAAATGTCTGATCAGGCTAAAATAGTTTTGGAGACATATTTGTTGAGAACTTGACATGATGAAAGGTTGAGCACGTTTTGATCTGGCTTCTTGCCAAACTTCCAAGGCTCAGCAAAAGCTTTTTATGTCCCTCCCCCTTTAGGAAAGGGGAAAAAAGTCTGTAGAAACTGAGAGAAATTGAAACCAACTGAATTATACCAAAATATATATGTATTTTTACATATATTACAGTTATATACAGTAAGAATATTATGTACAACTCCCAAGAAGGGGAAGAGGGGAAGGGAAAATGGGAAAAGGGGACAAAAAGGGACAAAAAAGGAGAAAACAAAACAAATATGCACAATCAAAAAGCTCAGAGACTAGCAGAATAAAGAATTAGCAAAAGAATATCTTACTACTCTCCTTGGGACAGCAGAAGTCACGCTGAATGACCGCCGGCACCCTCTGCCTCCCAAGGTCTACAAGGCCTCACTAGGCCTCACTACTCCACACAGCAGAACCAACAGCAGGGAACCTGCACCTTCAGAGCCACCAGAAGGGAAGAGAGCAAAGGCCTCTCCTCCCTTCTTCTTTATACCCCCGGCTTACGTAAAAATCGTAGGGAATACTTGGGTATATGGCCACTTCCTTGGTTACAAACCGGTCACCAAGGAAGGCCTAGACTAAAACTACCACAAGAGTTGATCCGTTTCGGGTGCTTATGGACTGCTGCACAAGAATAAAATCATAAAGGGCTTTTAGAAGGCAATTAAAATTTTTGTTCTTTGCAAGGAAATTTGATTACAGCATATCCATTTCATTTTTCTCCAGACCCCTGTTATGGTTTTGCAGTTATTGACCCCCCTTGTTGTGCCAGTGCCAGATTTTCTGGGGAGGAGGTAGGGGAAAGCCATTTCTTAACATGGATCATTTCACTAATCTACTGCACAGAATCAAAAATATTTCTTTGGATGATTCAGAGGGATTGGAAGACAGATGATGCTGAAATTTGAGGTTATGTTGTTTCTCAGGACTCTGTGACAAAATACATGAAACTTAAGGAAAACTTTATGGATTTATGTCTCTATATATGTTGTTGGTTCAACCCAGCAAGCAGCTAAACACCACAGAGCTGCTTTTACACTTCTCCCCGACCCCATTCCCAGTGGGGGAAAGAAGAAATGGAAAATAAAAGCAAGAAAACTTGCAGGATCAAGATAACAACAACATAATCTATTATTATTTTTATCATTGTTATTATTAAAATAAAAAAATAAAAAAATAATTAGTGGAAGAAGAGAGAAGAAAACAAACCAAATGATGCAAAGTCAACCATTCACCACCCCCCATGAGCACACTGATGCCCAGCCAGTTCCTGAGCAAAACATGGTTTACCCTTCTGAACCTTCCTGTTTCCCCTTCCATTGCTGAGCATGGTGTTATATGGTATGCAATATCTCTTTGATTAGTTTGGGTGATCTGCCCAGTTGTCTCCCCTCCCAACCTATTGCACAGCATTCTAGTCTATTCACCTGGGGAAACAGAGTGAGAAGCAGAGGAATGCTTGACACCGTGCAAGCACTGATCAGCAGAAGCCGGAACAGTAATGTGTCATCTAAATTGTTCTGGTCAAAAATCTAAAACTCAGCCTCATATGAGCTGCCATGAAGAAAATTAACTCTGTCCAGGTCCAGTACAATATATATATATATTACAGAAATAGTAATTTTTTTCCGCTAGCAAGATCAAAGTCAGAGTTTTTGCATATCTTTTTCTATAATAGCTGATAAGCAATTAAAAGTAATCTAGAGGCTGCAGTTCCTTGCTCTTCTCAATGTGATTGCAGAAGAAACATAGAATCACAAACTAAAGCCTTTGCATGAAAAAGTTTGCCCTTTCTAACTTTTAAGGGCAAGAAGGGTATCACAAGCTATTGTATGAAGTGATTACTCATATGGTTCCACACTTAGAAGTTACAGAATACCTTAGTTCTTAAAAATATATCATATATTTTTGCTTCAGTGTACTGAACTATCTGCTTATAAAACTGAATGACAGTCTGTGCCCAGGTACTACATTTGAAAAATCAAATTCTTTTTGGCCAAAAAAATTTGCAAATATGATACCTGATGGAGGTTTTTTTGTTTGTTTCAAATGATATCTGTCCAAACCCCTTGAAAGCACATTAAGGATCAAAGTGTTTTGTTTCAGTAGTATAGACCTGATAAACAGTTGTATATTGAAAGTCTTCTTGGAGGCCAGTTAAAAATCAAGCTTTCAGGGACTTTTTACCCCATTCTAAGCAGAGTTTCAACTATCCTGGCCCTATTTGCAACATGTAGTGTTTCCTCAACATTCTACTCGCTCCACATCCTGTAATCTGTTTTTGATCTAAAGCCTACAAACTTGACATATTCTGAAAATAACAATATTCCCATCACCTTTCCTTTTTTCCCCCATGGATATATGTCTGAGCTCCCACTGCTCACAGCAACTTGTAAAGCTTTGTTTTTGCTGACAGATGTTATACAGAACTCAGTAAAATGTGGTGTCTACACAGCACAGTGGGAACTTGAATGACCCCATGCAGATAAGCTCATTTGCATTATGAGTTTAAATTAATAACTTGTAGGAAGATGTTTGAGCTGCACAAAATTATTTACAATACCTTTGATAATGCTCCCTGAAAATACGGTCCATGGAATATGCCACTGTTGTTCATACTAAGGAACATGGTAGAAAAAAAAAAGACTTTACATCTGAAAGAAAGCACCTTGGTGCAAACACAGAGTTTAAATACTTAAAAAGCTCAAAGACTGGTTCAACTATGCAAAGCAGATTACTGGCATTATGGTCAAATAAATATAAACCTTGAATCAAGGACCAACCTTTAGAAAAATCAGTTTTCACATATTTGTTTTCTTAGGCAAATAAAGACTGTCCCAGAGGAAACTCACAATGCTTTTAAGTTCTTTATTTCCTTAGGCCGCCTCTACCACATCCTCTGTCTTCCTGCACCATTCTGAAGGTGTGATCAAAGTTTTCCCTTACTATGCACTGAAAGAGAGGGACAGGCGTAATTGTGTTGGGCGGAAAAATTCATTTTTATTTAAAACTTCTGAAGAAACTTCCCTGTGAGCAAGTAAAGGCTTGCTCAGTAACATTATTGATTCCTATCAGAGATTATTGCATCTTCTAATGCACTACCAGGTAGAAATTATACTTATGCACTTGGGGGAATTACAATAACAATAGACTATTCAGATGGCTCTGTACCCAGGACTAATAGCACATAATAGTAATAATGGTATATTATTTTATATATACACTAATAGTGTATAGAAATAGCGAATGCAGTTTTTGCATTGTCTATGGACCATGTTCTTCTGATATTTATAAATGAAGAGAAACAAGTGACAAACTGGTTAAACAAAATATTAAAAATCCAATATTTTTTAATATTTGGCACTCCTGATGCCTGGGGTGATTGTGCAAAGATATTTGTCTCGTACTATTGCTATACAAATTCTACTAATCATAACAATTCACAAAAAAGTTTTACACTGAACAGTTTATGGAAAATATCTAATTTGGCTGCCATACTTTAAATCACTGACTCTGGTTCCTCTTTCAGCCTTTCTATCTTTCAGCTTTTCTGCATAAAATACTTTCATATTTATCAGTCACTAAGACTTCTGAAGTCAGTCAGTTAGTATTACTGTTTATTTTAGTAGAAGGAAAGACCTTTGGTTGCTGTCTGTCTCTACAAATGTTCACAATGCATCCTTGGTTAAAAAAAGATCATGAAAATAAATAGGGTTTAACAAATTTTTCAAATTGTTCACTGAATATTCAGCATACTGTTACTGCAAGTAACATGGATGTTTTATATCACAACCCTCCATGCTAACATTACTCAAAGATAAATGGCCTTGATAAACCCTATCATATTCACACTTTGAGTATAAAGTGTTGAAATAAAAATCTGATAAGGCATAAACTGTTGAAGTAGCATGTTATTTTCAACATTTTATCTGTCATTTGCCATTTATTTCAACACTTTATATAGTACATTAAATACTCATCTGTCAAGTAAGTGTTTGAAAGCCTAAGGACATAGAAATGCCTCTGATCAGCAGCACACACTGGGGCACCACTGGTGGGTCAGAGATCATGAGAGGAAGACTGAAGTAGCTATGAATGTTGCAGGGCTAAAGACCACAGGATCTGTGGAGATCCATGGGCAGCAGAAGTGAGAAACAGCACTGAGCAGGTTCCAAACAGAAAGGTTTTTAGGAACAGCATGGAACTAGCTGAGGATAGCAGGACACAGACATATACCTTTTATATAAGTGTATGAACATGCAGTGGTGAGGTCACAGCAGGTATTTGTGGCAGCCTGGATAGCAAGATGTGTTGCACTGACCCAGTCAATCTTGCCTATTCTGTGGCCAACCCTCTCAGTTCTGTGCAATGGAAAATTCCTTAGACTGTGCCATCCATGCTTCTGAGGCGCATTGCCACATTTTGTGCAATATCACAACCATTTCAGAAAAAAGAAATTGGTTTAAAGGATTTTATGGTCAATTAAGGGCTTGTCTACCTGATAGTTAAATTAATTTGAGATCTGAATTTAAAGTGTATTAGTTAAAGTGCATTGAATCCTCGTGTGAGCGTCTTTTGAAGTGAAGTAAGTGAAATAGTGCCACTATATTTTTGAGGCTGCCTGCAGGACTGTTTAATGTTCTCTAAATACTATACTTCAGAGTCAGACCTTTAACTAAATCATCTTTAACTAATACATCTTGATGCCTTTGATTCAACACTCTTGAAAATAAGCTTTTCAACATTATTTTTGGTGAGCCAGATTAGAGAAAAAGGTAGGTGTAGGCAGGACAGTATTCCCCATTTCTTCATCTTCCAGAGTTGCATGAATACTCATGGTATGAGGGAAGGCAGGGAGGTCAAAAGAGTGCTCTGTGGCTCTTTTCTTTTTCATTTCCTTAACGCTTTCTGCCAGTCCTAGCACTATCTAGTCCAGGACCCAACTCAGCTACCGTAGACCTATTGTGTGTGTGTACCCACCTGAGTGCCTGAGGCATGAGATAGTTGAGCAGGTTCCTAATAAGCTGGACTCAACCCATGGCTCACAGGCTTTGTGAAGAGGTGTGTTCTCATGACACATGTACGTATATGAGATAGTAATATTTTCTGAGGATTAAGTGGGGGATCATGCAGTGTTTTGACTAGGTTTGAGTACTGGTACTTACAGGTACTTTAACAGCAGCTCATACTGTTTTCCTGGCAGGACAAACAGAACTAAGAAACTCCCTCTCCCCACTCCCTAGAGTTTCAAGAGTAAATTGTATAGGAAGGAAGAGCTCTTTTATCCTAAGGGTGGATATGTCTCCATTAAATGGTACTAAAAGCATACATTCATGGTGTGGATGTGGTAAACTACTGGCATAGGAAAAGAATAAATAAAACAGCAGATGCTCTACAAATGCTGCTTGAGCACACTTCAGTGTTTATCATACTTATATGGAAATTCAGTGCCAACAAACTATTACTTGGCTACTTCACAAACTGAAGAAAATTGAAGCACATAAACCAGCCTAATTTAAGACTGATATTGCAAATAAAGCACTAAATGAGGCAAACTTTTGTTGGAAAAAACAATTTTTTTTTCAATATGTCTTAAGACACAGAAGTTACTTTTCCACAAAACAAATATATTTTTGGACAACATTTAAGTATAAACCCCCTACAACTAAAGCATACATTAATTTATTTTTCTTATTTTGGGCAAGATCTTTTGAGATAAACAAAAATTCTGTTGTCCTACCAGTGAAATTTGTATTCTGGTTGGAGAATATAAGCCAAAATATTTAAAGTTCTTCAAAGTGTTCCAAATATGGCAGTTATCTGTTCATTAACTGCGGAGAAATTGAATCTTGTAGGGGTAAAAATTGAGATAAAACCCAACTGTGCTGAATTATATTTGGTGACATCATCTGACATTGCAGAGATCTGGCACACTTTGAATCAGAGAGTAAAATATATCTTGTCCTAATTCCGCTCACCTGTGTAGAACTGTTCTAAGGAGGAATCTGAACCACTGGATTTTCACTTTCTGAGATCATTATCGGAGTGTCATATTACTTCTCAAATAAACATATTATTTAATTGCTGTTATTATTATTATTGTATTGCTATTATTTAACCCAGTATTTCAAGTGCTAGGGAAAGTTACCATAAAGGTTAGCTTTAGCAGGTGTGTCTGAAAATGCTTGAAGAATCTGTACAGTTTCTCAAAATCTCCCAAAATCACCATAACAGGAAAGCATTGAAAACATAAATTTTCTTCACCTGTATCTTCACATGCAAAAAAACCCCAAAACCAAAAGCCCCAAACTCACAAAAAAATCCCCTGCAAAGGTGGATCTTTCATAATCTTATTTTACCCTCCCACTTAATCTAGTCTTTTCTTCTCCTTTTTTGGATAGTGGAATAGAGGTTTTGATAAGAAGCAAAAATTTCCATTTTACTTGCTTTACATGGCCTCAGCATGACTTTAAGAAGAAGATTCCCTGTGGCAGGGTGAGTAGATCCCTCTGCTCATCCCAGCCAATATATGGTGATGGAACTTCACTCTCTCTCTCTACTTTTTTCCTTCCCACTCCTGACCACATGTTGCTGCCGCTGCATACTTTGCACCAGTTGTGGACTCCACTTACCTTCACTTAGTCCAATTCACTTACCTTGCAAAAGTATGATATAAAAAACCCAAACAAGCAGATAAACAAAAATGAAGCATTTTTTTCTACACTGTGAATTGAATCAGCTTCAAGAAAGCTTTACTGAGTGCCAGAGCCCATGAAAAGGAGGGGAAGAACTATAAAATGGAGCAAAAATACATGTGGAGGACGGGAGACATCTGGTTTGGTGGCAATGATCTCTTAGAATGACAAAGCTTTGTGTAGAAACATAGCTTACTTGTCTTTGTAACTAACTCATTGCTTGATTTTCACTCATCTGTAGTCCCTACTAGGAAAATGTTCACTGTTGTAGGCTGCTCCCATTTGAAAGGAAAACTATCCAGTTTACTGATTCTTAATTAGACTTTCTTGTTGCCTTTCTACTAACAAGAAATAGCATACCAACAAGACATACCATACTTTTACTATGTCATTGATAATTTCAGGTACATAAGGAAAGAAAAAGGTAAAAGTGAAAGGCCAATATTATCTACAAAAGAACTGACATTCTCAAAAAACATTTATTTTGCAGACTAATGTGGATATGGGTAGACAAGTTTATTAGTACACTAGCCTCATCATGTGGGATTCTATTTTACCATCAAAATGAGACTCATACTTTGGATTACAAATTAAATGTTTGCTCCTGGGAAAAACTTTGAAGCAGTGAATTGATTGTAACCACATAGCAACTTCTGACATATCCTCAGGCTTCAGACTGAAAACCGGAAACATTGAAGACAACTATCTGATGCTACTGAAGATCAGTATAACCAAGACCAAGCACTCTCTGTTTCATGAACTTTATCTTTCCACATAAGAAATTTCTCATTTCTCCTTCTGGTGCAGAAGGATAGGAATTGAGATACTTAGTGATATAATAGATTCCATATTAATTGTTGCCTGCCACTGATTTTTATATCCTGCATTTAAGGATACTAATTTCAGAGGAAAGTATTTCTACTGTGGGGCCCCCTGGTGGTCTAGTCGTCAGGATGCGGTGCTCTCACCACCACGGTCTGGGTTCGATTCCCAATCAGGGGACTTCCCCAGGCAGATGGAGCTCGTCAGCCCTGTAAGGCCATCCATCTAAGAGAAGGTCACTCTAAACAAACCTACGTCCTGAGGACCTCGCTGCCACTGTCCAAGCTCACTCAGCCCCGGCAGATGAACCTCAGGATTAAAGGGTGGGCTCAGTTCAGCGCACACTGTGTCTCACCTAAAAAATCCACTGCGCAGGCTCGAAGGGTAATGACCTTTCCCAAATCTTCGTTCGCGAAGACTGGCCATGAAATTTCTACTGTGCTAATTGCAAGTCTTCACTTGCTGTGAAGACTGTTTCAAACAGCATAATTAAATGATTTTCAATCATTCTTATGCCAAAACACTCATAGATTTACACCTACCTTTGGCAGTTTGCGAAGATTATCAACATTGCACTGAAGATAAGTAACTCAATGCAAATGTAGGAGATTCCACCATGTAAAACAATCCTTACTGCCACAATGAACAGTGGTGGAGCCTGAATGCAGCAGCACAACCCCTTTTCTCTTGTGTCAGGGAGTTGTACCCTGACACCAAAGTTGCCTATGGAAGTACCAGAGCATCCTCAAACCTTCCTCATGCTGCACAAAGTCTAACTGTTCTAAATAAAGTCAGATCAAGGAAATCCAGCAATATGTAGATGGTTTGCCACATAGCCCATGTAACACTTAGCACTTCATTTCTTTTTTTAGGGGCTGATATAGCTTCTATAACCATGGCATTGGAAGCCATGGATCAGAAACAAAGAAGTGAGGCCAAGAATTGTCTGCATCAGGGGAGCTAATGCAAATGTACAGGCTGCTTCCTTTAAAATATGAGTGAAAATCTTCACGTGAATGGAAAAGGACACACAGAAGACAGCAATCAGCTTACCCCTGGGTAAATATGCTACTACTGGAATCTTTCTGAAGTGCTTTTAAGGGGTTTGTCAAGTTTTGAGAATTTCTTTATTTTTTAGAGCTGGAACAGCTTTAACTTCCATAAGTCCACCTCGTTCTTCCCCCAACTGCCTTAAAAACTCATTCTGCATTTATTCTCACTAGTGACAGCTGTGAAAAAGGGTGTTGTTACAGAATGCTGATGCTGTGCAAACCAATAATGTTGGTTTCAACTGAAGTTTCGTCTTGAGGAACTTTTCAGGGCTAGGATGGGGTTTCTGCTCAAAGTGAACACACTCATGTTTGGACTAGTTTATTCAGTGGATGCTTTCCAGGTCTATACTCTTGACTTCCCAACATCTCTCACACTAAAGGAATGCAGTCAATAGAATGCAAATTTTCTGGTACTCTCTAAACTGGAAAGGCCTTTTGTAACAAAAGAAGCTAGGAAAAAGGTTTCTGAAAGACCAAGTCAAACTATTTAGTAATCTATTTATTACTTTCTGAACATGTTGTATTTCATTTTGTCTACAAAATAGATAAAACCCATCTTAAGGTCTGGCAGGCATTTATCGCTATGCTAGAATGAAACAATGGGAGTAGAGGAAGGGTTAAATAAAATGAATGTCAAGGTACAGCCTTTAGGGTTTTTCTGCATTGCTATGAGATAGAGAGAAGTAAGAAACTCTTGTCTGGTTTAGTTTTGTTTTATAACAGCCTGCTGATCAGGTGAGATATAAGTAGGTATAACGGAGGTAGAGCAAAGATAATTTGCTCCAAGCGAAGAAAAATAACGTGGGGCTAAACTTCTCAAAGGATGTTGTTTTTCTAATACTTCCTTTTTTTCTGATTTTCTGCCTCAAGGAAGAAACAAAAAGGTCAGCTTTTTGCATATGATAAATATGTTGGAGATACCTGAAATAAAAGACTTTATTTTTTTTAATATTATTAGGACAGATTATGGTTTCCTTCTCTAGCAAAGACAAAATTTGATTTTTGTTTCTTTAACAACAGGATACTAAACTTCAAATCTTGTATTTCAGCAAAAATATGCAAAAATATTAGTATAGTTCAGGACAGCAAAACATCAGGGTGGTACTCGGTCAGTCTTCCCGGTCAAAGCTGTTACAGTTGGAATAAATTCCTTCAGTATTAATTGAGACTGAGAGAGTGAGATCAAGAACAGCCTAATGACATTGTAAAGCATCTGGTGCTTTGTAGGTGCTGAAGTGAAGTAACTAAATTATTGGCTGAAGAAATTTACCCATGCTCAGTGAAAATATAGCAACTTTACAATTCTTTTTTTAAATAAGAAGGGAGATCATGTTCCAATAAGATTTCAGTGTCCACCAGAAGCACAAAGGCTACCACCAACAAGAGCATATGTATGACTTCTCTGCATAGCTACCCTTTTTTCTTGTTTCCTTTTTTTTCCTTATATTACTTTTTTTTTACTTTCCATTAACTGCAAGTAAAGTCTTTTGTCTGAATTAGGAGAGATTTTATCTACTTATAGCTGGATTTATCAGCTAGATATGTAACTGAAGATGTACTGTGATAATTCTTGGTCAACTGGACGATAATGTGTTTCCACACAGGCTTGCGGAGAAACAGTAACCATTTGGTATAATTGGACATAGTATTTTCTTACAGTACAGATTAAACTAATATGGGCTTCCATAAGTGGGGTCTGGTTTCTAAGGCTAGGTACAGTCTGGGCACACTATTTTCTCTGTGATTCTTACTTCAGTACTTAAAGCAGTTGAGCATCAGGGCCACTAAATCGAGATAAAATTGATAGAACGCATTACAAAGGTGCATGTTATAGCATGCTATATTTTAAAGATAGTTTGCTCATGAGCTTTCTATCTCTATAATAAAAGGCCATGAGGTTAAAAGTTCGCAGTTATTACAGATTCATTTCAAGACAAAAAAAAAGGTTATAATATTGGAGATCTGGGAGATAAATATTTTTCAAATTTTCAGGTTAAAATATGGAAAACTTCTAATAAAACATTCATGAATGAGTTCTGTAAGAAGAGTAAGTCATGAACTGGATGGTCTTCATAAGTGAAGAAAACGTTTGCATATTCAATAAACTACTGATAATCCCTGTGCCTCTAACGGATCCAACTGATCTAGCAGGTTTCCAATGGATTCAAATACCAACCTCTAAAAGGTAGAAATGAATCAATATGCATGTTACAGACAAACTGACAAAGATGAATTAAGCTGTTTTATCTAGCATAACCTTCTCTGGATTATTCATACATTACCTTCAACCTGTCTCATGCAGTAAGAATGATTCAAGATTTCTTTTCCATTGTGCCTGTCTTTCTGTCATATTTTAATGCCAACACTGTGTTTATTAGGGACATTTTGCCAGGGTGTGTGTGTTCATTTTTGCCTTTCATTCAGTGAAGAGAGGTAACTTCACTGTGTCCTTGTGTTTCTTCATAGCATCACACCAACATGGTAAGCTGGTGACTTACTGTGCTACTGTGCTGTCAAAATAAGCATCAAGGATTTATAAAATGTATTTTGTTTGAACTTCTAACTCTGTTTAATTTTCACTGTTTAATGACTTTCCTTTTCTATTCCCGTCCTGCTTTTTCCAATGCAACTAAAAGTCTGCAACAGTATTTTGAATGAACCAGAAAAATATTATGGTAGCCAAAAGTTCATGAAAAATTGTATTCCATTAGGGAAGGAGGGAAAAATAAAAAAAGTATCAGAGAATTAAGCCAGTGAACTGACATGACAGTCATGACTCCTCCATTTAGAAGCTGCAGGTCAACTGTACATGTTGCATAAAAAACCACACTTATAAATTCTGAACAGTGAGTCAGAAATTGTGGTCGTGAATCCACTTTACTGAGGTACAACTTATTAAGCAAGGTCTCTAGGTATGATTGTTATATTTATGTTATAATCAGCCCTTCTTCCTGGAATTGTATTTTTTCACCAAAGTGTTCTCCATTTTAAGTGTGAACATTCCCCAAAATCAAGACAAAACTTGAAAAATGCAAAACACACATGTGCTTTGTGAACATATAACATAGTTTGCAGAGGCACCAAGCAGATATTTGTTTTTATCTTTCTTATATCTGGGAGAGGATGTTTTCAGGATGCTTTTTGCATCTAGGTTGAGTCCAGGGATAAAATATTTGCATAAGAGTTTTATGAAACTAAAACCTAACCGTGGGTAGCAGAACTCCACAGAGCTGCTCCTCCTAATAAAAAGATGGTAGTCTTTATTAGGTTGGATCTTTTACTCTTTAAAATTTGTTCTATCCATTTGACTGTAAAAATATAAACCACCTTTTCTTCCTCCTTCAACCTCAGATACTGGATATAGTGACTTTTCCAACTTTCTGGTATTTTATTGACTTTGAAAATATACAGTATATAGAAACAGTTTTGAGCATAAATCTCTCATTTTGCCAAGACAATGATGGGAGAGGAACTACAATTAAAACAAATGAAAAAAGTCATTAATCATTCAGTCATATGGAAAGAATGTCATGCTCAAGCTAGGCAATGAGTGCAAGGAGCCCACCTTTGCATGCGTCGTTCAGTTAGTTATTCGGAGGATCATCTTTAAGTCACTTTATATTCCTAAAAGAGGACATAAGAAGAATTTAAGAGCCAAAATTCAGTACTGTAATGGAGACTGCCTTTCAAATGCCTGGCAGTCATGGGGCTCTGGGGGTGTTGTCTCACCTCAACTATGGAGTTCTAGCCATGACTGAGGCAGACTGCTGTCCCTGTGTAGCAGCGCTTTGTCTCAGGAGTGGGCATTAACACCTTAACTATGCTCTGGAAGTTCTTAGGGACTAGAGTGACACACACTGTGGACTCTAATGAGGAAATCAAATTATGAGATTTATTTACAACAACAGCAGTAATGAGAAAACAGGGTAAAATTCAAACTAGAAGAAAGAATAGACTAGATTTGAAAAAGAAATTAAGTCACAGAGAAGTCAGATCTCCCTGGGGAGAAGGGCTAAGAATTAAGAGCCTTTAATAAGAAATAAATTAAACCTTTCCTAATGACTGTCAGGTAGATTTGTGGGAGAATGTCGTATTGTTCTTTGCATTCTCTCGTGTTGAACGTTGCTGTCTTTTTAAGCAGGAACTTTCTTATGCATGTTTCCAGCTAGTCAAAATCAAGTGGCTGTAGAGCAGGAACGAATAAGCTGTAAAGTTGATGTATTTGAATCTAACATTAAAATTCAACAATAATCCTTCACTCCTTGAGTGTGCCTCTATTTTATTAAGTATTTCAATGCAATATAATTATTAGCAGCAATTAACGTACTGGTAGCAATATCCTTGAACAAGGACTGTAACTCAAGAAACCATGCTTCATAAAAAAAACTACTGTGCTTCTAGTGACTCCTGCATAATGGGAGACCTGATACTCAAATATCTGAAAGTCAACATGAAGTGAAAGTTTTATTAATCAGGGACTAGAACAGACTTATTATGTACCAAATATTTTATGTTATAAAGAGTTGCCATAGCATATGCACAGAATAAGCTGATGAGAGAATTATTGGGTCTTTGTTTTATTCATTTCTTAATTTAAATAAACAACTTATAGGCATGCACAGTCCCTTTGTCTTCTTTGTGACTATCTGACACAGCTCAGGAAAGCAAGTTCACTGTTCATTACAGGAATACCACCCAGAGGGTCCTTTCAAAAACCTTTGTGTATCCCAGCTGGGAAAAAGAAGTCTAAATGTTTTCCATAGCCTCAGACTTCAATTCTGTCATTATCAGTATTGCAGAAAAAAATGATATTTCTTATTGTACTGCCTTGTAGATCAGTGTCACAAGGGAAATATCACAGCCTCCTTTATAGGCAGCTGTCCTATTTTAGGTGTAGGTATACAATAAAGAACTTTGTATCTGACAGGCTTTCTTGCAGTACAATACTTTCCACCAGTTGAGAGTCTACTTTTATTTCCCCTATATGATAAAATGTATCACCTATTCACCTATTTACCACTCTTTTTTTGTCCATTTATTATTTAATAACATCTTTACTCTCTTGAGCTTTAAGAAATCGAACAGCTTCTTCTCAGTGTGCTGGTTATTTTTCTCCACTCTCTTACCTTAAAACCTTCACAATTAACTTCTGTCACCTTAAAAACCTTTCTCACAACACATTGCTCCAGTTGTTGAAGCATATGTAATTACATCCAACAGAACCTGTCCTGGGGCAAGCTGGTTTCATGCAATTTTTATAACACCTTTTTTCATTATTTAAGCAGAGTGAAATCTTTAGGACAGTGTGATTAAACTGAAAGTGGAATATTAAAGGTATGGTATTCTGAGAAAAGGCAGTTTCCTGCCATCTTTACGACAAATAGAAATTTATATCTACTTTTTTGTAAGTAAGAAAGGGTTCCATCCACTTGGCACAGATATTGGCTACATATCCAGTACCATCATTAGGATTTTTCATGGGTTGATATTAGAGTTTATTAGTACTTTATGGCTTGGGCTGTAGCTTAATTCAGTGGAAATAGAGCCAGTGATTAATATGACATTACAAGCCTGTCTAAAAATCTTTTCTGACTTTGTTAGACAAAATCTGTAAAAAGCAATCTGGGAAGTTAAAACAAGTCAGGCATGCTATGCAAACATTTCCAGTGAGATGTTTCTTCAGTCTTAAGAACTCTAAATTGCCATGTACAGAATACATGGATAAATGTTGTAAACTGATTATTAAAGCTTGCTGGGATGGGAATTTCTGCTTCATGGGACATTCCAGATTGGATGAGAACAAAACACCAACACTGCAGTCTCCTGCTTTGCAGAACAAACTATTTTGGGCCCATAACCTCACCCACAATAAGGCAAACTGGGCAGGCAGCCTGCCAGGCATCTGGGGAGCTGGGCAGCAGGTAAATCAGCCAGCAGGCAAAAAGAGGGCTAGGCAGGCAGCCAGCCAGGCAGCTTGCAAGTCCATCTGCCACTCAGGCAGCCAAAAAACTGGCAAACACAGTGGTTGTCTCCCTAGCTGCCCAGTGGGGCAAACTGGGAGCTGGTCAGCCAAGCAAGTCACCTGCCTGCCAGGGCAACAACCAGGATAGTCCTGTTGCCTGCTGCTTTCTGTCAGTGGCTCTGAAGGAATGCGTGTATTCCCGTGGAAAGTGCCAATTCTAATCTCTTGGCATTCAGCTATTGCAGGAGAATACATTTATCCAGCTCCACTTCTTACAAGAAATGTAATTAATATATTGAGTTACAGACAGCTACAATGAAAGACTTGTTTGTTTAGAGAAAGACTCAGGCACAATTTAAGATTAAAATTATGAAATGTAACCTACCTGCTGCTTGGTTGCATTTATCTCACTGCTCAAATTTGTGTTTTCAAGGTGTTCTGCTGTTGTGCATTTGCAGAAATATGTCATGTACAGCAACTTGCCTCCTTCTGCCACTTCATTCCACATGGGAACAAAGAATAAGACATTTTTCTGCCTCAGTTTCTGATTAAATTTTATCTGGTGCATGTTCTTGGAGTATACCTAGATGTTCCTAAAATATATATAAATGGATGGCACAATGATGCTGGAAAAAGCACTTGTGGTTGCTGTTTAGAAAAATGGTTATTCTATTTGCTTAGGGCAAGCCAGACCTGTGTCCTTCTGCCTGAAGGATTTGAAACTCATAGCTAATTTTCTGGGAAGACATCCTAAAGAAAATGTTTAAAGGAAGCAGATAATGGAACACTTTGTCTGCCTAGAGGTGATGGACCTATGCCACAAACTATTCAAGATCAGAGAGAGATGGCATGGAAAGATTATGGCTTTCACCTCTGCTGGGAGGTTGGTGCTTTGGTTTCTGTATGTTGTAGTAAGGGTTCTCTACATAAAAATGAAGAATGTAGAAAGAACAGGGGATGTAACTCCCCATCTGCCTGATTGCAGAATAGCACCCTGACCTGTGGGCATATACAATTATTCATGTTTACTTTTATAACCTGAAGCACTTTATCTCTCGTGAGTGCTCTAGCTTCAGCAGTCAGGGTAGAAAGTACAACTCTGTCCAGTCTGGTTTATAGCCTCAGTTAAGGACACTGTCTTCGATCACTGATGTGGGTTTTAACACCAGTCTCTCATAGATGATCCGTTCACAGAAAATTTGGGAATTGCTGTTCCTGTTTGGTGTGACTTAAAAGATTGATCTCTCAGAGAGAAAATTTACAGGCTTGAGCCCAGGACAGGAGTCCTGCGCTCCAAGTAAAAAACCTCAGCTCCAAAAAAGGCAGTCCTGGAGCCACATCTGGGGCCGCCTGACAAATCATTTGAATTCCTTCATGCAGTGGTCACAATCCCTAACACTCAGTTTGTGATGCCCTTCTCACACCTCCCAAATTGTTTTGTCCATGTTACTCTTAGGGCTGTATGCCAAGGTCAAGAGGACAAAATAGGAGCATCACCAACTTCTGAATTTCTTTTATGTGTGTAAGTGCTTGTGGGGAGGGACCAGGATTATACAATAGTTCATATTTCAGAATAGTGAGAAAGCACTAGCTGCTGTAGAACTCAGGGGTTATTAGCACTGTTAACTGGTCTCATATCAGTATTACAGAGCCTCAATTCTGTAGCACCCTGTGAAGAAAGTGCATGACCTGGAATCTTGCTTGTATTGCTATTTGCAGCATCTGTGATCTAACTCTGTGTTGACTAACCCAGTCTGGGTCTCATATCTCTTCATGAAAGACTCAATATATTTTGAATTAAACATAAGGTCAAGATCAGAAATGAGTAGGATGAAGAAGGAGGAATCCTGCTGGTTTTGACTTCAAATAGGAAGAGTAGGAGAATCAAGGGACTGACATATAAGAGAAAGATTTAGGGAGACAAAAGAAGAGGAAAGAAGCAAGAAGTAAACAAAATAAAAGCATAAAAGGAGGTTAAGTGTTTTAAAAAGGGGAAAGTATAGGAATCATGGGAGTTATACACGTAAGAGATATTTTTCCGTTTCTTGTGTCCGCTTGAGAAAGAAGAAAATCAAATACCATATAACATTACCAAACTGAGAATATAAACAAGCTTATAATAAAACTTCTAATAAACCAAACGTATACAGTTTTAAATTACTATTAGAAAGCAATCTGTATACTGACTGCAAAAAAGATCAGAAGGCTCAGGGAAGAGAGAAAGGCTTTTGCATAAACTCAGAATATAACTTTCTTCACACAGGGCTTAGCTTACTTGTCATTGCTTGATAAACATGTTCATCCCACATGCTCATATCCTCAGTCTCCTTTTGAGGGGTCAGCATACTACTGCAGCATCAGGGAATCACGTTCAATGTTTCAAGGTAACGCCTTTAATTTTCTAAAATTTTTGTTTTTTTCTGATGGGTAACAAACACGAATCTTTTCTCTTAGAAATACATTGAAATTTTGCAATAACATAAAGATTTCCCATACTTTGAAGTTCTAAACAAGTAGTCACTAGTATTTTGGGGAACACAGGTGGAGTGGGTTTTTTCCTTATTACTGCTTGCTACCTGGCTGACTGAGGACATGCAAGAGAGCCTTGGGACCTATCCTTGGACAAAATGTTCTCAACTTGGTCAGTTTTAGGTAAACATATTAAAACAACACTGCAAACTTTTATTAAGTCCTAAAACAACAGCAACTGGAATGGAATCTTCCTGGGTTTGGCATGTAGTCTGAGGGCTCTGAAACTTGTGGAGCCCATTCCTCTCTTCCTGAGGTGCACAGAAGGCACAAACACTTTTCCTAACCTCTGTGACTTCTGTCCCATATTCCATGACCCACACATTTTCTATTAATCCAAAAACATGTGAAATAATGGGAAATGTGTTTTACTGCAAATGAAAGTGGCAAAGGATGAGGCTGGGCCATAGAGTAATCAAAGAAAGTAATGAAGATATCATAATAATGTCACCATGTAATTATGTGATATTTTGGGTTTGGTTGCTTTAGAGTCACCATATTACCATAACATCATAGATTGTCCTTCACTCTTTTGTACCATTTATGTAGTGCAAAGGGAGCTAATCCCAATTCTTCTGCAGGGACTTCCCTGACACAAAACCAGTCCCTGTCAATAGGAAGATCAGGTAGCCAATTCCTTCTCAGCAGCCCTGGGAGAAAGAGAGCTATAGATCTGTCACAGAGGTAGCCGTAGTACTCAGTCCTACTAATGCTTAATAAAAAAACGATGATATTGGCAGAAATAAGAAAAGAATGTAAAGGGCTCAGCTTGCAGTGTCTCAAGGAATTTATTCACATCTATTCAGCTAGATGGTGGTTTTCAGTAGGTAGTCTATAGGTTATTGAAGGGTTGTGAGATTTGCAAGAGCTTGCAGAGTATTAAACCTGTTTATGAAAGCATAAGCATAGCAGGCAAAGGTCTCCACTGTGTTCTTTTACAGTCCATAGACTGAAAGTGAGGCAAATCTTCTAACTCACAACAAAGTAACTTTGGATTATATTCACAAAAGCAATGTTGAGGATGTGAAGGTTGTTTCTAAATGGCAATGACTATGGTATGGAAATAAGTAAAACACCCCTGCAAGAGCTGAATGCAACAATAGAGATGATATATTTTGACAAAATTTCCTTCCTTGCAATAGTAGTCTTCTTGTAAGTGCTTTCTAATTTAAAAGCTGAATCTGTTTTAGCATTAATCTAAAGCCCTGATGATGACTTTCATGAGTCTGATGAAGCAAAATGCTCAAATGCTTTACTTCTTTGATGAATTGAGAATTTTGCTGTTCACAAGATTTTTCTTTCACTTAATTAAACATTTTTATTCTTACCGACTTGTTTTTTACCTCCTACATCGTGGAAACAATTACAAAGATAAGGCTGAAGATAACACATTTCTTTCAGCAATAGTTGTGGTGTTAGATACTGTAGCACTCATGCAGGATGCGATATTGATCTTTTACTGTTATTTGGGGCAAACATAATTATAGCTCTCTTTTGTTTGCATTGCTCAGTAACGTTACAGGTTCTGACAGCTGTATGAGCATCTCAGAAGAAAAAAAAGAAATGTGTGAGAATATTGTTCAGATCAAGTTTTGTGAAGCACTGCATTTTTTATATCTTGCTTTGTACTGCAGTGAAACTCACCAGGCAAATTCACATCTCAGCTTATTTACAAATCAGTAATATTCTACTTACATATACCAGATCTGAATATAAATTACAATCTCCTGCTGAAACTCAAAAAGAAATGGAGGAACTATTTATAACTATATAGAAAATAGGTAAGAAGCTCAGAAGGTTGGAAACAGAAAGATCTAAGTCTTTTTTTTACTGCCACTATCTTATTTCATGACCCTGAGAATGTCTCTTCATCTTCAGCCCTATTTTGTCTGTAGTCCTTTGTTTGCTGTACCTTCTTACACAACAAACTTCTGGGACAGAGACTGTATCCCTCTTTCCATGAGAGGTATTTGGTACTGTAGTGATTGGATAGTCTTAAGTTACACATGACTATGAGTAAAATCAACAGATAATTCTACCAATACATTTGACAATACAAATTATTCCAAACTAGGAAACTTTATAATTTATGAGAGGACTCCAGCCTCAAATGGTCCACTTCAGAAAGCTGAGGTTTAAAGACAAAACATCGACTCTGCAACAAAAGAGCACAGAACTTGACCCAAGAGTGCTTCTGTGTATCATATGTTGTTTAATATTTTCAGTAGTTAACCTTTTCCTCCTGAAGTGAATTGTATAGGTTTAAAAGCTCTTTAAAACTCGTACAGTGAAGAGGGGGTATTTTTTCTAGAAAGAGGGAATTGGCATTTTAGGCTTCAATGTTACAGGCTGCTGCTATGAAACATAGTTTGTCATGGTTTTGAAGTCTCTCTTTTAGAACGGGAAAGGTCTTGGGTCTCAGCACTCAAATGCAGGCTTAAAACAGTGTCAATACATATGTAATTCACTGATGTCACAAGAACTTCTAATGTTTTTAAAAAGTTAAGCACGGTTGTGTTATGTTTCCTCAGTTGGCACTGAATGAGTCCAATATATTTGAATAAAATACTTTAGAAGTTCCTCCAGAGTTCAGTGCTAGAGGCACTGGAGGTCAAAATACCTGTCTGGACATACAACTATGGCTTTCTCTCTGTGATGATACCACTATTGCATTTTGATACAATTGTGTCATTTAAACTCTCTTTCTGTTGATATATTTATAAAATGATTAAGACTTAACTGCAGCACCTGACAGAATATTTAAATAATTAATTAGAAAGAACACACAGATCACTGAATGAAGCTATTGTTAAAAGAGCTACAGAACACAGCTATTGTATTGTTACTGCAGATGGATTAGTGAAGATCTGTCTTTGGAAGGTGGTTATTATTAAAGATTTCCATGCAGGTTGGCTTCACAGACAAAACAAAAAACTGACTGTTGGATATTAGCAACTAGGCTCCATTGTTATCGTTCCAAGATTTTTGTCAATTTATTTTTTTTTATTTAATTAATTTATTTTATAGTCTTGTCCTATTTAAGGAGATGCTGAACTGAAGAAATAGATTTGATTCCTTCAGTTTCTTTGTTACATGCAATTTATTTATATAATCTTATAACATTTGCTTCCCGAGTCGCAAATCACAGATTAAAAGACTGAACCTTCATGTGGTCATTCAAGGTTTGGGAAGTGACAGAGGCATGGACATAATTCAAAATATAAAAGCTCTTGCATAAAGAAGTGATAGTTGAATAGATTGGAACCAAAAAGGTCTTGCTTGAATCCAGTTAAAGAACATCTGAAATGTGAGCAGCTTTACAAATGGTGAAGAAATGGAATAAAACTAAAATACTTCAATTAATATTGATATTATAAATTTCAAGATTTCTGACAAGACAAGGTATCTTGGAGTAACTAGCAATAAGTCTTTATTATTTGACAAGCACCACACTGATGATGGCTTCACCGTGTCTGAAATGCTCTATGCAAACATAATAAATGAAGCTTAGATTTTACAGAAAATAAATATATTTACCAGTTATGGAACCTATTTCTTTCTCCCATGGTTTCATATATAGTGCTTCAGACAGCTTATTGACTAACCTTAAGAGAAGATAATAAAAAACCTTTCACTTCATGCTGAATTATGTTCATACTTGTTCACTTCTGTATCATATTAAACAAATGGAATTAGGTGAGCCATCATAGATGTCAAAGTTCAAATTAACATCTTCTTTTTTTTCTGAGACAAGTATTACAGTATAATGGTTTGATTCTGTTTGAAGATATATTTTAGAGACAAAAAGTCCCAGTGTCATATAAGAAGACACAATTACTGTGTAAAAGTACTTTTTATAAAAGCAGAAGGGAAATAGAGCAGAGTTTTGCACTTATAGAAGTATTGCAACAACATGATGAGATATCTGCTGATGTGACAAGATATGGCAAAATAAGGAAGGCAGATGAAACAGAAGAAGGTAGTATTTGTTTGCTTTTATCCTTTCTGTGTGCTATTTCTTTTATTTCTTGAGACATTACTTAGATAAATTTTCTTGCCTTTTTTGTGCCTTTTTAATTTGATTTGGATTTTAGCTTGCTTTCTGTTTTCTATATCGGTCCATAAGAAAAATAGTTTCTAAAGCCACAGAATCTGCAAAGTGCTTGAAAGACTCATCTACTTCATCCTTGGCTGAAGGCAGGAAGAAATGTACCTATATCATTCCTAAAAAAAAGTTTTTTCCAACATTCACTGAGAGTTTACAACCTACCTGGGCAATACTTTCATAGGGTTTTAGATGTTAACAATTTGAATTTTCCCTTAGGTTTACTCTGAAACAGCTCATAAATCATCATAGGCTTCTCTGAGTACTTTGAGATGAAACTCAGATCATCAGTTTAAAGAGCTTAGGAAAAGATTATCTAACACAAGGACTTTCAACCTGCTTCTGTAGCAAGCAGTAACCACAGTCCCAAGTAATTTATACCTGACATTCAAAACATGTCATTTTATTATAAAGAGAACTGAAGTCTATTCAGTGGCATTCACCTCTGGAATACACTTGTCCCTTTACCTACCAGTAAGAGGACTGAGAACTACCTGAGTTCTACCTGTATACTCAGACCTCAAGACTTGCATCTGATACTGCATTTCTTATTACATGTATCCCATGTACCTACTTTATTTATTTGCAAGACATAATGAAAGAGGTAGACTTGAAACTCCAAGTATTTTTGTGCTAGGAAATTATCCTTTAGGAAGTTCCATATATCCATAGGATTTTCATTTCTTCTTTGTAATAATCCACCAGATGGTTGCAGTCTACAGCAACAGTTTGTCTTTTATTGCTAATTGAAACATCAGCACTTATGTACATGGAGTTTGCTGTGGTGTCTTCTTCAAGAGCTCTAAAGCTTTGGATTTACATGCTACTGTGCTTTGTACTAATGTTTTATTTCATATAAAAACCCCCAACCAAACAAAACCAGAAAAAACAATGCTGGAAGACTTTTCTAGAAATTGCTGGCAGAGGATAGAAGAAGAAGAGATATTTTAATTTACTTTATGATTTTGCATGGAATGTGTATTGTGTGGCTTAAACGTGTAAGAAGACATTATTGAAATGTTACGTATCTTAAATTTAAGCTGTTAAATATAAAAAGGAACATTTGTGATATGCATAAATTGTAATTTGAAGCATTCTGTGTTGTAGTAAAAGATCCAGAGTATTTGAGGCATTATGTTCATAGAATCACTGAATCATAGAATCATAAAATGGTTTCAGTTGCAAGGGACTTTAGAGCTCATCTGCTTCCAACCCCACTGCCATGGGCAGAGACACCTTTTACTAGATCAATATACTCTACTAGATCAATATACTCAATATAATTCGTCCAGCCTGGCCTTGTTCATTTCCAGAGATGAGACATCCTCAACTTCTCTGGGTAACTTGTTCCACTGTCTCATCACTCTTACAGTAAATAATTTCTTCCTGATATCTAATCTAGCCTCTTTCAGTTTGAACCCATTATCCCTTTTCCTATCACTAAATGCCCTTGTAAGTAGTCTCTCCCCATCTTTCTTGAAGGCTCCCTTCAGGCACTGGAAGGCTGCAATTAGGTCACCTTGAAGCCTTCTCTTTTCCAATCCCAATTCTCTCAGCCTTTCCTCATAGGAGAGGTGCTTCATCCATCTAATCATCTTGGTGGCCCTCCTTTAGACTCACTCTAACAGGTCAATGTCTTTCCTGTGCTGGAGACTCCATTAAATTGGATTGAATCTGTTCTGAAATCCTGTAAAAACAATTTTCTGCGAGTGTGGTTACCAAATGTATGGATCAAAAATGCAGGTAGGATCAAGAAGCTAATAACAAGCAAGGTTATAAAGGGAATAATGGAAACTGTGAAGTTGAATTTGGTGTATAACAGAGGAATGAAACCTGAAGACTATCACTGAATGAGACTCCTGCTTCTTCATTAATACCAGTAGATAAGTTCTCATTTATAGTTTCCAAAAAGGGTCAGATAAGTTGATTATCAATGTTGCTTCACAATCATTTTCAGAGAGTAATTTAGAGAATTCAGTCAGTAAACATATAAAGACGTGAACTGTAGTGCTCCTTTTTTAAAAAAATATTTTATTATAGGTATATTCAGGCAATATTTTTGTCATTATACATAGAAGTACAGAAACCTTGATTTTGGATAGAAGACATCTGCTTTGGAACGTCTGCTGTTATTTTGCGTCTCTACTTGCTAAAGAACATAACTGCTTTGGAGAAAGTCTAGTAAAAAATATTAATTTCCAAGTCTTCCTTTCCATGGGAAGTCATATATCAGATACAATATAAAAGATTACTTTGAGGATGTAATTTTATATGAAGAAGTTCTCCCAATGATATGTTACTTGTGTCCACAAAATTAAATTACTTTATTTTAATTTTCTCCTCACAAGATACTTAGTAGGTCTGCTTTCTCCTTTGCATCTTACTCAAAAGGTAGTGCCACTACTGTTCCCAAGTTTAATCTATAGACCACTTCCTATATTATGCCCCTTATGCATTCTTCATTTTCCCTCCCCTGGCTATGAAGAGGAAGACTGATTTTCAGTTCTTTATCCCAGTTTTTCAGGTCACTAAACTTAAAAGAGTTGACCCTGCTTATGTTTAAAATCTGCTCCTGGAGTCTGAAGCTGAATGACACACATCACATTAGTTTTTAGTATTACATAGAATCATAGAATCAGCCAGGTTGGAAAGGAGCTCTGAGATTATCAAGTCCAACCCTTGATCCACTACCACCATGGTTACTAGACCATGGCACCAAGTGCCACATCCAATCTCATCTTAAGAACTTCCGGGGACGGAGGATCCACCATCTCTCTGGGCAACCCATTCCAGTGTCTGATTATCCTCCCTGTAAAGAATTTCTTCCTAATAGCCAACCTAAACCTCCCCTGGCACAGCTTAAGACTATGCCCTCTTGTCTTACTAATAGTTGTTTGGGACAAGAGAACCACCTCCACCAGGCCGCAACCTTCTTTTTAGGTAAGTTATAGAGAGTGAGGACTCCCCTGAGCCTCCTCTTCTCCAGGCTGAACAGCCCCAGCTCCCTCAGCCTCTCCTCATAGGACTTGTGCTTGAGTCCCTTCACCAGCCTTGTTGC